>NC_136736.1:7620000-8220000 GCF_936440315.1 Barbus barbus | reverse complement strand
TGGACTTGATAAAACACAATAGACCAACACCAGCAGACATCACGGCACCCCAAATCATCACTGACTTTGGAAGCTACACACTGGAATTCAAGCAGCCTGGATTCTGTGCCTCTCTAGTATTCCTCCAGGCTCCAGACCTTGATTTCCAAATGAAATGCAAAATTGACTTTTATCTGAAAAGAGGACTTTGGACCACCGAGCAGCAGTCCAGTTATTTTTCTCCTTAGCCCAGGTAAGATACTTATGACATTGTCTCTGGTTCAGAAGTGGCTTGGTAGCCCTTTTCCTGAAGACATCTGAGCGTGGTGACTCTTGATGCACTGACTCCAGCTTCAGTCCACTCCTTGTGAAGCTCTCCCAAGTGTTAGAATTGGCTTTGCTTGACAGTATTCTCAAGCTTGCGGTCATCCTTGTTGCTTGTTTCCTACCCAATTTCTTCCTTCCAGTCAACTTTGCATTTAATATGCTTTGATACAGCACTCTGTGAACAGTCACCCCTTTCAGTAATGACCTTCTGTCACTTACCCTCATTGTGGAGGGTGTCAATGATTGTCTTCTGGACGATTGCCAAGTCAGCAGTCTTCCCCATTATTGTGGTTTCAAAGAACAAGAGATACCTGGAATTTATACTGTAGGGATGGTCATTTAATGAAACTCAAATGCAAATATTCTAATATTTTGAGATACTGGATTTTTGACTTTCATGAGTTGTAAGCTCTAATCCTCAAAATTAAAACAAAAAATCTTGTGAAATGTTTTACCTTACATGTAATGAATCTAGAATATATGAAAATTTCACTTTTTGAAATAAATTACAAAAAATAATTAACTTTTTCACGATATTCTAATTTTTAGAGATGTACCTGTGTAATTATATTCTAGGGAATTGTGTGCTTCTAATTGTACAACAACAGTTTGGACCCTTTTCTAATTCTAACATGACAATGCCTCTGTATATAAGGCAAGGTTTAAAAAGAAATGATTGATTCAATCAGTGTGGAAGAACTTGACTGGTTTGCAGAAAGCAAAGTCTTAATTCCAGCTGAACAGCAGACCTTAAGCCAAAAACTCATCACCAAACAACAATGACTTGTATAAACACTATATGGACAAAAGTATTGGCACACCCCCTTCTTTAGAACAGAAAAAAGCACTTCCAAAACTGTGGCAACAAGGATGGAAACATAATTCATATATTTAAAAAAAAAATGTTGCAACAGTTTTGGAAGTGTCTAAAATGACTGTACCCATATGTACAAGTCATTGGTGTTTGGTGATGATGAGTGTTTGGCTCAGGGTCTGCATTTAAAGTCACACCAGATGTGTTCAGCTGGGAATTGGACTTTGCTTTCTGCAGACCAGTCAAGTTCTTCCACACTGACTGAATCAATCATTTCTTTTTGAGCCTTGCCTTATACACAGAGGCACTGTCATGTTAGATTAGAAAAGGGTCCTGTCCAAACTGTTGCTATAAAATTAGACACACACACTTCCCTAGAATATAATTATATGCTTACTTATTAATATTTGTACTCATGGAAATTACTAAAGTAGTCAAACCTGTTCATTAGAAGGAGGTGTCCCGATACTTTTGTCCATATAGTGTATTTGCAATTTATGTATTTTAGTCCTGTGATTGCAAAGCTGCATTTTCAGTATATTCCAGTCTTCGCTATAACAATCATTACATGATGCCATATTGACAATTACAAACTAAACCGATTTAAGTCTCACAAGCCATAAGTACACAATACCCATTCTTTTCAGACATAGAGCAATGGATATCATCAAGTAAGCGAGCCATTTGTTCAGGAATCAGACTACCCTGCTCACTGAGTGTTTTGTGCTGTAAGTTCAGTAAACAGATTTTTTTGGAATAATACCTGGGTGCTGGGTTTCCAACCCTAGTGTCAACCAAAAAAGCAGATTCTATATTTGTTCCAGAAAACAGCAGGTCAGAAAGAGGGAATAAACTGAGGGGAGAGAGCCAAAGTTGAGGTACAAACACATATCTGAAAGTGCCTCTAATAGGCCAAGGAGGGCTGCCCATGGGCCAGATCATGGTGCTGTGGGGAACTGGACCACTGGAAGAAGTCTTATCTTCATTCCAACACCTGTAGACAAGCAAAGGGTGGAACAAACTCTCCCCGTTCAGCAGTTCAGTCATACAAGACCTTAAGTTACTCTCAAAAACAGGAAAAAGCTGAATTGATTTTCTGATCCTCTTTGACAATGCGCAGCTAGCCACACATATTCATCCACTGTCCAGGAGATTTAAACGCCAGCCTGTAAAATAGTACAGCTACTTCAGTTTGTGGAGCATGAATCCGAGTCCGACAATCTTCCTGAAATCCTGAGCACTCAGGGTCACTGCTAAAAGAGGCTCTTAGCTGAAGTGGAGTAAAAACATCACTGTTGGTGATGCAGATTGTAGAATGCTTGACGTCAACAGTTTCACCCTCATTTTTTGGTCCAGAGTCCACATGAATCATGCATTTTTATTTATTTATATTATTTAAATCTCCATTCCCTACAGTCGTTCTCAAAAAACTTTTCCCTACTAAAAACTTGTTTTGTTCGTAAAGTCATTGGCAGGGTGAATCTATCTGCTGGAGAAATGTTTTTGTCCCTGTACGGTCCTCTATGTTTATTCTGCTCTTACCACAATGGAGAATGGATTTAAATCCCATGTTTCTTATTTCACACAATGACAGGCTCCCCTGGCCTTGGCAAATAAATGGTGATTTTCAAAGGTTAGACGAAAACAGAGGAGAATAGCGAATCGGTCTGCTTCTTCTTCTCGCCTCCTAACTTTTCCCGGCTTTAATTTATTGTCTGCTTCGCTGGAGCATTGGACTGCACTTTTTATGTCTGACTGTGAAGGTGAGGGGAGATAGGAGACGGTGCCTCTCCATTTGAACTTATATCTCTATATCTCCACTTTTGTGTTTCATCATTACTTTCTTTCTTTTTTTTCATATTTTTCCCACTTACAGCCCAACAGCGAAAAGGTTAATGCACCATTGCACCATGTACTAGCATGACTACATGCTCGCCAAAAGCTCCACACATGAGTAGTTCACTTCACACAGACACTTCACAAAGTCAAAAGGGAGTTAACAAATTGCAGGGAGTGGTGAGCAGGTCATATGAATTCGTAACTGAATTTGCTGATGCAGATCAACACGGAACCTTCCCTCTCCAGTCAGCGAAGTGTTTTAACTCTCTCTCTTTCCACAGCAGAGCAATTCTGTTTGAGATGAGAGGCACAGCAGGTATAAGAGAGGCCAACTTTTCATGCCCGGTAATTAACCCCGGGGTGCTAATGATCGTTAGCTTATATAAAGCTAATGTAGCGCAGGTAAAAATAAAGTCAATTAAGAGAGAGAGCTATTCAAATAGGCCTTGAAGGTTAGACATTTCATCGCTGATGGGCAGATCATGGGCAGCCATTTTGCATCTCAGCAGCAAAACTTAATGCACAGCCAAAACTTGCCATGAAGATCTGAGACCTTAAATAACCTTTCAAGGAATCACAATACTTACAAGAATGGGAAATTTGATTTTTTTGGAACTAAGCAAATGGAGCAGTCTTGCAAAATTTTTAAATACTTTTTTCTCAGCCAAAGTATTTAACATCACTTTTATTTAAATACAACTACTACTACTACTACTACTAATAATAATAAGTTAAAAGAAACAAATAACATAAACAATAAAAGTTAATAGAAACAAAATATTAAAGAGTTCAAATATAAGTGAACAAGTACATACACAGTACATGTATAAATTTAAAAATGTCCATGAACACAAACATTTTAATTAAATGAGCTTTTTCCCATTGCTGACAATGTGGGGGGAACTAAGCAGATTTACTTGCAAAAAATATATTTAACATTATTTTTAATGAATTAATAATAATAATAATAATCATCATAACATTATTATTATTATTAAATAAATACATATTCATTCATTCATTCATTCATTCATTCATTGTTGGTCCAGGCACACAATTAAACTGCCAACATATCTAATGCTCATGGTTGTGAATCATCTTGGCTATCAACACTATCATACTAGAACTTATCCATAAACTAGCTGAAGTAATTTCCTCGTCTCACACATGCTATCAAATCTCTGATGTCCTAACAGAGAAGCAGCAGATGGTCTGGCAAGGCCCAGAACACTTAGGACCCCTAGTCATTAACACAGGTGCCCCTCTGGGCTAAACACTGTCTCCTGTCTTACTCATATAATATACACAAACAACTGTACTGCCAGCAACCTCTTCATCAAGTTGCTTTAAGGTGCTGTAATGTCTGTGCCACTAATATCAATGTGGACAATGGGTTCCTGAAAAGATTAGTGAGTTAAATGGCAGTCTGGGCTCTGCTGGAGATCAAGGTTTTCTGACCTGCTGTGAGGCTATGCATGACAGATTTCAGTTAACTGTCTTTGCTAAACAAGAACGAGTGACAACTCTGCTAAAATTATTTTATTAATGCTTTGCCTTGCAAGCTTACAACGGCATTTTTTTTCTGAGCCACCCAATGGCTCCAACTAAGACAACTGCATCCCAAAACTAGAGCAGCTCCCCAGTGCACAACAAACTTCACACACAAACTGACACTATTGCCACTCTCTGCTTTCTTCTGTTTTGTTGTCATTTTATAATTTCGTTGTCTTGGTTTTGTTCAGCTCATAATAGTGCAAGTGATAAACAAACAGATACAACGATATACAGACGCGTGATGGCGAGTCCCGCATGAATCAGTATGAGTCAACGTTGCATGCCCATCAAACCTCAACTCATTCTTAATGGGGTTTGGGAGACACAAACATCCCTGGAACAGCCAGCTTACCAATGGGAGATATCAGAAGTAGTGACAGAAAGCACGACACTGCCACCACAGGGGGCTATGGAAATTTTCTATTCTGATCAACTCCACTGCAACGTTCTTCCTTTTTTGGCGAGCTGAATGAAATGATGCTTCTCATTATGAACAGTTCCATAATTCAATCAGAAAAGTCAATCTCAGCCGAAACTCTGTCTCTTAGGATTTAAGCTTATATCCTTCATGCAGTCAGTTTCCCCAGGCATAACTTTCTCTGTCAGACCTATTAATGGAATTAACTGTCATCTATCATTAGTGTGCTTGGGATTTCTGAAAACACATTATCCAAAGACCTTTGGCACCCAGGAAGGGAAGACTGTTCCGTTACCCCGGGCTCCGACTGAGGGTCACCACTGAGATTCCAACAACTAACGCTTGGTGAATGATGAAAGCTTAGGAAAATTGCTCTTCATATAAGCTTACTGTAAATCAAGTGTGCAGAATGCTAACAGAGATTGCAACCACTTCTGTGTGCCAAAGATTATAGACAACAGCTGTTTATGAACAAAGCCTATCCGGAGCGCTGGAAGTGAAAACTAAGCTTGTCAGGAGCCATTTGAAGAAGCTTTTGTGTCTTGTCTTGTTTCATGACCATGGCTTCCAAAAGAAACTCAAACGCAAGGCCAAATTAGAGTAGGAGACAGATCAAATGAGCTTGCGTCATGAACAGGGGGGCTAACAAATTGGACATGGCATCTGTTATGACATCTAATATTTTCCTAATGTGAAAGAGGGCAGTTTAGCTGGGGGATTCTGAGAAGAGCTTTTATTTGAAGTTGCGCTGGAAAGGTTCAAAGCCTTTTTTAGATTGGCAAATTATTTAATGTCACCTTTGTAGGATGACCTAACAAACTGTGGTGTTACAGTTGATTTTTTATTTGATTTTTTTAATTTACATTTATGCATTTCACAGGATCTTTTATGCAAAGCAACTTAGAGTGCTTTCAGTGAACTATATATATGATCCGCCTGTGTGTTTTCTGAGAATGAACCCATGACTGTGGCGTTGCTAGTGTAGTGCTCTAACAGCTGAGTTAAATGTCAAATGATTGGAGTCATCTGTTCTGTGACTAGGAGCAGTGGGAGGAATGAAGTAAGCAATTCACTATAAACTATATCAAACTGTAAAGAACACAATGTCACTTTCCTGTGAACACAGTATTCTGGGATGTCAACTGTATACTGTGCTCATTATATGAAATTATGTCAAAATGTCATGTATTTTCGAATACAGCTTACACTGTATTTCAATTCAACCTTATCACAGCTCAACATATTGGAACATGAGGTATATACAGCATATTGAGCTTTGGCACTCATATGCAGGTGATTTGATTTTATGAGTCCATATCATCCATTGTGATTTCTACCCTCCCACTGAAGTAATAAAGGCAAAAACAATGTTGTCCTCTACAATGGAGAAGGTGATTGTTTTAAGTGAATAGTCAAAATGATTGTGGCTTTAGAGCAAGGCAGAAATCACTCACAAACCAGCTCCTGGAGGAAGGATTCTAATGCATGCAATTAATGCTGCAAGGATGCTTAAACAGAGGCATACAACTTACAAGGACAAAGTCGAATGGACAAACCTGATGGGAACTTACGAGCATGCTTTTAAAAAACTTCAATGAGAGCAAAAGAAAAAGGCAGACATAAGGATATTTTTGGCCCTTTTCTGATTGATGTTTCATTAATTCTCAGAGGATCATATCATGCTCACAATACAATTGAAAATGTGCATTCATTTGCATCTTTTTGAACAAGCACTTTTTATTTCAATAGGCAACCAAGAATTAAGTACATGATACAAGAAAATAGAGAAAAAAGACTTAATCCATCTGAAACCAACCACATAATTAACCATATACAGCTCATTTATGTTAGACACATTATGTTGAAATGTATCAAATATGATACATCAGGCTTTTGAGGAATGTTTATTTGTACATCTCTCAATCGTCATTGTATTCCGCAGCATTATATGTGTTCCCCACAATAAAAAAACACAGAGATTTAGTCATAAAACTAAGCTTAACTAATTTAAATATCATCTTACTAAAACATTATTCAGATAACAATACATCAAAATGCCCCCACAAGGATAGTAATATCAGTAGATGGGGACATTTTTGGTCCCTATAAGGAAAGCAGCTTATAAATCATACAGAAAACATGATAATATTCAATATTCAATAAAACTGTTCCATTAAAAAAAAGAAAAGAAAAAACTACACTGTTATAGACTATTATTTCTTTACAGGGTTAATAGTAAAATACAAATGTAAATCTAATTTAAAAATCATAATTCTGTTAATTTTGAGGATATTCAGAAAAACAAACATACAAATGAAGCGTGAAAATATCAGTGCAAAACCCACACACACACAAACAAACAAACACACACACACACTCTCTCTCTCTCTCTCTCTCTAGGTTGGATTTAATGGGTCTTAAGTGAAGAAATATAGATCCAAGATGGCGGTGCGGTCAGACGCAGCGGCTACTCCGGGTCCCAAAGACAGTGCTTTTATGTCTTTTAATGTCGTCTGTTCGTCTCCAAACAGTGTCAGTTTACCACTAATTCATAAGGAAATCACTCCAAAACACATCTATGATCACCAAAGTCTTTTGGATATCGGCAACGCATACAAACACCAACTCTTGCCGGCAGCTACTGAGAAGCTACGAGGCCTTTGTTTACTGCTGAAGCCGGACCTCGAGACCGCGGCCTCACCTACTGACACTACCCGCACAAGGCAGCGTCGCAAGCGGTGTGAGAGAGGATGGAAGCGCGGTAAGCGCGGAGGAATACGAGCTAGGCTAAGAGCTAACAATTCAATTCAGTCAATCTACATAGCATGAGGCAAGGGATTGTTGTGTGTTTGTTTTCACTGAAACATAGCTAAACGACAACATCCCGGACTCTGCCATTCAGCTGCATGGGCTAAACTGCTACCGAGCGGACAGAGATTCATCACTGTCTGGTAAGACTCGCGGGGGTGGCTTGTGTGTGTATATCAACAAAGAATGGTGTAACAATGCAATGTAATATCAAAACACTGTTCATCGCTGGTGGAGTTTATGGTTGTAAAGTGTCGACTGTTCTACCTGCCGTGGGAGTTCACGGCCATTGTTATTGTCGCGGTTTACATTCCCCCGTGTGCAAACGCTAAAGATGCGCTTCATGAACTGTACAGCGCCATCAGCGAACAACAAACAAATAACCCTGACGGCTTTTTCATCATAGCCGGTGACTTCAACCATGCAAACCTAAAGACAGTTTTACCAAAGTTCTACCAACATGTGAACTTTGCAACAAGGGGAAACAACACACTGGACTTTGTTTATACAACAGAAAAAAACGCATACAAAGCTGAACCCCGCCCCCACCTCGGGTACTCGACCACATCTATTTTATGCTAATACCAACATACAGACCACTTCTCAAACTCGCCAAACCGGTTCAAAAGCACATCACAGTATGGCCAGACAATGCCACCTCAGCACTGCAGGACTGCTTCCAGGACATAGACTGGAACATGTTTAAAGAGGCAGCCACTTACAACAACGACACAGACCTGCAGGAGTACACTGAAACTGTGACTGCTTACATCAAAAAGTGCATAGATGATGTGACAGTCACCAAGACCATTACCACACAAGACCCTCTCCCGGATTAATCCACGAAAGGCCCTGACAACATACCTGGACATGTACTGAGAGACTGTGCAGCACAGCTGACAGATGTGCTAACAGACATCTTCAACACCTCGCTGAGCCAGGCAGTCGTCCCCACGTGTCTCAAATCCACCTCCATAATTCCAGTGCCAAAGAAGTCACCTGTGTCCTGTCTGAATGACTATCGTCCAATAGCACTGACCCTAATCATGATGAAGTGCTTTGAGAGGTTAGTCATGTATCACATCAAATCCAGTCTCCCAAACACACTGGACCCATTCCAGTTTGCATACCGTCCAAACCGTTTCACGGACGATGCAATATCCACCACTCTCCACCTAGCTCTTACTCACCTGGAACAGAAAGACTCTTATGTAAGAATGCTGTTCATCGACTTCAGCTCAGTATTCAACACTATAATCCCACAACAGCTCATCCACAAACTAAACTTGCTGGGCCTTAACACCTGCCTCTGTAATTGGATCCTGGACTTTTTAACTGCAAGACCTCAGTCAGTCCGTGTCGGCTGCAACTCCTCCAGCACTACCACACTGAGCACAGGTGCCCCACAAGGCTGTGTGCTCAGCCCGCTGCTCTTCACGCTGCTGACTCACGACTGCACTGCCAAGTCTAGCTCCAACCACATCATCAAATTTGCTGATGACACAACTGTGGTAGGACTCATCAGCAACAACGATGAAACGCTCTACAGAGAGGAAGTGGCACAGCTGGCGAAATGGTGTGGTGCTAACAACCTGTCCCTCAATGTGAGTAAGACAAAAGAGGTTGTGATGGACTTCAGAAGAAACTCTGTTGACCATCCCCCACTGACCATCGACGGCTCAACTGTGGAGAGAGTCGGCAGCACTAAATTCCTGGGGGTGCACATCACAGAGGATATCACCTCGACCACCAACATCATGTCACTCAACAAGAAGGGACAACAGCGCCTCCACTTTCTCCGCTGGCTGAAAAGGGCAAGTCTCCAGCCATCCATCCTCACCACTTTCTACAGGGGCACCATTGAGAGTGTGCTGACCACCTGCATTACTGTCTGGTATGGGAACTGCAGTGCTGCTGACCGCAAGACCCTACAACGGACAGTGAACACTGCCGCATAGATCATCGGTGCCCCTCTCCCCTCCATCCTGGACATTTTCCTTGCACGATGCTCCAGCAAGGCCTCCAGCATCGTGAAAGACCCCACCCACCCCTCCCACAACCACTTTCAGCTCCTACCATCAGGTAGAAGGTACCGGAGTATCAAAGCTCACTCTGTCAGATTGCTCAGTAGCTTTTTTCCCCAGGCTGTGAGAGCTCTTAACTCCAATCTCCCTGCCCAAACTCATTAATACTGTTGATACAACTTTTCCTAAGTGCAATTCTGAGTGTGCTACACACAGGTGAGTGGGCTATACAAACCACCTGTAGTAACGCACTCATCCCACTATATGCACACTAGACACTTTCTATAAACACTCCCTGCTACAAAGACTCAATAACAAAATGTTTACTTGAGCATTGCACTACAACATAATGTTTACTTGAGCATTGCACTACAAATATTTGTGCACTATGCGCTGCTTCCCACAAAATCTCTCTTTAATCTGCACAACAATTTAATGTACAAAATATATATAATTTATTTTTTTCTCACAATTTCATGTACAAATATCTCTTTTGCATAATTTCATGTACAGTATTTATGTAAAGTTATTGTACAGTCTCAGTTTGTGTATGTCTAGGCAACTAGGTATAGTAGTTATAGTATTTATAGTATATGTATAGTTAGATGGTCTATTTTTGTCTATAGCTAGAAGCTCTATTTTTTTTTTTTTTTTTTTTTTTTTTTTTTTTTCTTATACTTGCATTGTTGTATGTTTATCTTATGTTTAACTAGTATGTAGCACCGTGGTCCTGCGAGACACGACATTTCGTTCCACTATATGTCCACACATGTAGCAGAATGATGAAGATGAAGAGTGTATATTGTGCTTTAGATTAGCAGAAGCTCATGAGCAGAAGCTCGCCTGTTGCTATTTTTGCACGGTGTCACCAGAATGATAGTGCTGAGAATCCTCTATCACCGTGCTCACAGCTGCCGCATGTGAGCATAGAACCCAGGGATCAGATGCGAGAGACAAAAGCACAAAGCGTTCTCTCTCTCTTTTCTCAGCTCCACGTGCACTTCCTTTGCTCCAGGATGTATTTTTGGCCTGTGAGATGAACACAAGTTCTCGCTTTAATCATCGTTTCAATGGAAGCCGCCGCCTGCTTTGTGACAAACTCAGGCGTCGCGGCCTGTTTGGCTCCTCATCTGCGTGGAGTAATGCGCCTGGCTTCGCACTGTCGCTCTGTGATTTTAGGGGAATTTTGAGATTAATGGGAAGGATCAAGCTGTGCCGCGGGCGTGATCGCAGCCTACATTTCAATTGTGGAACTCTTAGCGGAACGGGGAAACTTCTGCAAGCGATGTTTGTTATTGGATGAATACACGAAAAACACACACAAATGCTAAGGTAAGGTTCCTTATTGAGGGTGAGAAGAACAGTGAGGTAAACAGGTGCGTGGGGGACTCCTGCGGCGCTGTACTGCTTCATAGTGTGTGTGAGTCAGTGTTTGTGTGTGTGTGTGTGTGTATGTGTGTGTGTAGGTAAAAGACTCGGGCTCTACATCATTAAAAGACAATTCCAGCAGACTGCATCACATGGGTCACAGAGCACTGCGTGAAGACAGAACAGGAACAGATGCTCAGCAAGCTCTGGAGGCCTTCTTGATCTTAAGACAAGACTCACTGCCACACACACACACACGCACTCTCGCTCATACCATCTTACTGTCTGTGTACCTTTTATGTACAGTTTAAAAGTTTGGGGTCAGCATTTTTTTTTTTTATAAGATATAATTTCAATATTAATTAATAGCTTTCAGTAAAGAAGGATGCATTAAATTTATAAAATAAAAATGTTGTACTTTCTATTCATCAATCCATGACAACAAATTGAAATACTGAGAAGTATACTTTGAAATATTAAGCAGCACAAGTGTTTTCAACATAATAACAAAGTCTGCATATGAGAATGACTTCTGAATGATCACGTAACACTGGAGTAATGGAATTCAGCTATGCCATTACAGGAATAAATTACATGTTAAAATGTATTCAAATTGTAAATTATTATATTACATTGTAATAATACTTTACAATATTACTGTTTTTTAAGTATTTTTAAAACAATAATTTTACTGACCCTGACTTTTGAACAGTCTTGTCTGAAACCACACTAACTTTAATAAGTTTGATGATTTTGATTGAAAAAAATGCTAATTTTCAAACACAATAAATTAAACAACAACAACAAAAAACAGCCTGTAAATATTGTGCAGAACTTTCTAAAAACAAGTGGCCTGGAGAAAATGTAGAAAGGGAAACAAGGTAGTAGAAGTAGAGAGGTAGTACAAGAGAGAGAGAAAGAAAGAACAAAAGAAAGAGAGCAAGCGAGCAAGAGCCTCCCTCAAGGGACACTTCATTAAGGCACCCGGGGCTAATACATTAGACAGGAAAATAAATGTTAACAGCCTCTAAAGCCGAAAAGTGGCAATGAAAGCTAACTCAATTAAATGCGCCATGATGGGCTAGGACGCATTGTATTTAATAGCAGCCGCCCGTGGAAGATAGAGCAAGAGGAGGAGTAAATGAGGGGGAATAAAAAGAACAAGCTCTAGCTGAGGGGCACAGTGTGCAGGTGTCAGTATATGTCCTACTATGACAGCTCTGTAACTCTGTATGGATGACTGTAGTGTCCCCATTAAGCACAGGAAGTTAATCTCTGTGTGTGTGCGGACACAGGAGATGCTCTTCAGACTGAAAACTCTCTTTCAGTTGCTCTCGCCTCTGGAGAGGGCCTCAGCTTTAGTTAGCATTTTGTGTCCAGTACTCAAAGGCTACTGCAGAGGTAGCATGAAAATGGCAGTCTGTACTTGCTGTGAGGAAAGAAAGAGGCTCAGCATTGCTGGATTTAATGACTACAGACCTGTGGCCCTAACATCTGTAGCCATGAAATAATTTGAAAGACTGGTTTTGGCTTATCTGAAGGACATCACCGGACCCTTAATGGACCCCCTGCAGTTTGCCTACAGAGCAAACAGGTCTGTGGATGATGCAGTCAACATGGGACTGCACTTCACCCTGCAGCATCTGGACAGACCAGGGACTTATGTGAGGATCCTGTTTGTGGATTTCTGCTCCGCTTTTAACACCATCATCACGGAAACCCTTCAGAATAAACTAACCTAGCTCTCCGTCCTCACCGCCGTCTGTCAGTGGATCACCAGCTTCCTGACAGACATCAGTTACTAAAGCTTGGTAAATTCACATCCAGCACTCGTACCATCAGCACTGGAGCTCCTCAGGGCTGTGTACTCTCCCCCACTGCTCTTCTTCCTCTACACCAACGACTGAACCTCTAAAGACCCATCTGTCAAGCTCCTGAAGTTTGCAGGCGACACCACACTGATCGGCCTCATCCAGGATGGTGACGAGCCTGCTTACAGACAGGAGGTTAAGGAGCTGGCTGTCTGGTGCAGTCGTAACAACCTGGAGCTTAACACGTTCAAAACTGTGTAGATGATTGTGGACTTCAGGAGAAACGCCCCTGATCTCCCCCCACTCACCATCATGAACAGCAATGTGACTGTAGTGGAGTCATTCAGATTCCTGGGCACCACCATCTCCCAAGCCCTGAAGTGGGTAAAATCCCTCTGGACCCCTCACATCCAGCACACTCCCTCTTTGAACTGTTACCATCTGGTCGATGTTACAGAGCTCTAGAGAACCAGAACGACCAGACACAGGAACTGTTTCTTCCCTCAGGCAATCCATCTCATGAACACTCAACAATAAACGTGGAACACACAACTATAATACATTATCCACCACACTCACTTATTTTATTTTTATTTCTCATTTCTAATTTGCACATACTTCACCTGTACAAACATAGTTGTCTATATTATATACTGTGTTTTTGCTGCTTTGTACATTGCCTATTTGTATATTATTCTTTTATTATCTGTGTCCTGTCCTGTTGCTGTCTTTCTGTTGCACTGTGGAGCTTCTGTCACTACAACAAATTCCTTGTATGTGTAAATATACTTGGCCAATAAAGCTCATTCTGATTCTGATTCTGGATGGTGGTTGTCAGAGAGAACTGACTCACCTTAAATGCACATTTCTGCTACAAGGGGGGAAAAAGTGCAAATCGCACTACTATTGAAATAAATATTATCATTATTTATAAGAACTGTCTATTTGAACATATTTCAAAATGTAAATTATTCCTGTGATAGTAAAGCTGAATTTTCAGCATGATTACTCCAGTCTTCAGTGTCACATGATCCTTCAGAAATCAATATGCTGATTTGGTGCTCAATAAATATTTCTTATCATCAATGATGAAGACTGTTCTTGCATTACAAAATGTTAGAAAGTGTTAAAAAGTGTTACAAAATGTTAAGTACAACTTAACACCCAAATAAATGGTGTTCTTAAGTTTTTAAAATCAGCATATGTGACCCTGGACCACAAAACCTTAAGTCTTAACCTTAACCTTAAAAATAAGCGTCTTAAGTCGCTGGGGTATATTTGTAGCAATAGCCAAAAATACACTGTATGGGTCAAAATTATTTATTTTTCTTTTATGCCAAAAATCATTAGGACATTAAGTAAAGATCATGTTCCATGAAGATATTTTGTAAATTTCCTGTAAATATATCAAAACAACTTTAAAGGCAATTTTCTCTATTTTTAATTTTTTTGCACCTTAAATGCAAATTCAGATTAGATTTCAGATTTTCAAATAGCTGTATCTCGGCCAAATATTTTCAGATCCTAACAAACTATACATCAATGGAAAGCTTATTTATTCAGGAAAATTTGACCCTTATGACTGGTTTTGTGGTCCAGGGTCACATATTAGAATGATTTCTGAAGGATCATGTGACACTGAAGACTGGAGTAATGGCTGTTTTGCCATCATTGAATTTTTGAAAAATCATTGAAATTTTACTATTTATTTATTTGTTTGTTTGTTTATCTGTCTGTCTGTTTATTTATTTATTGTAATCACATAAATGCAGCTTTGGTGAGCATAAGAAACAACACAAACACGCAAAAAGTTATTATTCCAAACTTTTGACCTGTGTTTACACAACACAAATAAGAACATTGTGCCACAATGTCAGTAAACAAATATGATGATGGCAGCTATGATGGAGATGACACTTTGGTATCCAGCTCGAGTTCCTTCCTGCAGTTCATTATGTTCTTCTCATCGACCTGTCATGCTGAGCAGGTCTGGAGCCATGGACCTGTCTCATATCACAGAGAAGGCCATATCGCTTCGACATCACGTCCAAACCCGCACCATCAGCACCAGAGACCTCAAACAACTCCTCATTGTAGAGCACTGACAGCACAGCCAACACCACACGTGTGTTTGTGAGTACACGTGCCTGAGTGTGCATGAAAATAGACTGCAATAACATTTAAAATTATTATTATTACTATTAATACTGTCATTTCTGATCAAATAAATGCTTGGTGAGTACAAGAGACTTATTTAATAATAAATAATAATAATAATAATAATAATCTTACAACTTGTATATACACACAGCAAAAATTGATGAATATGGCTAAAATAAATGTATGAATAAATACTTTTACACATTTTAGCCAAAACACATAAGACTATTTATTTTGCTGATTCAGTGTTGCAAATCATCCCCATGATAGTCATCACTCTTTAAAGGACACAACAAGCATCTAGTGATATCCATGTAATTGCTTTCTTCGGTCCAAAAAATTGACTGATGGTGTTTTATTTCAAATCTGTGCCCTCGTAACTCGCACCCTGATGGAATATCATCTCATAAACAAATACGACCCTGTCGGCGGCCCTAAAAAAGAATGACGACATGCCTCCCTTAATGGTGACCACTTTGTGCTGAGCTAATGCTTCTACAATTACAACATCAGATAATTAATGCTAATAGAAAATTGGAAGCCGGTGGAAGATGAAGGCTGGGGGAGGAAGAATCGATAGTTTGTGAAACCGTTATTCATGCTCAAGGCCACGCAATCACACACAGACCGATACACACGTGTGCTGCTTCTGTCTGCAGAGACTGTATAATAAGGCCCGTTGGGGCTGGAGAAGTGTGCTTGTCTAGGGCTGGAAGACTCTTGCTGTGGACCCAGTGCAACATGATTCAACCAATACTGGTATTTTTATGTTTGAGGGTTCAGTTGAGGGGCTTTGCAGTTTACATGCAATGAGGCATGGAGTTCTGGAAGAGGCTTGGTCATATTATACACACACCAATCAATCACAAGTAAGTGTAGGTTTAATGCAACCATAGGCCTACTACAGGATTCAACAGCAATGTGTGGGGAGAATGTCAATTGTAAAAAGATATATACATTGGGATGGATCTTGGATAGTGGTAAGGCTGTGGAGATGATCTGTCCACATATCAGCCACATCATTGAAAGAAAGCTACTAGTCAAGAGCTAAGATAATTTCAAGAATACTACAGATCTGTGTTATCTGTGGATTCTTACAAGGAAGCAAATTAATAGTGTCAATGTCAAGTTGAATGAGAATGCACCCCTCTATTAAACAGAATAACTGAGCTTTGTTTCTCTGTGAAACTGTACAGCTATTGGGCTATTAAATGGCCTGTTCAGTGGTCTGAAACATACTAAACCAATGGAGGCTTTGATGAAATGCCTATTGGACTGCTTGAAATGAGGAAATAATGTGGTACAATAGAGAATTGTCAATATCTGTTTAAATATGTTACATTTTAAATGTGAATATTCTTGCACAATCAGATTGCTTCATTCACAATAACTGCCTGTTACAGCCGCAAAGCTAAACTGCCATGACAAGACTGACTCAATTTATCCCAAGGTAGAGACAGAAGACATAGGCACACATAATCCCAGTAAACACATAAACAACCCCAACACCCTGTGGACTCCTGTATTTGAGTTTTACAGCAGTGCTACCAGCAATCTTTCTGTCTTTTTTTTTCTCGCCACATGAGAACAGTTAAGCTAGAAGATCAACATTCCACCTGTGTTGTTTCAGAATGTAACTGCTAGAAGAGCTCATGTCATCTCCAAGGCTTCATCTCAAAATCTCTAGAAAAGAATGTAGCCATGGTTTTAAAATCTGTCTCAAATTTAATCTGGAGATCTCAATCTGAGATTAAAAGATTCATGTGGATCATACTCCCCATTCAGGATTTGAATTTTGGTCATTTTAACAGCTTGAGTACTCAAAAGATAAATTAGATAAATATCCGGTGGGGCGGACTGTATTTCATTTTTTTTTTTTAAAGTTGTTTATACAGTGTTAAAAAGCCACTTTTCTTTAGTGAGGTGTTCAAAACTTAATTACAGACTGTAGTGCTTCTCCTTTCTAGTCATGTTTCAATAGTTACTTTCATAAAGGCTTGTCAGAAATTCAGTTTAATGTTCAAAATTGATTAACAAAACCACTGGAAAGAGTGTTGCTGTGAAAGCCCACCTATTAATGTTGCAGTATACAAACCACCATTATTGGGCTGCTGGGAATCTCCTTCTATTTTTCTCATGTTGTTGATCTCATTAGGACGGTCTCCTCTGGCCCAAGCTGACCCCTCCAGAGATAGTTCCTTCCCCATTTCCAATGTCTAAACAGCATCTCAAGCAATCAAGCAATGCAAGCAGGTAGCACAATGCATAAAGGAGGAGCGTGAACTTTAATGGGCCCCTCGTACCTCACATTGCCTCAATTTGCTAAATGGCCCTTTTAAAATAGGCAACAATCTCCCCTCTGCTACCTTTTGCTCTGAAACACAGTTACATCTCTCTCATTAAATTTCTATGCCAAGATCAGATCTCTTTCATTCATTTTAGAAGACAGAGATGAAAGAGAGTGGATCAGGTAGATATTATAGTACTGTAGATGAAGAAAGAAAGAGGAGAAAGAGTCCAGAGGTCACAGACTTCTTTCAAAGAGGTCTAAGAAAAAAGAAGGAGGCTAGTTTTAAAAGATAAAAAAGCGAGGGTAGAGGGCCTTTCAGAACTCCACTTAAACACAATAAAACACAAAAATAAGTGCCGGCTTTGTAGGTTATAGTATATTTATATTAATTAATATACATTAATTATATTAATTCATTTCAAATAAATAATTTATTATTAAATATTTACCAATATATAAATGCATAAACCTTATTTTACATTCACAGTCCCTTTTTTTAATCACTTCCTTTAAGCCATGCCAAAAATGCATGTCCTTAAGGGAAATGGAATGGAGAACAACAAGAATAAAACACAAACATAAGATTAGTGCAGGTTTAAAATGAAGATTATTTAATGTTTCTTATGCTTACCAAGCTGACATATATTTGATTTATATTATATTTTATTTAAAAATATTCAGTAAAAACTGTAATGTTGTGAAATATTAACTCTTTAAAATTTAAAACTAAATGTAAATAAAATATATATTTTTAATCACTTCTCCTGCCTTCAAGCCATGCCAAAACACGTGTCCTGAAGGGATACAATAAGAACGAAATGGAGAGAACAAGAATAAACCACAAAAATAAGTGCTGACGTGAAACGCAACAGCACTTAACATTGCCTGTGGGTGTTTGCTTTGCACTTGGAGTCTTAATGTATTTTAATTATGGATTTGAGTGAATGGATGACTACAGCAGGGACATGGCTGAGAAGTGAGCGCTGCATTTGTAAAACTGTGGCCCTCATATCAAGCACAACATGTAGTCAATTGATTGCAACTTTTTTCTAAATTCTTCCCCTCATCTTTCTGCCACACTCCTCACATTTGATATTCATTCTTGTGACAGAATGCGTAATTTCTATGCATGATATAGTATCTCAGGCTGTATACCTCAACAAGCTGTGCCAAGTAATTCATGAGGTGCTGAGCACAGGCTTATGAATTATGAAGACTGAGAGATTACAGATTCAAGGTACACTTTGTCCAACGTTTGGCAAACAGGATGTAACTGCAGATAAATGAGTAGAAATTATGGGTGAGGGAGAGAGAGAGCAGGCTAGCCACTGATTTAGTGGCCTCCTGTATGATGAGCTGAAAAAAAAAGACTGAATATTGTAGTGAGTGGGGCGGGGCCGAGAGCCGTGGGAGTGGAACGAGGCCGGTGGAGTTAATGATAATGAGCGACACCTGCGCCACTCACCGGTCTCGAGTCCCACGGAGGAGCTCCGGAAGGATAAAAGGAGAAGTGATGACAGTGGAAGACGAGAGAGGAACAGGCCTGGACTTTATTTTGTGTTTTGTGTGCGGCAGTCGTCCGTGAGGGGCTGCCGCAGTACTTTTGTGTTTATTTTATTTATTAAATTGTCTTTAAATGTTTGCCGGTTCCCGCCTCCTTCTTTCCGTTCTACAAACTTTGTTACAAATATAAACAATGAGAACTCAGCTAGAAGTGTCGACTGAGGGTTCATATAGGAGAGAGCCTCTGTTATGAGAGTTGTGTGCACTCTTTATGGCACGGTCCATCTGGATGGACTGTTCTCTCTGCAGGGTCTCTTTCCACTGAGAAACGGCACCCCAGCAGGGTACAAGCAGCTCGCCTACTCTCACAGCCAGCCTCGGTCTGGAATTTGATATTAAACATGTAATGTTGCATTACCAAACACCTAAACAACTGAGAGAGACACTTCTGAGTTTGCAAATGGCTGCAGTCCGGAAAGGATCGTGTGACACTGAAGACTGGAGTAATGGCTACTGAAAATTCAGCTTTGCCAATACAGGAAGAAAGCACATTTTAAAATGTATTCAAATAAAACTATTACTTTTTACTTTTGTAATAAAACTTTCACAAAAAAATACTGCTTTTACTGTATTTTTGGTCAATTAAATGCATCCTCTGTGAGCAAGAAACTTATTTGAAAGTATCTAAGAATTCACTACATTTTTATTTTTTGTTACATTCTGTACTGATCTCTCTTTTTCAAATGCCCTGATGCGCACTTATATCCATCACCTTAGAGGGGGGCACTTTAATAATATTCTGACACTGACAGCAGGCTCAATCCAATATATAAACACCAGCTGTGGGCCTGAAGGAGGGGCAAATAAAAGCCCGGCGTCAGCAAATGCACTGTGCACTGTTATTCATAGTACTGAGTGGGTGAACTAATAAATACCCGAGAGAGAGAGAGAGAGAGATCAAAGAAACTGCAGTGATATGGCTTGTTGGAAAGGTCTCTAATTTAATAAAACAGGACGACCGTCATCCTAGCCACTGCACATATTCATTCATACAGGGCCATTAAAGAGACACAGGCATATGGGACTATAGTGTTTCATTAAAGTTTTTTTTTTTATGATGCAGGATGGACTTGTGTCCCATAAGTAGGGCTGGGTGGTATATCGAGTTTGTACAATATATTGTTTACACATATGATGCAATACCGTTTATATCGATATACTGTACAGTAGTTTGAAAACGAGCGCATCTGAAAATACAGTGGAGGAAGTGCATAATACAATTTGTTCTAAACACGTGACAAACTTTATATGAAGGGCTTTTAAAAACTCTTAAGATATAGAAGCTTATAGTTTAGTTTCAGTTTAAAGCTCTGACAGAAAGGCTGCGTGTGCCGCTAATAGTGACTCTGTTTAATCTGTTTAATGTGTTTGAGATGTGCTGTTTTCCTAAATGCATAACTTACATTTCACAGGTATATTCTCCATCTGTAAATGTTAGAAAGCCATGGAAATATTTCCATTTTGCTATCAGAAGTGCATGAGCCTTCTGATTCTCGCTAAACTTCACAGACTTCATTGAACAAGCGCCGCCACGCGCATGTACGCCAAACAGACGCGCAATTAAATAGGAGCGCAATAATTCTGACTAAAATATAGCCTATACATTTTGCTGAAATATTTGTAGTTGGACAATAAATGTGTCATGTAGAATTTAAAACCTACAAGTAAGTGTATTTGTATGATAGCACTATCTAAAGCGACTGTAATGGGGTAATCAAAACAGCCTTTTTACTCAATTAGTCTGTGCTTTTTTTATTGTGAAATTTTTAGTTTAGTAAATTTAACTTCTGCTTTAAAAGCATTATTTTTGTTTTTAGATTGCAATGTTACAATGTTAGAATGTAATTTTAACCCTTTTTTAACATAATATATGGTTACATTCACTTTATTTTTTTAATCCAAATGCAAAAGCGTAGAAAATACTGAGATATATACCATATACCACAAATCAGCCAAAAAGTACCGAGATATGAATTTTTGCTCATATCGCCCAGCCCTACATTTAAGTTTGACTATGCCATGTCTCGGACAATATGGACATATTTAAATGATTCATTAGAGATCAGAGTCAGGTATGACTCACAAACTAAAACAGAACCTTCCATTGTCAATTATAATTTTGAGAGAAAAACTGTGGAATAGACTTAAAGATGGCACATTGTTCTAGTTTGGGTGATACACGTGTTAGCCCTACAGGCAATGCTTTTTTATGAGGATTGTGCAGTGTTAGGCCTTCTGGTCTGATGATCTGCCATGTTAAACTTTGCGCTAGATGAATAAGTCATGTCTTCCTCATTCTGTCTGGAGATCAGAAGGAGGAAAAAAAAAAACATCCTCATCACAATCTAAAGACATGTAGTTCAGGGGGATGTAAGCAAGTGTAAGTGTAGTGCAATCCATAAAGGCCGAGCGGATTTAAAAGTTTGCTGTATATGGAATGAGGTGCAATAACTTGCAATCATCATGGAGGTGAGAGGTTCAAGACAGCAGGTCAGGTGCTGACGAGAGGGTTTGAGACTAGAGGTCTTGTATCAGCAGTCTGAGCCCAGACGAATGGTGTCATTTATAGAAAGCGATGGGAGATGCTTTTTCACCTGATTCCAGAGAAAGAAAGAACACACACATGCAGGTGGCCTCATACACATACACAGCCTCACTTCACCAACTCTCAGTTCCCCAAACCACAACACATCAATATATATCTTCAGTTATTTATTGTATAGTTAATCAGGGTCTGTATAGCCAAATTCCCACAAGGAGAATAATTTCTTTGATAATCTTTGATGAGATTTTCCCCAACCTTGTTGCTCTGTACTAAATTAAAAAGCAAACAACAACTAGGCATCTCCATAGTGCCAGTAAGTTGGTATCAAAGAAACAAACAAACAAAAAAACTAAATGAAGCAAAACAAAACAAAAATAAAATAAAATCAACACACGTTTGGTTTGAATGTACCATCAAGCCAGCCATGATGAAGATATAAATGTGCAATGTTATCTGTCCATTCATTCTCCAAACCATGTGTCCTATCTAGGGCCCGAAGCAGGGAAACCAATTCAATGTCAATTCATATAGATTTTTTTTAGATAATAAAAATGTGCTATAAATCAAATCTCTCATCACAGTCTAATGAAAACAAAAACAATGTGAGCACTATGTGGAGTAGAATGATTATTGAATGCTCAATACAATGCAAAGATGTGCACATAAAGATCTGTGAAGCACCGTATTATTATTTATGTCTTGACTTTATGAACATTAAAGTTTGAATACAACTACCAGATCAAATGAGGACACAAGTTAAAGCTACAGTAGAGTTCAGTGTTTTTGATTTTTGAGTCATTAGCCACTTGCAGAGTTGCCCATGCTGGAATATTCAAGGTAGAAACACTGAGCAGTCCTGAGTTAGACATACATTTTTGAGATTATTTGAGGCCCTAGAAGCGGTTCACATGGATGAGCTGACCATCAGCAGACTAAAGGTCACCCCATGGCTCAGACCTTGTCAAAAGCAATTACTTCTCTGTCTCATTCAATGTAATAGAGAGAGCTGAGAGTGAAAGGTCATGAGGAGCACGGCAGTTCAACTGAAATGTACGTCAACAAGACTCCTGTTATAATGCTGGTTTGGGATGTGCGGATGTTGGTTTTTGGGAATTTTATGCACCATAGGTAAAGAAAAACTGAACATAATTCCTACTGAAGAGACAAAACATTTTGGCACTAGTTTACAGTGGGGACAACAATAATTGTGGACTTTTTTTCAACAAGACCAAAGCTAGCACAAAAGCCTTTTAGCTTGATCTAGACATTTTGAAATATCTTTTCTTTATCCTCCCTCCTTTTCAAGAAAGCCGTGACTGTAATTTATCTTGTTCATTTATTATTTGATTGGACCTATTACAGACATCTGATGGAGGGAAATTATTTGAGCACTTTAAAGATCTTTTGGAGATGAAGAGCACTTTGGTGGAGGAGAACACTCTAATTTTGTGTCACAGCTTTGGCTTCTCGCTGACTCAGAAAGGCCCAAATTTACAGCTGTGGCCTTCACTGGTAAGGGGGAGGGGGGGGGGGGGGGGGCTTTTTATCTCCGAGCTGAGTTACAGTCTAAGAACAGAGTTTATGACTCATACTTCGAGTGTGCCAATGTGTGTGTGTCCATGAAAGAGAGTGGAATAAAGATAAGGAGAGAGAGAGAGAGAGAGAGAGAGAGAGAAAGAGAAGCCAGGGCTAAACAATAAGAAAGGACATACAGCCCCAGGACAGTGTGAGATACTTTCGGGCGAGCTGACAGAAAAGATCGGTGCACTGTGTTGCCACTACATCTCAAAATTTGGAAAATTTACATGTGTTTTATACCTTGTAACTTTGTACTTTGTGTGATGTACTTAATATTACTGTTGCACAAAAAAAAAAAAAAAAGTAGCGCTGTTGCAGTGTGCCATTTTTCCAGCATGTATACATGCATTTATGATCATGTGATATCAATCATAAGTACAGTATGGAGTACCACAAGGCTCAGTACTAGGACTGCTGCTTTTAATACTTTGCATGCTACCCTTGGGAGATATCATCAGGAAACATGGTGTTAGTTTTCATTGTTATGCTAATGATACTCAGCTCTATATTTCTTTGCAGCCCACAATATGACTTGTTTTGTAGCCTGGAATTAACCCACACCATGCTAGTTTTGTCTGGCCAGAGGAGAACTGGCCCCCCGACTGAGCCTAGTTTCTCCCAAGGTTTGTTATTTAATTTTTTTTTACCATTTTTGTCATCGATTGAGTTTTGGTTCCTTGCCACTGTCACCTTTGGCTTGCTTAGCTGTGGATGCTTAATTTCTTGCAATATTGTTGGCTTGATTGCACAGACACTATTGGAAGAGAGCTGAACTGGATGATTAATCACTGAATCAATCAATGAACTGACTTTAACTGAAAAAAAGACTGTTTCTTAGTGTCCTCTTGCATTATTGCCAAACTGTTTTCCTGCTTGACACTGTAAAGCTGCTTTGACATAATCTGTATTGTATAAAGAGCTATATCAATAAAGGTGACTTGACTTGAAATTCAGCTTTCTTCTTCGTCTTCAAGAAAACATAAATAAATAAGTTTATGTATAACAAAAATAGATTTCTAAATATATATATATATATATATATATATATATATATATACATATATACATATATATATATACATATATACATACATATATATATATATATATATATATATATATATATATATATATATATATATATATATATATATATATATATATTTTTTATTTTTTATTTTTTGGGGGGTTGAGCCTGTGAAACATAACTACTGGGCCAACTGAGCCAGCAGAAATAAAATAAAAATGCATTTTATTTTTGAGCCCTGGAGATAAGAGAGAAAAAAAAAGATAAATGAAAAAGATAGAGAGTGAGAAATACAAAGAAAGAGAAATGTCTAAACACTTGGCACTACACTTTCTTCTCAGTCCCCTCAGTTCATTCCTACTACCAAAAGTCTCCCATGCTGCTTTGCTTTGTTTCCCTCCATCAATGAGCAGATGAGTTGTGTGCATGAAAGAGCATAGTGTTGGCCATTCTACATAATATGAAATCTATTTGAGTTATGAGCCTCCATTCAGCTACCCCCATTCAGCATAATCAACCAATTTAAGGGTGCAAATTGACTTGCTATTGGAGCACTGCAGCATTCGGCAGTGCTTGATGGGCAAAGGGCCCACTGAGACTCCAACCCACCCTTCTCCTGTGCAGCAAATCCATTACTCACCCACTGTACATCAATACACAGACAATAAATTAATAAGAGAGCCAAACAAATAAAACCTGTGAGATGAGGGACTCCTGTCGATTGATCAGAGAAAATTGTGGGGAGGTGGTCGCTCGGTGCCAGAATGTTGCATGCTAAAACACTTGCGCAAAAGTGCCTTTAATTAACAAGCACCTCAGAGCAATAAGCACCTTTTGAATGTGTGATTAGGGCATAATGTTTATTAATGTGTTTACTCCCCTTTGCATTAGTGCCAGACGTGCTGGTTGATTAGAAGCTCAAACAAGGACAGAATGTTGGAAACTTTGGTAACATGACAGTGTGTAGAGAGCATGTGTACAGCAGAAAGGAGGAATTAGATTCACGTGAACTTGTGACGCATTTGCACACAAAGCCCTCAGAAGGCTGGAGCAGATGTACTGTGAGGACCACAACAGAGAATGATGTGAATGAATGAAGTGGACATTACTTTCGCTAAGTCTTAACTTAACTTTTGCTGGGACAAAATAGGCAACAAAATAACTGATTTATTTTATTTTCTAATAAATAAACTAAAATAAAATAAAAAATAATGTGAAAATGTGAAATTAAAGGAAGGTTTCGTTCATCTATCTTTCCATCTATCCATCCAACAATGTACAACTTTTGCTGTCTGAACAAAACTGAAAAATTATCTGCCAACAATAATTTAACAGTGCATGACTTAATAACTACTCTAAGGAAATCTATTAAAAATAATCTCCAGCTGATAAATATGATTATTGTCTCAGTAGACTAGCATGCAAAACACAGAGAAACCTGCACTATTAATAGGAAGGAATATCACCATCTATTGTACTTGATTTTGTGTCTAATGGACTAGAATTAGTGGTTTTAATGTTCAGAGCCTGCAGGGAAATAACAGAGGGGGTTCATAAGTGTTATTTTGTCTTGTTGCAGAAAGAGAAATGAAACCCCATTCTAGATGGCTACATGCATTGTTCAAGATCAAGATTGTGCCCTACATATCAGCTATGGAGAAGTCACAAATTAACAGTCTGTAGATGACTGGAATAGTTCACCTAAAAATGCTATTTTTGTCATTATTCAATCAGCCTTATCTATGTGTTTGTCTATGAATAGGTTACTTCCCTCTGTGAAATTCCAAAAACTTTGCTAGTTGCACTTTTCCACGCAATTACAATGAACAGGAACTGAAGCTTTTAAGCTTCTAAAACAAAGCAAACCAGTCCAATTTGTGCACATTTAAACTGGTTTTGGGAACCATATAAACTGATTCACTGAGGAGATTCACAGCTATTTCAGTAGTTCTGCTTTTGAGTTCACACAACTTGAAAATGACAATTTTGTACAGACACATGCTCCGGAGCACAACTGAACCGCGAGCTTATTTTCCCAGAGATAATGTAGCAACTTAGCCTAATGTTTGTTAATACAGACATTATGGCCGTGCGTAACAATAAAGCATTGCCTTTTGTCTGGCGTTCACAGCCAGGGATCTACATCAGCAGAGACACAGCTTAATGCTGCTATTAATGACACTCAGCAAAAACCAACAGGCAGGAAAATCACAGATTCACTGCTAATTAGCGCTATTAGCCAACGTGAAAATGTTTGTTTCCGAGAAGACCCCCTTCTGCCAGCACATGTGGAGCAGCCACACCAAATCCAGTAAGTGTGTGAACCTTGTGTCGTTCCATTTTATGCTCTGAAATCCTCTTACAGAGAGTGCAGGCAATAAAATTCTGCAGAATGAAAACGAAAAAAAAAAAAAAGTGGCGACAAAGAGCTAGACTTGAAAAAGTAGAAAAATGAGCCGGGCACCCTCAGGAACAAGATTTTAATGTCAGGTTGGAGGAAAGGATCATTGTTCCCAGATTCAGACGATTACCATGCACAAAAGAGTCCTGGAATGAAACGTACATTCGTAAAAAAAGACGAGGATAACACAAAAACAGCCATAATCATTATAATGCTAAAGTGTTCTTATTCACTGGGTTCCTGGAACTAGAGGGAACTCACTGGAAGTCTTTCAGAGTCCAGATAGACTTTGCATGTTAAACATGGCCACCAAAGGAGCATGTCTGCATGTGTCTGAATGTTGTGTGCTTTTCTATAATTAAATTAAATTAATTAAAAAGTGAGGAAAAACAGGAAAGTAGATGGAAGGGGGTCAAGAAATGGCATAGGCCAAATCTGAACCCCAGGGACACCACTTTATAATGTCATGCTACTGCTGCTGCTACATTTATTTATTAATTTATTTATGTTTGGTTGGTTTGCATAGAACAATCCCTAAAAGTGAAATAGTATCAGTGTTTTATTTATATATATATATATATATATATATATATATATATATATATATATATATATATATATATATACAATGTGATGTGCACTGACAAAAAAAAATATGCATTCAAGGCATTTCATTTGAAACATTTTTTACTTAAAAATTGCTAGTAAACACGAAAAGAAAAGAAGAAAAGAAAAGAAAAGAAGCCAATTTGAGCTCTTTTGCTGTGTGTTGGGCGGTCAGGGGTCAAGAGCAATCTTATTAAGTGACAATAGAAGGTGCAGCCAGGCCTTCACTCTGCCTCCATTAACACAGGCCATACAATGCATTAGCAACACATAGGCCATGAACCAGCATTATAGCAGAAAACCTCAGTCTACTGGCTGGATGGCCATACAATTCTGTATCTATGCCAACCAAGTTAGCAAATATTCAGTATCGGGGAGACCAAATGTAGTAAATGAAAAATCGCTGGAAAACACATTTTTGCTGAGTACTAATCTGAATATGTGTCATCATCAATATCCATGATGGTCTGGCACCATGCAAAACAGATCAATGGCTTCACATGCAAAAAGCAGGATTAATTGATTTTGTAGATAGAATGTCAGTTTTACACATATCAAAGTCTCTATACACAAGTGTGCACATTGACACACAAACAAATTCAGAAATGCATTTATGCCTAACCTGACTGGATTCATAACAAGACAGAGTGCCTCCAGCCTTTTTTTAATGTTTTATCTTGTGATGTTGTATGTTCCCTTGGTCTAACAAAACTGGAGTTGTAAATTGGTTCTGCAGACCATCTCAGCAAGACACACTCCTCCTAACTATGTTTGAACTGGGAGGAGTTTGCTGCAGTATTGATTTCAAAATATTACATACGTCAAATCTGTAATGGACTACCACTCAATATGTGGCATCCAGCAAATTCAAAGAGAGATTTTCATTACAACTGACAATTCATCTTTAACGACCTAAAGTATTTACTCACATATTGTATAAATCTAATAACCGCTGGCAGAGAAGACGCAGATGCTACATGAGGATGATCTCAAGTTGGGAAAGTTTTCTTTCGCACAACCTGCTTTCCTGTGTTACAGGCCCCATTAGAGGCCAAATTCATTATCCTAACTCTGAAAATGTCTACATTTGTATAATTAGCCTAATTTATGTCCCAACAAATTGAAAAAAAGACAGTAATGAGGTGTAGAATGTGCGAAGAGTAAATGTCTGCCTCTTTGACTGTAATGACATCTTAAACAAAGAAATATAAAAAAAAGCAGCTCTGACCTTTAGAACAGGACAACAGAAAAAGAACAGGCACAGGACTGGCAGGAGACCTTTTTTTTGTCTTTCATGTTTTTAATTCTATCTGTAAATCTGCACTTGTGTTCACAAATTCAAACTGAATTTTAATTTAAGAATCCATCCTCAATTCAGTTCTGAAGAGAAGACAATTCTGATGTAAACAGACTAAGGATATGAACTTGAAATACCCTACCAAATCATAACTTTAATCCTAAAAAAAAAAAGAATTATGTAGTGCACCTTTAATAATAAATATCATAAACAATTATTCCAGCACACATATTTAATTAGCATAACCATAGGCTGTTTATGATTGCCAAGCCATTTGGCACATTAATACAGAATGTGCAGTCACAGGAGCGCTTCTTTTGGAACTACTTGTGCTGGCAGAGAAAACTAAATACAAGTATAAAATGTCATATAAAAGCTTGTTGCTATGTGGCTGCAGCCGGTGTGGTTTAAAAATATGAATATAACAAGAGAAAGGGTATATAAGCAAATAAACTAATGAATAAATAATGACATTTTAAGGCACTTACCTTATTTGTGATTGCATACAGGAAACAGCACATATAAAGAGACAAGAGAGAGAGAGAGAGAGATAGAAAATAGATATTAAAATTGATGGCAACACATTTCACAAAGCACCCAAAACCAACATGAAGAAAACACCTCCTTCATAGCAAGATGACGGTGCATCAGTGCCAATCAATAGAAATGACAATAACAGCTCTTATGGGTAAACACACTCATGCATCTATTACACACTCTGCGAGAGCAGTGTGTGTATCCCTGACCAATAGGATGAGAAGTCAGATATCAGTGCGATGGCCTTCATTAAACACACCATGCCAAAACCCCCAAGATAACCGGTGGGCATACAGTAGTAACATGATTAGCGCATGTGTTCGTTTCCTGTAAGCGCTGAATTATGAACCCGTGGCCTTCTTGCTAATGGGCGTTTTAATCCACAGCTTGAGCAATGAGTGTTTATAGGCTCCTAGAGGGCCCTCATTCCATATTAATATTTATCCACTGCTTTTAGCCATTTTGTTCCCGCTTAGCATAAGCAGCCGGGCTTGAAATATATCATCTCAGAAAATGCTCTCCCTTTCTCCTCCTTCCTCAACTTCATTTTCTCTCAACGGTCTAATTTTGTGTGTCTTCTGCTGGGTGAGTAATGGCCATTGTTTCTGTGTAGAAGCGAGCTGTTCACCTTGAGTGGGTACCATGTGTGGGTCCAGGTTGGCTTTATTCTTTGCTGTTCGTCTTTCCTTTTTCTGCTTCCCACACACCTAACCCCAGGCCCCTTCCTTTGCACCTGGTTTTCTTTCTTTTTTGTGTTCATACTTCAAAGTTGGAACTAAATGAGGTCTGCCCTCTTTGAAACACACAAGATAGGAGGCCACAAGGGCCGTGGTGCTGTTGCTGCTGTAAAAATGTGAAACACAAATATGATTTATTCTAAGAGCAGCCAGGGAAATAATTGTGCAGATTTGATGGGTCACAATTTACATTGCAGTGTTCGTGTTACTGTGTATTTAAGTATTGAGTGGGCTCAGACTCTGGAGATTTGATGGATGTGAAACAGATCAAATGCAAATAAATGAATTAATGTTTATTTATTTATTCATTCATTCAGTCAGTCAGTCAATAAGTAAATAAATTTTACTGGGGGAAGTCGTGGCCTAATGGTTAGAGAGTCGGACTCGTAATCGAAAGGTTGCGGGTTCGAGTCCCCGGCCGGCAGGGATTGTAGGTGGGGGGAGGGAATGTACAGCGCTCTCTCCACCCTCAATACCACGACTGAGGTGCCCTTGAGCAAGGCACCGAACCCCCAATTGCTCCCCGGGCGCCGCAGCATGGCTGCCCACTGCTCCGGGTGTGTGTGTGTGTGTGTGTGTGTGTGTGTGTGTGTGTGTGTGTGTGTGTGTGCGCGCGTGCATTTGTTCACTACTCACTGCTGTGTGTGTGCACTTGGATGGGTTAAACGCAGAGCACCAATTTCGAGTATGGGTCACCATACTTGACAATACGTCACGACTTTACTTAAATAAATCAATGCATACATACATGCACACATACATACATGAGGGTGTTCTCAAAAGGTTTTGTCACTTCTAGGTGCATATTTATCCCCAAAATATGTGTAGTAGGAACACACGCAGTATAGCTACAAGGCCACTGAAATGTACAGTACTTTTGCCATTTATTGTACTGTGGCAAATCTTACGTTTGCCCTTTTATGCACCGATGATGCATTAGAAATGTTATTTTGTATGTATGGTCTCAGCACAAGCTCTTCCCTTAGGAGGCACTGCACCACAAACACTTTACCTGAGCGCCACTTAGGACAAAATCAAAAGGAACAAACTCTTTGAATGCCATTTTAACAGTTTATATTTTCAAATAAACACAGAACTTTGACTTCTCACCCATTTAGCCGACAAAAAAACATTTTCATTCCATCTCCATGTTTTTGCCTTTATTAGCTCTCTAGTTTCTCTGAGGTAAACGATCCTAAATTGCAGAGGAAATGGGGGTCAGAAAACCTGACGCCTTTCTCCATTCATTACTGAAATTTTCATTAGATTACAAGCTGCTTCAAATCCGATACCTGTACTTCCAAGGCCTTCGTCCACAAATTATGTGAAAGATGCTGGGGATATTTAACAAGGTGGTGCACAAACACACACACACTCACAGACAATCTTATTGGCCAAATGAATGCAGAGTCTAGGCAGATTTGCTTCGGGTCATAAACCTCAGTATACAATGCCAATTAAGGTTGTGGTTACTCAGAGAGAGAAAGAGAGAGAGAGTTTACAGCCCTAATGAAGCAGGGATAAGAGGGGATGTTTGCCATCAGGAGGCTAATTACCTCAGCACACAGGTCTCTTTCATAAGTCACGCTTCTGAGGTTGTTTGAATCCGTAATTCTGTATTTCTCATAGCCTCTATTAGGTTTTTGGTAATTTTGCGTTTCTATGGTTTCTTATCATTCTGAACCTCTCCTCGGTTGTGAGTTAATAGTCAAGGTTGGCTAATACGGCCTGAAGGACATGTTGAACTTCCCTCGCTGATTCTGAAGGTCTGCGGACAGGAATTAAAAAGTTAACTGATGTTTATGTGTGTGAGAGGGTTTCCAGTCTCTCTCTGCATGAGCCGAATTTCTAACCCAATCCTTTCCTTATCTTGAAGACACACTCGGGTAAAAAGGAGAGCACATCAGCAACTGGCAGAGTCATGGGTCAGAGGTTATTGACGGCTGCTTTAAAAAGAGCATAGGAACGTAGACAAAGACCCTGCTCTGTCATCTATCCAGAGCTTGAGGTTGGAATTGACTGGCCCCAGGTCAAACCTGCTCAGGTGTAAGTGTGTGCGCTGAGAGCTAAAAAAGTGAGTGGAGTCGACCGTAACCTCCAGAATAAAATATCAGACCCCAGACATAGAAACAGACCCCAAACTTTCTCCTGACACGGGAAGTCTTGGTTCTGACATTAACCACTCTTTTCTGAACCAAGCAAATACATGCAGAGGACAACGTGAGACCACGAGCTACACAACACTTGTTCCATCAGAGAGATATTAGGCATTATAGAAAAATTGTGACTGGAAAATTGTAAAAATGGAAAATGTCACTGTGTATTTCAAAGGATAGTTCACCCAAAAATGAAAATGTTGTCATCAATTACTAACCCGTAAGAGCTTCGTTCATCTTTGGAACACAAATGAAGATATTCTGATGAAATCCGAGAGCTTTCTGACCCTTCATAGACAGTAAAGGAACTACCACGTTCGAGGCCCAGAAAGGTAGTAAGGTCATCATTAAAATAGTCCATGTGACATCAGTGGTTCAACCTTAATTTTATGAAGCTACGAGAATACTTTCTGTGCGCATAGAAATCAAAAATAACTTTATTCAACAATTTCTTCAGTCTTTGACGCATGTTCACGACAATTCATCCCGTGGTCCTCTCGTGAACGCGCGTCGAAGTCTGACACGAAAGAGAGGAAATTGTTGAAAGAAATTAGTTATTTTGGTTTCCTTTGCACACCAAAAAAGTTTTCTCGTAGCTTTGTGACATTAGGGATGGACTACTTTTACATGGACTATTTTAATGATGTCCATAATACCTTTCTGGGTCTTGAAAGCGGTAGTTCCGTTGCTGTCTATGGAGAGTCAGAAAGCTCTCAGATTTCATAAGAAACATTTAAATTTGTGTTCCAAAGATGAATGAAGGTCTTACGGGTTTGGAACAACATGAGGGTGAATAATTAATGACAGATTTGTTTTTCCACTTTTGGGTGAACTATCCCTTTTAATGTAGTCTCCCTAAGGATGTAGATGACTTTTTTTCCCCTTGAACAGAACAGTAAATACAATTTGTATGGATTACGGGTAATGTTGTAATTTAAAATAAATGTAATTTTGTTGGGGCATTTTTTCCTCTGATTTTTGGTTGGAAAACATGTATTGAAATTAAATTTGTAAAACATAGCGAAGGGTATTACATTTTATTGGCACCGGAAAGCATTATCACATTCCAAATACTATTATTCCATTCTTAAAAAGCAGAGAACATATGAGTTTCCTTCACACTTTCAAATGGAAAGGCGGAGCCTGAGGGGACACTTATTTACATATGATAAGCTCCACCCACGGGCTGCCAGCCACCTAAACACACACAACGGGAGTCACAAGGCACCGTCGGCAAACAAACAGCGTGGACTCCCTAGCGGTCTCATCACTATCATCTGGCTTTACACAAACTCATATTTAAGCTTATTCCATATCAACAAAAAGCAACAATGGCCCCAGTGTTTGGAATGTTTTTTTTATCTGACAGTCCCTCTTAATAATTCATAAGGAAGTCTGAGATGTTGGCGAGAGTATACAAGTAGCCACATACTGTACGTGCAAACATGACTAATGTGATCGAAACTGAGTAGAGTTTGTAGTTTTACAGATCTTTTTATTCTGATGTAAGTACACACTATTACGAGGTACATGAAGTGAGTACTAAAAGGATATGTATTCATCAAGGATTTGAAAATGTAGTTCAGAGCGTGTAATGAATGGCACACAATTCTCCTTGACTCACCTCGCAAAATACGACAATGCACCGCAGACTTCTTTTGCCAAAAAGCAGAAGCGGTCTTGAAAGTCGTCCTTGTAAATGCCAACGTTGTCATGCGGGAACTGACTCAAACAGACAAGCGGTCGCGCGGGTCGCCCTGCTAATTAGGATAAGCAGCACATGAAATTACTGTCCGCGAGCAACCGTGCTATTTACATAAACAAAAGCAAAATGTTGCTTTTGAACTTTGTGGCTTGGGCTTGTTAAAGAAGGCGTCATTAATGATGTGTCAAACAAAAATCGGCGGTGCATGTTGACAAGAGCAAGAGCAGGCCGTGGTGAATTTCAGAGAATGCCGGGAAAGGTCAAGGTGGTGTATCTTTTCATCGGTGCACGCAGACGGAGATGGGCCGCAGCTGCACTGTCTGTGTCTTAAAATGAAGTTTATATCTGAGAGGGGATGAGAGGGTGAGAGATGTGAAGAGACGGAGAAAATGAGGAAGACAGCAGAATGAGAGAGAGATACAGCCGCATTGCTCTCCACTGCACTTGCTTTTGTTTTGGTGTTATTGAGCCTGTGACAAGTGTGAACTGCTCCATATCAGACCCTGCCAATCTCAGGAGATGCCACTCAGCCAGACAACTAATACAAGAGGAAATTATATCAGCCAGACTGAGAAACTGCTTTCTTTAACTCTCTTCCTTTCTTTCTTTTTTCCTGTTTGTTCATACTGTTATTTATGTTGCTCATTCTCTCATGTTAGTTTGTTTTCTTTAATTCTTTGTTCTCTCTTCTCTCCTTTTTTTAAACAAACTGTTTGTTTATTCCATTAGTTATCTTATTTTTGTCATTCATTCTTTGTTTGTTCAATATGTTGCTCCTTCTTTCTTTCTTTCTTTCTGTCATTGGTTTCTTTCTTTCTTTCTGTCATTGGTTTCTTTCTTTCTTTCTGTCATTTGTTTCTTTCTTTCTTTCTGTCATTGGTTTCTTTCTGTCTTTCTGTCTTTCTGTCTTTCTTTCTTTCTTTCTTTCTTTCTTTCTTAGTACCAGGCATTAAATAAAGTTTTATTAGGAGTGATACTTGGTACAGACATTACTGTGGCCTACTTTAACACACTGTTTCCATTTGGGAAGATGGGTTGAGTCTCTTTGAGATCTCTTGGAACCCATATCAGCCCCTAATAAAGGTCAGACCACCTCAAAGCTGTGGGCTCCCTTATGAGGTCATTACAGGCAGGTCAGAGTGTGTGAGTGTGATATTTCTCCACTTTGGACAATCGCTTGAGTAAAAGTCACTCAGTACAGCACACACCTGCTTTTGGATTGCACTGGGTATAAATGTAACAGCCACACACACTGCTCTCAAAAAAACTTAATTCACACAGAATAGCACACACAGACATGTTGCCTAATGAACTGCAAGTTTGCTGCACACTTTGGCATTCTGAATGACCATAATTATGTGTCCCATGTTACATTAAAATACATAATTTCAAGCTGACATTCAGAGATCTGTAACCTATAACCGTGCAAATGTCCACAGCCTTCTGAGTAAATTAATGAAACAGACCTGTTAACCCTTTGAGAATATTTAAAGCAATTAATCAACACTGAATATCAAAAACTGAAAATAAATTCATTCAACATTAGCTGCAGATGGTGTTTCACACCACAAAATTTGGTGATGACTGCATTATTTATAATGAGCTATGATGAATAGTGTATGAATATATGGTATAATACATTGGGTAGTATAAATAATTAAATCAAAGCGAGGAACCAGATATATACGGCCCTAAAAGTATTTGGACATTTAAGCCACACTTAATATATGTGAATGTCACTGCAAAAACAACAAACACACACTTTTTAAAAATGGATTTCATAAGTTAGGTTTGCTGTATAAAAGTATAAAACAATACATATACTGTTTAAAAATAAGCTGCTTAATTGTGAAGAGTGAAGTAATTATAGAAATGGAATATATACAGAAATATGACACAACAGACACTAATAAGACTGGTTTTTAACACATTTTCCAGCATCCATGTCAATTAGACGCTAAACATATTTGCGCAACACACAAAGCAAAAACATGTTTTTATGTGTATAAAACATAAAGATAAAGACAGAGAGAGCTGAAATTAAAACATTACAAGATAAAATAAACAGCGATTTAAGAAAAATCAATCCCAGCTTGAAAAGACCAAGACAAAAACTGATTTATAAAAAGGTACGGGTTTGTAATGATATATCAGTCAGGGCCAGAGGAGTCTATTACCTCCAGACTGTATATCAAGTGCCTTTTCATTTTCTGCTACACATGGCATATCAGAGGCCATGGCCTCCACAGCCCGGGTTTCATTTCAAGGTTAATAAACCTTTACCAGACAGACACTGGTGTTTCTACGTGATTCTGGCACACTGGTGTAGTCGCATGCGGGTGAAAATATATCTCCAAACAAGAGTGCAAATTTCATCAATTGACAGTTTTTTCAAAAAGAAAAAAAAAAAAAGTTTAAGGGCAAAAGAAATGTCTACCATTTGAGTATGGCTTAACTGATTCTAGTTCAATCAAGTGAGCTGTTTGCTTCACCTGCCTACCAAGAGTAATATCTACTTGTTGATGAACAAGGTAGAACATGTGACAGCAGTGTGGGATGCGATAGACTGCCAAGCGCAGACTCGATTGATTTGTCTGTATTTGTTTTTCTCTCTGTGGAGTAACGGCATACATCAGCGTTTCTCGCTTCATCTCTGAGGTATTAAAGCGGCGCCGCAGGCTATTAGCATGACAACGGTCGAGAAAAATGCAGCCAGGGTTGTTGAGGTTTACACATATGGCTTGGATTTCCAACGTGTTTGGTTTTTGAAAGTTGCAGTCTGAGCAAATTAATTCAACTGTGCACCATCGTCTGACATGAGGGAGCTAATCAACTGAGTCAAGCTGTGTGGAGCCAGCAGAGTGGGAATGTCTGCAGTGTGAACTGTGCTGCATGCAGCTCTGCCGATTTTTCAGCAGTTTGAAAATGCGGCAGAGCTTTACTTTCCCATGACCACCATGGGAAAAAGAAAAAAAGTGAATGTATGGAATACCACTTTAGAATACTTATTGTATAACATTTACATTAGGAAACAATAAATAAATAAATACAATTGTATGCTAGATTCTCACAGCAATAGACAAATAAATTGCTTGTTTCCATTACATTTTAGAAAATCAACATTAAACTTTCATGATATTTTCAGGTTCTCCAAGGAACAGTTCCTGAATATGTGGCATGCCCTATTCAAGGTCTGCTGTATATCGCACATTCTCACAAATACAACAGGACATCTGTGCATTCCAAACCTGGTATCAAAATATGACAACAACTCTGTGTCCCTCACCGCCCCAAATTCAGGAAAACACACACACACACACACACACACACACACATACACAATATTCCTTCTCTCCTCCCTCTACAAATCCATATTTTAGCCTGTGCCTGAAGGTCACTGTGGGGGAATCGATAAGTCTTGCTGTGTGAGTAGCTCCCTATCAAAGCTACCGTAGGCTTCTTTTTGTTTGTTTATATACGTGAGCCGTTTGGAGTGTGATGATGGAGTCTTGGTAAGTCCTCTATCCCTATCGCGATACCTGGACCTCATTTGCTATTAGACTGCAGTAATATCTTTCCTTTCTTTCTACTTTTTCTTTTTTTCTTGGGGGGGGGGGGGGGGTAAACACAATCTGTATTGTTAAAAGCGCTATATAAATAAAGGTGACTTTACTGACTTGACTTGAGTTCAGGTAATCCATATATCAAATACCCCCTACACCAAACCCAACCCTAAACCTACCTGAAAGTCTTAAACGCAAAACTGTTATAAAAACAAATTTGAACTTCCTTATATGCAGGTTTGAACTGTTTTGTGGAATATAATATTCCTCAAGTAATTGTGCGAAAATTAGGCTTTATTAATCAAAACTGTGTTCCTGAAAATCATACTTTGTGTGAAAAGGAATAAAAGCTGTCTGAGTTTTACTGTGTCTAGTGTTTATTTCAACTGGAAACTGCAGTGATATACATATGTATAGGTACGCTTTTCAGTTTTGCATAAATGTATTTAGAGGCACGTATTTCCAATGAGCCTATGTTGACATTTCCAACACACTACGTTGATGGAAAATGTACGCCGCAACACTGCAAAACATGAGAAATGACCTCATGAAACACCTCTAAAACCAAGTACTTCAGCACCATGGACAGCTACTTTTTAGAACCTGACGATGGTGCAGTCATAAATACTGCCGAATATTTATTTAAACCTTTAATTTGCTGTTCATTTTGGACTGTGGCTGCAACTGTGCTTTTGTGAATGCACCTCCACAAAGCCATTAACACACATGGGTGGTCAACATTTATCCATATGACCACTTAAATATTTGCATACTTCTATTCAACGTGATTGCCAGCCTTTTGAATCACGGAATATATATTCTTGATCCAACAGGGGCACAGTAATCTAAAAGCCCCCCTCTCAGCATCAGAAAGAGCCAGTACTGTGCTGCAGCCAGCAGGAAAGAGGCAAAGACACAGGGAGTGGCGTTATCCACATAAAAAGTGACCGGTGCAGATTTTCACTATACCACAAGATTAATTGTTTAAATCATCACCCTGATCAACAGGATTAACAGCATGGGTAGTTGGCTACAACCACGCCGGTTAGAGCTTCAAACAAGACCACACTGGATAATGACCACTCACCGCAGCCAACAAGCTCACAGAGCTCTCAGCTACCAAACGACTGATCCTATTTAGAGCACATACAGACCACTGGCACCAACACAGTTGGATGACATCAGTTCCGCTTATATTCACTGACACAAACTGTGATGTTCGATTACTGCATCCAGTGTTTTGATGGACTGCCAAACTTGAAAACTGATGCCTGTTTGTACATAAAAAAATAAAAATAAAAAAAAACAGGGAATGGGCATTAGTTGCTGTTGAAATGCAGAAGTGAATTGTGCTGTCACTTTGTGTCTCTTTCATTTTTTTCTTTTAATAATATTTTTTTAGTTTTCTCACTTCTGAAGTTGGTGACACAAGGTGGGCCTGTCTCAATTGTAATTTGGGGCTGTATCACACAACAGACATGCTCACAAGTCCAATGCACAATCTAAATCCAGAGCTGTGAAGTAACTAATAACATGTAATCTGGATTACGTTATCAGATTCCAAAAAGTATTTGTGATTTGATAAATTTGCATTTTGAAATACTCGTAATCAGACTACAGTTACTATTGTATTGATTACTTGATTACATTCACACAATAGCAATAAATTATTCATAATTATTCATTGTCCATAATTCTTATCTTTTTCTTCTTTTAAATGTTTCTTTCTAAAATGCATACATGACATGCAGCTAAACAAAATATTTTTTTTAGAAAGTGTTTTATTTTGATTGATGTTATTTTAAAATGAGTTAATTTAATTTAACATTTTTATGACTTAATTATCTGCTTTTCATTAAACTCACAAACCCTCTGCAGTTCCTTCATGAACCCTATGGGAAACCTTGAAATAATGTAATGCTTAAATTCACTTTATGTTCTTAATAATAATGAATGGAATATATTTTTTTGCATTTTAATATCAATTTGGTACAATATTATCCTATTTAAATCAATGTGATAAACAGGTCAGGTTAAACGTAATCAAAAAGCAGTCTGATTGTATTACATAAAATGTGTAATGTAATGCATTTCGTTACTATAACTACAAATTTTATCATGTAATTTGGAATCAGTAACTGACTACAATTTGTAAGTAATGTAACCAGCTCTTTCAGAAGCAGGTCATATGAATGAATGAATGAATGAATGAATCTTATTTTTCCCCCTCAGGCTCAGGTTCATCTCTGTCACACTCTCACAGTATAGTATTTGTGTTTGTGAATAACCTATTCTATCAGAAGCCGAGAGACCACAGAGAGCTGACAGCAAAGTGCTAATAGAAAACAAGAGATTGCAACAAATGTCTCATGAGACATGTGGGCCAGCACTTCGCCCTCCCTGAATCACTACCCTATTCCCACCTCCCAACGAGGCTACATCTTTCATATTATGCATGTGTCTATACCTTCAAAACCTTCAGTTTAGAGTCAGCACAAACTGAGGTCAGATGACATACAGTACGCACTACTGGCGATTATTTACTCTTGACCAATTACCTGTGTTGACTGGAGGTTAATAACATAAACTGACCTCTGAACACATTTGACATGACCTGCATGACTTCACTGATCATAGATTATTTTGATGGATGGATGTGCTGCTCACACAGTTTATTTCATCTGAACTGATCAAATGAAAAAATTATATATTATTTTTTTGTTTTCTTGTTTTCTTAATGTTTGTTTGTTCATTTGTTTGTTCGTTCGTTCATTCATTCTCTTAATATAGGATTACAATTATAAACTTTTTAAAATAATGAATAGTGCCTCTGCAAATGTACATATGTTGTTTTTCGAAAAGTGATTAATAATTGATTCAATTTATTTGACAACTGGGCATCCCAGGCAAACTGAATTTGAGTCAACCTCAGATTCAATCCAGTTATCAAGATAGCATAATACAACTAATAAGGCTCTTGCTAATTTAGCAATTTACCTCTAATGAAAACCTATTCAGCAACGGAAGCAGACCATCGTTATCAATAACAAAGTTATCCTAAAGGGACACTTCAGGTCAATGTTTGTGGCAAAATGCAGTGCTAAACAATTTGAGGAGGAAAAAAAAAAAAAGCTTTAGTCCTGAGTACCTTGGCAGGCACAAGGCTGTGTTTAGCTATATTTAGAAGACGACGCAAAGTGTGTTGAATGCAATTCCCCCCATTTACACTTTCTCTATCCCCTTGGTTTCCAGCTTTACTTTCGTTTCTTATCTGCCCGTCCCTTAGAAACCTATTACCGGCCTTCCCTTAGACGCCTGCAGCAAACAATAGCAAGAATCCATTCGGGTCAAGTCTTGTGAATGTGAGTGAGCAGAACATGAAAAACCAAGAAGAGCTTCAGCATAAGGCTGCACATTCTGAGAAACACTTAGCACTGCAAAGCATTTCTCAGCTAGTGGCCATCAGCACGTTCTCTGCCGCACAATTTTATGTACCACCTTTTACTACGCCTCTGTGTTTAATGGATAATGTCACACACCGCTCCTTCCAGCAGCTGTTTCTAAAGTGTGTTTTAGCAATACTGTCACTAACAGCATAATGTTTATAAGATGTTTCAGACCTAGATCCAGCCAGCTGTTTGCCATAACCATAAATTGCTTGATACATTTCACTGTGCCAACACCCACAGTTTTTATCTTCTATTTCTCTAATATGCATTTAGAAGAACATGCCTATTCCAAATGGCTTTTATGTTTATGTAAGTGTAAAAAAATAAATAAATGCCAGCCTTTAATAATAATAATGATTATTTATGAAATAGCATATTATCATACATTGAATTTGTTTTACAATGATTTTGTGTGAAATGTACTGTATGAATGCATAATGCACATGGATAAATACATTTATATATGTATTTGTAAATATAAATTAATTCATAGTTAATTCATATAATTTATTAATTTATTTTCCTAGAGTAAATTTGACTGATAATCTGCTTAATCATTGTGAAAACATTAATGTACATAAAAGGTGGGGTATGCATTTTTCAAAAACGCTTTAGAAAACGAGTCGGGGCCGAGTACCAAAACAAACTTGTAGCCAATCAGCGGTAAGAGGCGTGTCTACTCATGATTAGCCGAGTCGAGCGACGACAGAAAGATAGAGATGGCGGATAAAAAACAAAAGACGAAAGTGTCTGTCTACACCGGACGCAAGAGTTGTCCTGGTGTGGTCAGTCTACACTGGGCGCAACAAAGCGACCACTGAAAATCATTTGAAATTTATGTCAATGTTTCATAAATAGAATGCGGCAGCAGTTTACTGTCGGGGATTTGCTACGCCGCGCCGCTCACGTCCAGTGTAGAGTAGACACGGTGTTAAGATAAGACAAGTAGGACCCGTGTAAATATTGGATCAGCTTTCCAGCACTGAAGAACTCAAGGCGCGGAAGGCCTGCGATCGGGCGCCAAGGTTGCTTTGTTTCTTCTCGATAGGTGAGTAACATTGGTTTTGCTTTGTTTAACAGAACTAATCGTTGCCGTCTGTGCCGGGGTGGAGCTATCAAAATAGGGGTGAGAACCTTTTGGGGTAGGGGCGTGTTTGTTTTGGTGATTTCAAATGTCAACATTGGCTAGGGTTGGGTATCGTTTAGCTTTTTTTTCGATACCGGTGCCAAATCGATACTTTTAAAACGGTACCGGTGCCTAAACGGTGCCTGAACCAATACTTATTAAAGAAAAAATTATAAAAAAAAAAAATGACCAATTAACAATTGGATTGGCCATTAGCACTAAACACATGATGTCTTCTTCATTCATACTGGACGCCAGAGGGCGCCCTCGTACAAAAAAAAATATCCACATATCCAGTCACAGAAGTAGCGGAACTCATGAAGCACCAGGAAATCCCCAATATGGAAAAAGGCATTGCTATCGCAGTAAAATAAATATAATAAACACTCGACTACGACAATGTGTAGTTTATCTGTGTTATTCAAGCCATCTCTGGTATTTTCATAAAAATTAAGTATATTTGTAGCCAATGGAACATTTTCTGCCTTATTCTGCGACAAGAAGCTACATCAGGTCACAAAAGAAAGCATTTAACTGGTGTTGTGGACTAAAAAAGTTATAATGTTCTATTTTGTTGGACAACAGGTTTAAAAACGTAAATACAAGATAATTTTAGCTTTATGCATTTTAATTTAAGCATGTTTAGCTAATGGAAGGTTACCTGCTGCTGTCAGAGCAAGTGTAATTTCTGCATTCATGCGCTCCTCGGATGCTCTAACTTCCAGAGTTGTGCTTTTAAGTCCGAATGTGAAAACAGCACACTCGCATTACTACAAAGATTTGTTGGGCTTGTATTGTTTCCGACTTGAGTTAACGTGCATTTTCTTAGTCGGGAAATTATTTTTCGAGTGATAATGCTTCTGACGTTCGTTTTGGAGAAACAAAGGACAAATATTTAAATCAATCGCTCAGGCATGGCACCGAAATGAGACACCGAAATCTGCGTTCTGATTCGGTTCTAGTACATTACGGTTACATACGTACCGGTGTCATATTGGTACCGGGTTTCGGTACCCAACCCTAACATTGGCTACCAGAAATCGCTTACCCCACCTTTAACTGTTGTGAAAATGTCTACTATTAGTACTACTATACTACTACTAATACTACTACTAATAATAATTTTATACAGTTATTAATTTATTTGCTTGATTTGATTCATTAATTCATTCATTCATTCATGCGTACAGCAACATTGATAATTGGGAAGGAAACTCTTAAATGCTTAATTGACAAGAAAATAAATGTAGGACTCCAAAAAGTCCTAAAAGGTCTTCATTGCCTTTAAGCAAAATTAAATGTATTTACTTCCTTTTAATTTCTTTACTTCAGCTTTCATGGGATTCACTTAGACTGATTCCGTCAATCTTCCATCCCCTTGATGTTTTTTTCTGCATACACAAATGTCCGTTCCCTATTAACAGAACAAAACGCACTCCTCACGTGCACACACTCCACATTAATAAACATGACCTCCCACACACCACTACAGCGTGGATCAGAAAGTAGCTTTTATCTTATTATGACCCCAGCACACATTTCACCTTGATGATAGGAGCAGATACCGTTACGTTTCTGTCGGGATGTTAGCTGGCGGCACTGATGCATCCTGGGAGATGATGTTCAACGTGCTGAAGCCCGCACTTCTTGGCTTCTGACGGCGGATGACAAAGAGCCCGAGGTGCTACACGCTAATGTGCGCTAGTAATTGCTAACGAGGGAGATCGGGGCGTGATTTATTTTCCAATAATGAGCATCCATCCTTGCTATCTGCTTCTCACATTTAGCTTGAATTTCATCACCTTGAACTCCCACAAACAAAAACGCGAGGTCCATGGTGGGAGGGGAAGAAAACATCATAAAAAAATACAAATTGTGCCCTGACAAACAATAATCTTTAATGAATTCCCTGGCGCCCTTATTTAGCGGTGCATCTGAGCCACTGTTAGCGTCGCATTTGTTTGCTAATCTCTGGCAGTGAGCTTTCAGAAGTACATGTGAAGACAAATTACAGGATCCGCTCATGTTTAGAGACTCGCTCCACTAATGCTGTACGTGACCCTCAACGATTTGACAACAAAAACACAAAGCCATTATTCCCAGATGAACCACACCCCCTCCTACAACACGACTTAAGAGCACATCTGATAAATACCTATAAAATCAAATGTTTTTTGCAGCAAGCGGGAGTTGATGTGGTTGTGTTTGAGTAAAGGTCACATTTATTAATAGATGGTCATTAAACTCTGCATGCTTTAAAGCATGTGAGTTACTCATCCTGCTCTAAGCAAGATGGCCAGATTAATTTTGAGAAAATAAATAATTTAATAAAGAAAGAAAAAAAGAGAATAGAGAGAATGCATGCTTTATTTCCCAGTTGCCTGGATTTATTGCTTAATAGCACTAATGAAGCTAACATGGTAATTAATGCAATCAGGCACAGGGGTTTTAAAGTTGCCCCTCCCTGCCACTTTCACAACAATAGCACATAATGGGAGCCATTTTACTTACTTGTCTTATTCTGGCATGAACATGTACAGATGGGAAATACAGAGTCGTTTCAGGTTAGGGCCTCTGAAATTGGTTAGCTGAGGATAGCTGAACATCCCATGACACAGCGCCAGGTGTCTGCCACATGATCGCTCTTACACTCATTACTCCTAGCACTGGTGAGACCATTAAGATGAACATTTAAAAAATTGTCAGGTGAGGCATCAGATAAGAAATGGGTTTAGTTCATTTCTATTAATTGATAACACACAGTGACTCTTCTGATGTTTGAAAACTGTATATAACATCTTGTGGGGTGTGTAGTGCCTTTTTAAGTTTTTGGTTTGAATAAAATGATTATTATTATTTTTTATTTATTTATTTTTTCCTGGAATCAAACACGGGGGTAAATGGAAACTCGTTTCCACCACTGAATTAAAATTAAAAAAGGTAATTGTGACTCTTTTCATCTCACAAATCTGACTTTTTTTCTCAGAATTGCGTGGAACAAGCTCGCAATTGCTAGTAATAAAGTCATAATTGTGAGATATAAACACGGAATTGCGAGTTACAAAGTCCAGTTCTGAGGGGAAAAAAGACTGACATTTTCTCAGAATTGCATGTTTATATCTCGCAATTCTGACTTTTTCCTCACAATTGTATGATATAAACAAGTCAGAATTACCTTGCAAGGTGTGTTACATTTTGTTAATATAATTTTTTTCCTGATCTTGATGGAAAAGTATGAATGAGTACATATGTTTGTATGTATGTATTTAAGCAAGCACTGACTTGTGACTTGTGCAGAATTAGAATAGGGACATTTATTAAGTACATTTATTCATATTCTAAATGCTGGGCTTCTCATTAATAGACCCTACCTCATGATTTATGCTAAATTAATATCTTTAGAAAACCCAAACCATGTTTCTGTTTCTCACCTCCTTCCCCATGATCTCCTCATATTCTTCATCTCAGTTCACTCCTCACAGAGCTTATCAGATAAGAAATTTGCACATTACGGTTGCCAGGTTGAGTGAAATGGTGCATAAAGCGGCAAAGGCCTCCTTCTATTTAGATAGCACATATGCGCTTAAGCCCTCTGCACTGTTACACACAGTGAATACCGACATAAAACACAGACAATTAAACAGCACAGCAGAAGGCCATCGATCGGTCACTGTAGAAGCTTCTTTGGATTCATTAGTGCTTCTTAAAAGACAATTACCCCTGTAGTGGCCCTCCTATGATAAAGATTAGGGCCACAGTAAACGGTCATGATCCCTTTATGATCAAGGAGTCTGGGTGCTTTAATAACATTACCATGCTTACAATTGCGTAATTCAGCCCAAACCACTTAAAATAAAGAATTAATACAAACATGTAAATATACTTGGCCTCTTATAATTTAGGTTTCATTATACCTTTGCATTATACATATACTCATCTTCATAAATGCTATCTTAAAATTTCAACCAACATAAATGTATGAATAAATACATAAAAAAAAAAAAAAAAAAAAAATTATCATTTGTATGTATATATATATATATATACAAATGATAGAGATAGAGCTCTATGACCCATAATGCCCTGCTTTTAGCACTTTACATTGAGACTTTGCACTTCAAGTTAATTTTTTGCCTAGTGTAACAATTCACAATAGCAAGGAAGGCAGCGACTCATCTAAGAGAACTTTTCAGAAGTACTTTGCTTCCAAAGGCATTCTGCCTTTTTCTCCACTGGCTCAAAGATGAGCGTGATTTCAAGTGGAAAAAGACAACGCTACGCTGTTTACAGTGGGTATTAGGGCGTAAAAGAAGCTAAAGAATTAGGCAGAAGTGGATGAGTGGATGAGGATCTATTCATTTTTCAAGGCATTTTAACTTCTGCGGGTGAACAATCTAAAGAGAGGGGGAGAACGCAGCACACGCCAACCGAGGGTACCGGCTGTTCGCATACCTGTCGAACAGCTGGGGATGACATTAATATTTATAGAAACCAAAGACCAGGGAGGATTTACCATACTTTTCAAATCCATTTTCCCCACTTAATGCCCTTATCAGGCTCCCACGTTCCTCTTTCTTTCTTTCAGAAGCATTTATATCAGTTACTTACTGCTGTACTGAACCAAAAGGTTTGGAGGCTGGCAGGGGAGCAAACACAGGTCAATTCCAAGTTTGCAAATACATTCGAAAGGGGTGTTCAAAGGGGTCCACGACCCCTGGGGGTCCACAGCAGTACTGCAGGCGGTCCGTAAATTATTGATTAATCTCAAACTATTAAAATATATCTACACATACAAAATATAAAACTTCTAAAACAACAAAATATAAAACAACCACAACTAAAAGTTAAAAAAGTTCAGGTAAAGTTCAGCTAAATATTTCATTTTCCCTCCACTTTAGAAATATATGACTATTTAATGGGTTTTCAATGTACCATCATAAGGTTTGTGCATACATTAATATGTTACTGTAAGAATGCAATAATATGCAAGGCTTATGTGTGCAAGTCAGCACTGTATTTAAGTACAGAGTAGGTGTGTGACAAGATCTTGTGCCACGAGATCTCGCGAGATTAAAATGTGACGAGATTTCTCGTCGAGGTGAAAAGCTCTCGCAATATCACCATGACGGAGTGTGAGGGAGAAATTAGTATAGAGGATGCCTCTACATTCCTGCTACATTTACATCACATTTCTCCACTATCCTTTCGTTTTGTTTTTTAATTCAGTTGGATAATGTTCAGTTTAATTCTAAACTAAAAGCATCTGCTCTGCTCATCCACACAGCACAGCATGAATAAGAGTTCACTAATCACGTGACGAGAGTAAGGTGAAATGACCGACAAGGCCAGGGTGGAGGGTATGTTGCTCAACATCTGACAAATGTCTTATCTTGTAGAATGCGCACTCAGCACCGCCGCTCTCTGTACACAGAGAACGCACGATTGTGAATTCAAAAGCAAAACATAAGTGCTCATTCAAAAGTGATTTCAATAACCCGTATTTTGAGGGGCAGCTCCATGATTTGCACAAATAAGCCATACATATCAAACATAACTTAGTTACTTCTGGAAATGCAAATATACATCCAATTTTGCATAGCTGTAAAAGCTTTTGTTTGTTTTACATTTACAATGCTCTGTTGCATACAACATGACTGAATATTGGATATTTCACAAGCTATTCATGTGATGATCAAAAATGCATTCAGTGAACATGCAAATAAGGTCACAACCATAAAACCATGTGATCAATTAAAAGAGCAGAGACACAGTCATGCTCGCCATAAACAAATGCCAGACACAGGGAGAAGGAAGTATAGAGAGTGGGAAGAGAAGACATATAAATTGCAAGCTGTATGGCAGGTGCCAGTATTGATGTAGTTTGTCAAGCAGGCAGGCTAGTTGAACAGTGCAGAAAAGTAATTGACTTTAGACCTGTAGCAGTATGTAAGATAATAATGAAATGCAATCCACCAATTGACACAATTCCCATACCTTTCCAGTTTAGCCCAACACAAACCTTCTCAACCTTTCATGCCATGTGAACTGAATTAGTTTGAGGACAGTGATTTATTCTTGTGATGGCAAAGCTGATTTTTAATCAGATAAAAAAATCAATAAGTGACTGACTCTGTTAGAAATCTTATAATGGGCCATATTTGGATCTTCCAACCAGACAATAATCCAAAAACAAACCTTAGAAACAACACAAAAATGGGTCGCTGTGTACAAAACCAAGCTTCTGCTATGGTCATTTCAGTTCCCTGACCTGCATCTACAGAAAATGATTGGGGTGAACTGAAGAGGAGAAGCGCCGTCATGGAGCTGGGAATCTGAAGGATCTGGAGAGATTCTGGATGAAGAAATGGTCTCTAATATCTTGTCAGGTGTTCTCTAACCTCATCAGGCATTATAGGAGAAAACTCAGAGCTGTTATGTTGGCACTATCTGACACTGAACACATTCTAATGGAGCCATTTACAGAATCTGCTATTAAAAGCTCCCAAACTGGGGCTCTGGTCTCCCGCAGATGTTCCCACTGGGCTTAGCGACGGTTTTCTAATTTCTCACTGTAGCTTAACTAAGACTGGAGTCCAAAGAGCACATAAAGACCCCAGCTGCTAACAAGATGTTTCTCTTTCTACTGTTTAATTGCACATCTAACAAACAATTAATGAGATCAATAAAGGGGGTGAGAAAACTGCCACTAGGGCTCAGAGTAGAGAGGGTGGGAAAGAAAGAAAGAAAGAAAGAAAGAAAGAAAGAAAGAAAGAAAGAAAGAAAGAAAGAAAGAAAGACCATTCAATGTGACACTAACGGGCCTTTCTTGAGGCTAAAGACGCTTTAATAGATCTCACGAGCTGCTGAATAATTTGAGGTCAGTTGAGGTCAGTTCTCTAGAGAGCGATGTTTAGCAATTTAGCCGTGAGCCTATCTAGCCTTCACAGGTTTTAAGTGGCTGATAACGGGATCCATTTGTATGTGTATGTGTGAGCGTGTGTGAAATTAAAGCAAAAAATGCTTGTCCTTTGAGCCACCTAAAATCTCCCTCTCTGTTCAAACAACTTGATTTGCACAACAGAAGAAGAGACCATCAAATCGCCCCCTACACACACACACACACACACACATTACTACTGTCTCCATCACTCCTCTGTTTTCAGACTCCCATTTCATACTGCCAGATAACAATCATATTTGTTATTCTCTCTATTTGTTTGTTTGTTTTATACAGCAATAAAACGTTCTAAAGGTTGAAGTGGACTCAAAGTTGTTAACATAAGTTATATTGTTGTCTTTTCTGCTGTAGACGTTAAGTGACTATTCACAAACTATTTTTTATTCATGGTATAATACTGTAAATGAGGACATAATATTTAACGTCTTCCATTCATTATTTGTAGTGCGCCAGCCACCCAGTAATCGCAACAATTGTGTGCTTTGTTGCTTTTACACACAGCTCAGCTTTCAAATTCTGTCAGTTTTATAACGAAATACAAATTATAAATGTGTTTTTGCTCTTTATTTCAAGTTTATAGCAAGATATAAAAGTGAAGGAACATCATAAGGCATGAAAAAACAATTTAGCCTAATTTATAATGAAAATAATGTCTCGTCATTCGTTATTGTAATCGGAAAGATGATTGACTCACATGCCGCTTAACAAACACATTATTGCAATATAGCCTACATACTGTTTGTATTTCGCTATAAAACTGACATATTTTGAAAGCTGAGACTTTGGAATATTTAGGAATATAGAAACGAATGTTTTCAAAAACTTCTATTATCACGTAGATTAATGGCAGAAGTCAACAGGCTTTTCAAAATCCAAAATATTTTTACATTTCGTCTTGAAACTCTTCCGCCATTGTCTAGTCTTTTTCACCTCTCTCTTCTTGTCAGTCAGTTCAACTCACTCTCCTCAGGTGATAAATTAAATCTGATCTGTGATGCGCGACTGTTGTTCGCTCGGTGCGCTGCATTGAGCAACCGCGTTCAGTTTTAATTGTAGTGTCCTCTAACTGAACTAAATGAATTTTATTACTATAAAAAAATCTAAACGACGGTGGGGGACGGTGCCGCGGTGGGCAAGGGATGTAACCGGTGTTACGGCTTAACACCGGTATCACCGCCAACATAGTCTATCGCAGCAAGCCTAGCACCGATTTGCCTCCGATTTCAGGCATTTGTCTGCGATTTATCAAAACCTGTCGGCGAGTGAAAAATCAGACTAAAATTGTGCTTTTGAACTCAGCATTATACAGCTAAGTTGATTGTACTTATTAAAAAAAACAAACAAACAGAAAACTAAGGCAGCACCTTTTTTACAGTGAGGAAGAGAGCAATAAACAGGCTACATGTGAGAAAGGAAAGTTTGGACGCCACAGATGTTTTTGGGGAGTAGGTGGTGGAATTTTCACAATAATTTAATTAATTGATTCACATAAATACAGCGATCTGTCACACCAAATTAAAGAGCTTGAAAATCACATTATTGTAAGACACACAATTTGTGTTTCGCTATAAAACTGATTTTGAAAGCTGAGACTTTGTTTTATATTAAAAGGACTAAAAGCACAAAACTTAAGCTATTGCTATTTGGTGGCTGGCGCACTACAAATAACGAATGCAATGGAAGACATTAAATATTATTTCTAAGCATACCGTCCCCGCGAGTATGACATGTGGTATGATTTCTGCCAATAATCCCACATTTGTAGTGTATTAAAAAAGGGTTAAATAAACTACAGCGCCCCCCAAAGGAATGTCGATTGATTGTGTGAGCTGATGTTAAGATAAACAGTTGTTCCTGTTCAGTCTGTTAATAAATATCATATTCTTGAATTTCCATGAGTCCTTAAATTTGACTCGTCCTCATCCCAGTAAGATGATGCGGCCGCTCTGACGCGACAATATTCAAATCAATTCCGGTGGCCTGACAACTTCTCCCGGTGCTCTCAATCCCGGCCATTAGCATGCGCAATATAGGCTATACTCTCAAAATATTATAACTTTAATTTCTATGATTTAAATTCTCAAAACATTTAGACTTTATTCTCGTAATATTTCAACTTTATTCTCATAATATTTTGACTTTATTCTTGTAATTTCGACTTTATTATCGAAATATTATGACTTTAATCTCGTAATCTTAGATTTTTACAATTTTTTAATGTGGCACTAAAACGCCGTCATAGTATATTATATAAACACACACACACACACAAAAAAAATTCTTCTTCTTCTTCTTCTTCTTCTTCTTCTTTAAAATCAAATAAATGCAGCCTTGGTGAGCATAAGACACTTCCGCTTCCATCAAAGTTATCAACTTTATTTGTTTTAAAAAGTTTTTGCAGTTGAAGTTTAAATCAGGGATGCTGAGACAACATTACAGTCCTAACACACTCATAATCATGTCAAAAGACAAGGCAGGGCTTGCAAAACTAGCCTAATGAGCATTTTCTAGTCTAATCGTGAAACTCGTCTAATGGCTTGCTCTTTAGAAGACGTAATGGCCAAATAAAAAGTACATTAACATCAATCACCATGTTCCTTAATTTTATATTGCCAGCAAACAGGCTCAGCTCCAGCTCTAGCTCTGTGTACAACGTCCAACAAAACCCATTGTGCTGTTGAGAAGGACCTGAAGCACACTCAATGTGAATATATTAATATACTGCACAATCTATCAAAACATTATATAATATTATATGAAAATTATACATTTAAAATATCACCTATAACCCTAATCTTCTCCTGTCAGTCCCACACACTTTTTGCACAATATAATAATTTATAAAATAAAAAATTAAACATAAAAATGTTTTTGTAGACTTTTCCTGGATTTTACCTGGATTAGATTCAGTGTGCAGTTTGCCACCTTACATGATTCAAGTTCAAGTTCAAGTTGAGCTTTATTGTCATTCCGCTACATGTGGGGACATACAGTGGAACGAAATGTCGTGCCTCGCAGGACCACGGTGCTACATAAATACAGACCTACAACAATGAAGTAAAAAACACTATAAACCTATACACAACTAACCTACTGACAGAGGTCAGTAGGTGATTCACTATGAAACACTATGCATGATTCAACATGGCCTGAACAACAACATTCCAGATGGGCAGGAATAAAACCAGAGCAGAATTTAATTTGGGAGCGTGTAACGGGACAGTTTGTTTGACCCAAAGGAATTTCATGAGACACAGTGGCTACGTTTACATGCAACCAAATAATCCATTTGTAATCAGATTGATGGCTCATTCGGAATGAAAAGGGGTGGCTTATTCCTTTTCTAATACGATTGAGAGTGCATGTAAACACGCAATCGGATTGAAAACCGAAACTGAAAGGACTGTGCATGTGCAATGATGAAGAAATAGCGTAATGACGTATGACTCGCGGAACAAGCGGTTCTTCCTTTTGAATAAAGTGTTGTATAAATGCATGTCCCGTCATTATAAAACTCTCCTTTCACTCAGCAGTGAACTTGTCCCACCAGTTCTTGATTCTCTTCCACAGGCATCCCGTTTTGTGCGCAGGGAAGGGCATTTTTGCTGCGTGATAAATCTCAGCGGCACGGCACAGCGGTTTACGGATAAATATTAATTCTGCTGTTAAAAACAAGTAAAGAAACAGAGTAGGAGAGTGGTTATTATGTGCAAACAGTGAGAAACTCTATATTTGCAACTCTATATATTTGCAGTGTGCGCATGTGAAAAAAAAGCTATTCCGATTTGAAGCTTGTGACATATAAACGCGCACATCAACCCGATCACTTTATTTAGCGTTCATGTAAACACTACATTCAGATTCATCAATCAGAATGAATTCAGTCCGATTGAACCAAACATTGTGCATGTAAACATAGCCAGTGTGAGGTGCTAAATGCTGTAGCTTCAGCGTGTTTGTTTGTGTGTGATACAAGGAATGCGTTTCATTAGTCAATGTCACACACAGTGATGGGACTATTCGTCTGTATCTGCTTGACTTCCTTAATAGACACACACACACACACACACACAAACAAACAGATAAAACTTTGCTATTAAACACTGTACTCTGGCCTTCATGCCTGAGGGACATCCTCTTTCAACAGAAAGAGAAGAGAAAATACGACTCGTGTCTTTTTTTTCATACGCACCGACTGTGCCGCTACACTTTTTTGTAACCACCACAGTGTGCACAGTGCTTCTGGGAATAAAATACCACTGGGTTCACAAAGTTTCTTTTTTTAGTTGTTGCATCGCTCTTTCAAAAATGAAACCGACATGTACACACACCTTGCAGCATCCTGTGGCTTCACACTGCCCTGCTCTTTCTCAGTCTCTCACATCACATGCTCGGCTCTCTGATGCCGCCCCGCTATGTGTTGAACTTTTTAAAACTAGGCCACTTTCAAAAATAAAGCAAAGGGAGAGAGAGAGAGAGAGAGAGACATTTTATCTGATCCTATAAGCTATAATCTTATCTAGTCGAGCATGAAAAATGCTTATTCTCACATCCCCCCCAGTCTTACGTGTAGGGATGCTTGATTACGCCATTAATCATGTACAGAGAAAAAAGTAAGAAAATGTGTAGCAGAGAAAACAGGGCACTTCGTAAACTGGGCGTCATGGTTCCAGTGAAGTTTTATATATATATATATATATATATATATATATAATAATTCACTCACCTTTTGCTCACTCTACATATTGTTTTCTCACCCTAGAGTGGTATTGAATTTATCTTTACTTTATATTTATTTCAGTTTTAGTCTTAGTATAATTTTAAATCTCTTTTTAATTCAGTGTCAGGAAAACAATCTACTTGAAGTTTTTCATCCGTTATATTTAGATTCAGCTTTATTTCAACAAAAGCAATGTATTATAGTTTTAACAATACCAAATTTATTGTATTAACTAAAATGAACAGGGACTAGAGAGTTCAAGCTTCAAAAAGGATGCAAAAGCACCTTCAAGTGTTCCAGATGACTCTGAAGTCATTCAATAGGTTTGTATAGAGAACAAACCGAACTTTAAATCATTATTTATTGATAACTATCCCCTTCATTGAGCTTATAACCACTGCAACAGATCATCAAATCGGTGAGTTAAAACTGAGAATTACGTCAGTCTGATTTTTGAAAGAATAATTAATCCAGACAGGTTAATTCAAATTGAAGCAAATCAACAATTCATTGAAAAAAAAAAAAAAAATGCTACTCAAAGGAGTGATTCATTCACAAATTAGGCATTGCTTCTTCTCTGATAAACTCTCATGAACTTCCTAAGGAGGCCTAAGATGAGATTCAAGGACTTACTGCTCATTTAACTTGTCTTAAACCCAGAACATTTGTTCAAGTTTAAATATGCCACACAAGTCTGTAACAGATTTTCTAAAATGAAATGAGATTACATTTACATTCCAGCTTCCACCTACTGAAGATACTGAACAAGGAAAGAGAGAGAGAAAAAAAAAAAATCGCTGAGAAATATGAAGGCGTGAATGATGGCTGTAGAAAGAGAGATGGTCTGTTGCTATGGCGATGGCTTTGTGCAGGTCAGTCTGTGTATTTGGTTTAGAGCCAACATGTGGAAAATTAAGTGTAACTGTACACAGCCCACAATAGAAAAGAAGCATATAAATAAGTCAACAAACTTACATAGAATCATTCCTGATTTCCTTTCTCATAAAATTTTTGTCCGGAGATGTTTTTAAATCTGTAGACAAACCAAAGATTTCATAAACGTATCAAATAGTTGCAGTGATCACGACACAATTTGCTCAGTGATTAGTGCTGGAACATCTAAAGGAGTGATTTTTACCCTGCAGGGCTGTGTGCAGTCGCCTGATTCTAATAACTGCTTTAATTATTCTGATTTAACTGGGGGGCAATTACTTTCTCACACACAGGGACTATTAGTGTTGGATAAATCTGGTCATTAAATAAATTAAATATGCACAAGATGGACGGAATGATAGATAGAGTCGGATGGATTTCGAAATTTCATTTAAGTGGGTCACATAATGGAAATCTGGTCATTTCATTACGTCTTTTTTGTTCATTTCAAATGGAAAATGCTGTAATTACAACTGCCACTGGATATATTTATAATACTGCCTGCCAGCAATGAAAATACGGACTTTACAATCAGATGTCTATTTGGAGACACATTTTTGTTTTTTTATTACTATTATTATCCCCTTACACTTTTTTTATCCGCCTGAGATAATGAAACCATCCGCGATCGATTAACTAGTGGGAAATCTCCCCTCGCCCTACACGTTTCGTACTGCTCATTCTGTGTGCTCAAGGACTGTCGTCACTCCCACAGACAAAATAAAAAAATACACTTCTGTTCACATATACTTTTGTGTTTTTAGTGTGTTTCATCATAGTGGGCATAGTGGCTTATACCTAGTAATATAAAATGCAATTTCCATTAAGCAAGCCTGCTGTAGTTCATAGACTGCTAATACGCTCAAAACAGAGTGAGACAAACTGCACTGTACAAAATCAAGCTTCTCTTTAGTCTCATTAAGATATGAAGGGACCATTCACCGAAATGGCTAATCAAGCTCTTTGCAATTAAATAAGTGCGCTAAAATACCACGACTCATCCCCCTCAATGATCCCTGACGATAACTGAGTCTCGGAGGGTGGCTAGTACCTGCAAGGTCACACGCGAACACAGAAACGCGGAACACGCGGTGAACATAAATGACTCTCAGAGTGCCACGCGGTAAGTCGAGTTAACACTAGCAGGTGTTCTCGGTAACTGTCTGCTAGTTGGACAATATCAAACAGGGATCGGGAAAACTTAAGTTACCGCAGAGAGACCATCCAGCCAAATCTCTTTAGTCAAACATCTGTCAAAACAGATGTGTCAGGGCAAGGCCAGGGACTCGGAGATGATGAGAAAGAGATGAAGCGGGAGAAAAAGGATGTGAAAACCGTAAGGTCTCATTTCTGGCACAATCAAGAAGGATAAATGGTAGAATCTGTTGCTTTATTGAAGACTGTTTGCACCAGCCAGTTTGTTTCCAGTAGGAGTTCATTAGCGCTAGAGAGACTGGCCCAGGTGCCTTAGCAAAAACCATGTGGTCTTTTGAAAAAGACTCGTAGTCATTAAACATTGCCAAAACGGAAAAGCGATTCCTTCACTGGGCTAATTACAGATTGTCCCATCTGGCAGCAGGAGATACAATAATTCAGACATAACCAAATTAACATTGTCATTGCATTTCTGGGTCCATGGCTTCAACATTTTGGCTATCTTTGGATTCCCGTTTGGAGAGTAATAATGGAGAAAGTCCGTCCTTTGCCATTAAGCTGAAACAGAATAAATCTGGCGTGTTTAAGGGGCTATATGCTAGACTACCCTGGTATAGTTGGCTTCAGAAAGCCAGTCACATTTTCTATTTTACACAATTTTGTAATATAAGCAATACAGTAACACAGTAACACAGTGTGCAGCGGACTATATTTGCAGATAGCACTGTAAGATATCAGAGACCGAATCAGACAAATTTAAGATGCGATCAGAACATTGAAACCTGAGGAGCTGGAATGCAGAGAGGCCTTTAAGGAAACAGGACGTCATAAATCAGATTCCTAGCTCCAGCTACTCTGAAGCAAGCAAACTAACCAGCAAGCCTCTTTCACAGAATAGCTTACAACCTTAAGACAAAAGAACACTTATTGATAATACCAATTCAGGAAGGAGACTGTCAAATTTGGGGCAAATAATCAAGACTGATGGTCACATGTTGTAAACCGGTGATAGAAAATCACGAGCTACAAGACTCAGTCAGTCTTCATTGAGAGGGCCTGTTCCATGCCATGCATGCCCATGCCATGACACCACCTCCACCATGCTTTACAGATGAGGCTGTATGCTTGGCATCATTTGCAGTTCCCTTTTTTTCTCCACATTTTTCCTTTCCCATCACTTAGATAAAGGTTCATCTTTGTCTCATCGGTCCATAAACACAGTTCCAAAACTCTTCTGGCTCACATTTGTGCTTTTTTGCAAACTCTAATCTTGCCTTTCTATTTTTGGTGCTGGTCAGAGGTTTGCATCTTGCTGTGTAGCATCTGTAATTATGTGTCAAAATCTTCAAGATTTTTTTATTTGTCACATACACAATTATATAGAGTATAACCAGCAGTGAAATGAGGACAGTAGATTGTCAGAGCATCACCCCAGCTTTCTGGAAGTTGTTGGGGATTTTACAGACACGTCTTTTATGGTTCATTTTCTCAGCTTTTATGATTTGTCTGTCATCAACTACTGTTGTTTTCTCAGCTGATCAGGTCGTTGTTGGTTGCTGGTGTCGTTGGTGGTTTCCAAACTCTTGATTTCTCCATAACTGCCTGTTTTTGCAAAAAGCGTTTCGTGGCTGGTAAAACAAATTTTTGGCCGGTAAAAATAAAAGGCTAATGTTCAATTTGAGATGATTCTATTCTTAAAAAAATTATACATTAAATGGCCAAGTACATGGAGGAAAAAAAAAAAAGTTTGATTCTAGGGTCAACAGCCTGTACAAACATGCAGGAAGGGGACATAGGAATGCAATTAGTTTTTCCCAATGACTTAACCCCTATGCTATTATATTTACAAATATGGGGGGAGGGGGGGGGGGGGGGGGGGGGGTTCAAATCACGGCTGACCTGAAACATGGTGACATTTCAACTACAAGAACATCATGCACCAGCAAAATAGCAGGAACATATCTACTATTCCCAGAATTAAACAGCTGTCATTAGGCTTTGCAACTCCAATTCAGACAGTATACTTCTGCCCAACAGTCTTCAAACACAGGTGAAAAGGGAAAAATTGCCTTAAATAATCTAATTATTAGTAATAATTTTATTACTACCTTTAATATTATTATTATTGTTGTTGTTGTTTAAAAAATGTGGAAAACTGTCTAATCAGAAACACTCTTTGTCTGTGAACTGGATGGGTTTTGGAGAGTGGTCGTGTGGTTGAAGCTAACAAAATGTTGGAAGTTAGCACTATGACTGAAATTGTTTACAGAACCTTTAAGATGTAGTTTATGTGTGAGTTCACTTTGGAAACTCACAACAATCAGTAACAATTTAATTTGCATCCTACCATGGCCTGGCACTTCCAACAAAAGTTTTAAGTCAGCTCAAAATGGCACCGACAGTCTATTCAATGGAAATGGATTTTAAAAAGGCAGTGCTAGAGGTGTAACAACCTATTGGAGTGCAGGTATCAACCCAAGAACTTTTTGTTTGTTTGTTGTTCATAAGAGCGGTGGGTCAATCCATAAATCATTACTAGGCATGGGTCAGTGTAGCTTGACTAAATGTGGTCTGTTTCCAATGCAATATATTTCTGGAAAAGGTCATTTTTGTATTAGCTACATTCAGGCGCCGGATTGCTCAACGTCTCTCTCTCCCTGTAGAAGACTCACCCACCCGTATGGCATGTTTTTCAGTTCCACACATTGCCCTCTCTGTGATAAACTGTTATGCCCTATTCTAGTGTTTGTTCTTTTTTTTTTTTTTTAATTGCTATTATTGAATGATGAAAATGCATGTCCATCCATGTATGTGTTTTTTTTTTTTTTTTTACTCAATAAAAGGCACTGTAGATACCAAAGCATGAATGTGTTTGCTTGGAAAGAGTCCTTATGATTAAATATCTGCTGCTTAGATAAGCTTACATTGAATCAGCATGTGAAAGCAAATCAGATATATAATTACTGTTGCTACTGCAGCAGGGCTTCGACTACCAGAGAGATTGAACATTTACTGGAGACCACAGGCCAATAAGAAAGATCTCCTATGGATAAAATGGCAAGAAGCATTCGGAGAGATTGAACAGAAGTCAGCTTCCATATTGGCTTTCAAAGATGCATCAGATTTAAGCTAAAGTTATAACCACAAGAGCCGACACAGATGGCACTCAGATGGCAAACCTTCAAATTGAGTTTCAAACTTAGAAATGCAGTTTACTGCAAAAAATTAAAAAAGCCAATAGACAAATACCAGATCTTCAACAAACAGGTCAAATTATTACATAGCATACAAATGTAAACAAACAAACAAACAAACGTTGGTGTTTATCATATTGCTGTTACTGCAAACAAAGCAAAAAAAAAAAAAAAATAGCCACTCATTTGTTACTTGCATTATTCTACCACAGTTAGGATTATTTAAATTACCCATCTTAAAAACAACAGCAGCCTCGAGAGGCTTTTTATTTTAATTAGGGCCTATGATTTCCGAAATGCGAGCATGTGGACGGAATCGCGGAATCCAGTCACAATATTGGCTGCTCTGAGAGTCACTTCATGAGCATTTTACCATTTCTCCATTGTCATATCATATAAACTGAGAAACGTAAAGGTCTTCACAACAACCCGTCAAAATATACCTTTGGTTTAACTTGAAGAAACTGTGACAGAAATATATTACTTGTGACCCTGAAATGAAATGTGACCCTGGACTACAAAAACAGTCATATTGAGAAAATCGCTTGTAAATTTGTCCACATGAAGTCCTTAGCAATGCATATCATTGAGTTTTTACATATTTAGGGTGGGAAATTTAACAAATTTATTCATGGTACAAGATTTTTACTTAATGTCCTAATGATTTTTGGCATAAAAGAAAAATCAATAATTTTGACCCATACAATGTAATGTTGGCTATTGCTACAAATATACCCATGCTATTTATGACTGGATTTGTGGTCCAGGGTCACAAATGATAGTACTTCTACTGATAAAATTATTATTAAAACATTATTTTAAGGAACATTTACTACAATTATTTACCAGAATTTATCTACCAGAAAAATGTAAATAAACAACAGTATTTCTAAAAAAGGTTTCAATAAAATCAATTATTTAGAGATGCTTTAGACTATTCAAATTTAATGAAACCATTAAAGCAGAATCCAGACAATTAAAAGAAAGCACATAATTTGGTATAAAACTAAATTTGAGAAAAAAATAATAAAACTTATTTCATAGGGCCTTAAAAATCTATTGTTTTTGTGAAACTTTTAATAAATCGCTGTTAAATTGTTTCATTATTCCAATTAATTAGACGTTTTTATTAATACAATTTAATTTTACCATTAAAACAAGAGTCAAAAAAAAAAAAAAAGGAATTTGTAAAATATTAATAATAAGACACTTTTTTGCGAAAAAATGCCCTATTTAATCAATCAGACAAACCCTTTCAAATTCTTTATTTATGAATATCACATTTCCCTGCTGTATTATGTTCTCTTTCTTTCTTTATCTCTTAGCATTGATAAGTCATCTCCAGGTCTTTTCTACTATCTGGTCTTCCAGCTTCCCTGCCGTACGACTGTAGCGAGACCAGACCATCAGCGGTGGATTAATGAGCATTTTGTAAAGAGTGCAGTTGTGTGGCTCACAGCAAAAGAGTTGTGGGGATACCTGTCCCTGTCGTCTCCTCCCGGCAGCAGACGCCGCCTCGCTAATGTACATTAGCCTCTATGGGGTGAATAATTTGTTCTCTGTGTCAGAGACAGCCATCTGCACGGCCAGCACCTCCTCCCCTGCTTATTTGCTTGACTCATTTCTGGAACAGTCTGGGATAAATGTGCCCGATAGGCGCCCGGTGAACTCTTCTCTAACAGCCCAATCTGGAGACGAAGCCATTGAGCAGCTCTTACAGGAAATAGAGGAGCTTTAATATGATAAGGCCAAGGTCAGAGAGCGAGAGAAAGGTAGACAGAGATGCAAATTGAAAGAAAGACAGTAAGACAGAGAGATACACCAATTTTCTTGAGATTTGAAAGGAGAAGAGGGTGATAGGCCGGCAGTCCCAAGGTCATGCTATTTTGCAAGTCACTTTAAAATCTAAAAATTTTACAATGAGGTTGAGGTAGAGGTGTAACTACGGTATGATACTGTCACGATACTTTAAACAAAGACAGAATTGTTATTGTGTTTTTTTTCTTCCTTAAATTAAGATATATGTAAATTATGTTGCATTCATTAACCAGAATAGAGAGAGAGAGAGATAGAGTTTTATTAAATAGTGCATTTTAATTTAGATTTAATAATAATTACTAAACAACATGGAAGCTCAAATTTGCGAGCTTCCAGGTTTATCGTATTTGATGTGTTCTTTGTATGTTCACTGATCATTGTTTATGTGATTAAAAGCCTAAATTAAATCTGTAAGCTTTAATTTTTTGGTAAACTATCCACGATACATTTTTCATTTTCGTATTGTGATATATGTTGTTACACCCTTACAAATGAGGTATCATCTCCAAAACAATTGGTGGTTATGAAGAGGTTTTGGGCATTTCTATAGAAGAGAGGAGAGTGTGATTATATGTCAGACACTACTTTTTTTCTCTCTTCTTTTAATTGTGCATTAACAGACAACAAACACAATCAGATTAGCCCTGATGCCACTGACATTTCTTAAAGCCAGCGGCTGAAATCAGCAGTGTGCAAATGTTTTGGCTAATGTGCAACGCTCTTCTCCGTTTGAATTAATTGTCTTAATTATGGCTTTGGCATCCTGCTGTGCACACACAAAGACCCTCTGCTGATGCTAAGGCTACACACACACAGGGCCTAAAACTAACTTTTTGCCACACCTGCCAATGGCCGGTGACGTGATTTTTACAAAACAAAAACAGGCAGTTATTACTACTACAATGAATAAATATATTTACAGTGTTTTTAATTTGTCCTTTACTTACAATAAAAAAACAACAAAGAGAATTATTGATTTATCTTTTTTTGTCCTAAAAACGTTGAGATTCTTGTCCTTTGCATGTTTTCGGCAAACAGAGCAGTCCATCGTGTTACGCCTGTTTCACACACACTCAGTTTGCTGAACGTATGTGGTGCATTTTTTTTCCCGCACCCATGTTAATGGATTAGAGCAGGGCTATTCGATTAGCTTCATTTCAGGGCCGGATTATCGAACTGAAAATTTGAAGGGGGCCAAGGGGGTGGGGGCCATCCTGATCTCTTTCTGGGGGACCTATACAATTAGAAATTAAATTTAAATTTAAAATCACTGTCTCTTTAAAACCTGATGCACATGATGTGGATCTGACACATATCCTATTTTCTCCAATCTCTTTACGGTCATTTAGACTTTATAACTCATTTAAGATTACGTTTACGAGGTGACTCTCCAAAACGGCGTATTTTTAAATAATTGTATGTGTTTTCGTCCGTTGATGTGCTACTGGTGCGCTGCTCAGCCTTTGCGAACAGCCGAACGTGCAGCCTTTCAAACTATATAAATAGAAACTCCATGATTTGCAATGATGGAAATGTAAAAAGCTCCCTACCTAGATGGCATTTTAAGTCACACTTTCAAAGGAACCGAAGTCATGATAATCTATGCCACGAACATGATAACCTTTGCCTTTTGGTTAGCAACATGTTCCATGGCTTGCCTTAGAAACCTACTTTTATGGCTAATATTATTAGCATTGCATCCTTCACAGAGAAGGAAATTCCAGAATGCACTGCAACCAGGAAAATAAAATTTGATTACAGTTGATTAGTTGTTATTACAAACACACCTACTGACCATACAATATAAAAACAGCTCAGTTCATAATTTAATTTAATTTAAAATTATTTCTATGTGTGCTGTGTCTAGCCACTAACTTAGCAACATGCTAACAATAAACTATTCAAATCAATTGTAAAATATGATGCATATTTGCATAAAGATCAATTTCATTGAGCAGCAATAAACTAAAAGCACAGGGCATGTAGAGCAATTTAGTTTTGTAATCAGGATGCCAATACTTTATTTATTTAATGCAAACAGGCTCCATTAAACTTGTTCCACCAAAACATACATAGCTTTTTTAATAAATAAATAAATAGCAGGCAGGAAAAGTTTAAAGAGAAAGTAAAGAATCAACTGAAATATGTGACTCGAATATTTCTTGCTCCAGCTGTCAATAGTAAAAGCGTTTCCACACTTGCATACCAACACGCTCACATATCTTTAGGCAAACATGGACACATCAACAAGTCTTCACATTACAACCCAGCTTATCCAGACACCTACAATCTGTCATTCTGAGGGTCGTATTCAAATGCTTTTAGGTAATTACAGTAGTGAAGGTGGATAGATGTGGGAAAATGAGACCACTCAGCTTTCTTAGTGAAAGCCACAGTGACCCAGAGAAAGCAAGGCTACTGATTTAAGGTGTCAGTTCTGCTAAAATAATGATGCACGGCACACTAAAGCAGGAGCCTAAAGTAAAAGGAAAGTAGCACCTGTGATGGGAGATTCACTTTTTGTCCCTGACATCAAACTAGGGGGATTTCCACCCCTCTGGTCTATACATCCCTGTATTATTTTTATAAAAACATCCCGCCCACCCGCTCCGACTTCCCGATCTTCAAATGATTTGCTTTGAAGTCCCGATTTAGTTGGAATCGGATAAAAAATGACTGAGCTACAGCCGTTTGAAGGCAATAGAAGCAGCAGATCTGATTTTGAGAAAAATCGAGTTAAAGATTCTAAAGAAGAATCACCAAGCAGCGTTGCATATTTTCCTCCAGTTATTTTCTTAATAATAATTACTATATTATTAACCACAATATAGCTATTTTTAGTTTATCTTTGTTATTAAAAACAAGAAAAAAGATGCAAATAAACAGTATTTAATCAAGAGCAGCGAGTGATTCCGTCTTTTCTTTTAATGTAACATTGAGATAGACAATAGACTTACAACTTGTGGTGAGAAGCAGTAGCCGTCGTCCAGAAGTGCGCAGAGAAAAAGGTACTCCTCTCAGAAAACGTACAAATAAATATAATTTTAGATGTTTAATTACTATTTGGAGCATTGGGATCGCTAGAACAGGGCTTAATGAACTCATTTTTATGAAAACCTCAAATTCGACCAAAACTGACATTTTTCAATTCTTTTGCCTATAGCTCAAAACTAGCCCGTGCGACTTCCGACTCATTTCGTCCGAACGGGTCACAAATGATTCATGCTTTGAAGTCCCGATCTGAATCAAATGATTTGTGATACGCGATCCGATTGGAGCGCTTCGAAACAGTGAATCATTTTGCGGCACAATAATTGAACTGATTTAGAGTTTCAGAAAGTTCCGTTGATACTGTGTTCTTTGCTTGCTCTCTCTATAGAATTTATTTGTTGTTTGAATAACCGTGGAAATGACATACATTGTTTTTATTGTGACTGTGATCATGTTAAAATGTTTATTCTGCTTTCATTGTTTAGTCATAGTTTATTAAATTTTTAAGGTTTTTGTTTTATACAACTATAATAACCCTGATGCAATAAGACAGCTAGAAGTGCACATTTCCTATGAAAGACAGGCAGTGTGAAGGTGTTTGCATCCAGTGAATGCTGTTCACTGGAGAACTGACCCGCAGGGCATTTCCTGAATCTTACCCATGTTTCAGAGATGGCTGGCGAAACGGTTCCTCTAATAAATGGGTATCTTGGAGACAGACCCCTAGTACTACAGTTTGGAACCCCTGCAGCAAGACTGAAAAAAGACCGTCTTGTCTCTCTCACACACACATACACACTTTCTCACCTATGCCCACTCAAGCTAGTCTCATTAATAAACTCTCCCAGGGCTTGGCAGGGCGCAGTGCAGCCGCAGGTTCGCCGTGCCAACAGTGGGCAATGCTGGGCCAGACATTATTGATGACCTGCTGTGCCAGCCCAGGAGCTGCCTCACCTACCTGATGGCGTAGGAGGAGAGAAGCAGCGGAGGAAAAGGAGAGAGGGCAATGTCTTGGGGTGCAAAACATACGAACTGCTACAAGAAATCAGAAATCGGTTTGACGCAATAAATGATTCGATCTCTTCCCAAATTACCTCGTTCATGCAACTTTGTCAGTCAAACATAAATGAAAAAGGTAAGATGAATGTGTTTAAATACAAAATAACTGGGTTTATATATTTATTATCAATAAATATCACATATTTATTATCAATAAATCCAGTTTGTTCCAATCTCCTACATCAATTAAATATTTTCAGTTCCACAGCTAGCAATATTTGTCCATTCATTTTAACTGAATAAATTTAATTGTTTTTACAATGTGCATAGTTAAGCCAATTGCAAGCAACTTGAACAAATGCATTTCAAAACTATCATGATTTAAATAAAATCAAATACATGTTTAAAATAAATGCTCACATTAAAATTTAATTATATATGTTAAAACTGCATAATCCAAATGGATGAACATTTTATATGCAATTCAAATACATAAATCATAAATTTAGGTGTATTTTTTTTAGTCCAATCCAGAGTTCGATTACAGTTTAACACCAAGCAAACTCTGATGACAAATGGACTCTGGTTCCACATCAAATGCTCTAGTGACTTCCTCTCCCAGTATTGTTTTAATATTAACCAACAGAAAAGCAGTTTTGAATTTGTCAAGGTTAAAATGCATTCAACTATACACCACCACACAGGAGATCAGCTCTTTTGATAAAAAGATCTACTATCAGAACCATTTTTCTGCCTGGCTTGTGTAAATAGCCTGTCAAGCTTCTATAAATTGGACTCAGCGGCCCCCATTACCCTCGTGTTTACAGGATAGGGCCGCAAAACCCAGACAGACTAATAGCAACAGCTTGTATCAGATAAATTGATGAGCAGTCGCTCTGATCTGTGGGTTGAGGAGGAAAGGAGGGTCTTATTGGTCTGATAAGAACAATTAATCACATGTGTGGCACCATTGCAGGTTAAAAACAACACTAATCAGATTTACAGCCACTATGACCATAATCTGGCCACACGTCTATGTCCTCTATAGGCTTGATTTCTAGTCTGATCTGGCCTTGAATTAATAAACAGTATGATATAATAATAACCAGCAAAACAAATAAACTACCAATTAAGTATTATATAAAAAAGGTCTGATATGAAATTGAAGCATATCATTTTATTATTCTTTTTATTCTTTTCCTGCAATTTTGTCATTTCTGAACTTACACACTTCATCTTCAAATGCTTTCAAGTTATTTGTATTATGTTGGTTTAATTGCACAAGTGAGGAATGGACTTCAGTTCTTGCCATTTGTTGGGGCTGTGGGTGTTTAATGGAGGTCATGTTAACCATAAGCCATCATTCAAATTCCAGACAGACTTCAGTTTCCAAGAAGAAAAAAAAAAAAAAAAACATTTATACAATACTGGGAGAGGATGTCACTAGAGCATTTGATGTGGAACCAGAGTCCATTTGTCATCAGAGTTTGCTTGGTGTTAAACTGTAATCGAACTCTGGATTGAACTAAAAAAATACATTATTATTAAAATTATTTTGACAAAATGCCAAAAAAGTACACTGCTTACCTAAGTCGACAAGGTCATATAAACTATAACGCAGGATTTAGTATGATACATTGTGCTGAATTGTCATTGTAAATTTGTTATTATAGCAAACCAAAGTCTTTGTTTATCGAATCACTAAGCATGTGACTTTGTTAAAGATACTCATTCGGTCACAGAGACACAAACACACAGTAACAAAGACAGCTCAAGAGTCATTTCACTTTCACATCTCTCTGTACTGTGTGAAATATAAAACGCAGAATCAGGGTGAATAATCTCATGCATCATACATGACCCTAGTGCCTTGGTCTTCACACCTGCATTTATATTTCATGTTTTCATGTAGTAAACAAGGGGGGACAATAAGCTGGGGCGAGACGGACATTCATTTTCACTCGTCGAAGGGGTGTGCATGCAACCATGCTGAAACATTGGGGCGATATGACTGATTTATAAATGTTTGCATGTTGACAGAAAATATTTATGGAGCTCTGAGTTCCAAACAAAAAAAAAGGATTAACACTACACATTTGGTGCTGCTGACGGGATAAAGACCTGCAGAGGAACGTTAACAAAGACTGGTGAAGGATTCTCATGTGCGAGGCAGCTAAGCATGGGGGAATGAGAAAGGACCCAACAATGGCAGACATCATTGACGAGTTCATGCACGATATTGACTTATGGTAAATGTGTACTATATATCCAAGATCAATTAAAGGAAATCTGAAAGCGCTCTGTAATGTAGACCAGTGTTTCCCAAGCTTTCAACACAGAATCTGTAAGGCTCATCATCCCTGAACAAGAAAAATTTATATTTTAGCTCGTATTATACTAATTTCGCTTAGCAGTCTCTTTAAAGTCCATGTGAAGTCAATTCTGAGAATTGTTTGTAAACACATTATAAATGTTAGAAATGCATTGCTGAAACATGTTACAAAGACTGTGAACTATGCAGTACTTAATTATGGAGTTAGACCGTTAAACAGTTTTTCACCATTTTCGTGATCAGGATTTTTTGGGCGGAGCTAAATCAGGACTCAATGACGCAATCGAGCCACCGAGCACGGCCCCTTTCCCAACACGTGTGTTCAACTTGAAGCAGCGCTGCAGACCGATCGGTGAGTGACATCAAAGTACCGTGAGAGCTACAGAGAGCAGATGCTCCTGATGCTTTTGAATCGCTCTCACGGTACTTTGATGTCATACACTCATCGTTCTTGATGATCCTACATGCAAAAATCATATATAACACTTTTAACCTAATAAGAAATTAAAAGGGGCTCTTTTAAATCAAAATGTCTGTTGTCTAAGTTTAACAAAGCTGATTCAAAGTGAGACAAAGTGATTGGCAATCACTCATGTAGACAAATGCCTTTGATTTGACCATACAAAAGCACACATAGGCGAGTAAAAGCATATAAGTGACTGCAATTAAGTCAAATGACATGTCAACTCAGTTTATGTGTGCATTATCATTACTAACCTACTAAGGGGCAAAAAAACAAAACAACTGACAACAACGAGAATAATAACAGTAGCAATAAACCTGAATGATTTGATTCTTGTTTAAAGGCAAATGGCAGGCCCATAAGTCGGCGTTCTTCTAAACATCTGCTTTATTCTACAATGTTCTCTTTCCATTTCTGGAAATTCCTGATTTCTGATTGAACGGTTCCACATGGTTTACCCCTACAGCCCAGCATGCACTTCTCCACCCGCCTCCTTCCGCTTGGGCCGCAGGATGAACTGCATGCTCCATCACCCAGCCGAGTTCACCCCTGCATTCATAACATATGTAGCATGCTAACATAGTTAGAGCCCTGCTCCTCAGATCCATGTCTGCCCGTTTAACGCAATTACACTCGATTCCACAGCTCCATCCACCTATCAATGTCAATCGCGTTAGCCGCTCTCACCACAGACAGCTCTAAAGGGTGGGGGGGCGTGGTCAATTTGAATCTCGGCGAGGTGGATGGGGAAGTGTCATCGCAGCTAATGCAATGGGCATGCAGCTCTGAGAGCTTTTATTACATTAATTTGTCTCTGGTTAATTCCATCTCTTCCCCTTAATATGAAATAGCCTAAAACCCCAATTAAATCCCGGTTGGCTGCATCACCTCGGTGGAGAATGGCGTGGCCTTGCGGCACGGACTCGCATTCGCATACATCGACGTGAGCGTCTCGGGACCCGCTCGAGTGGCGGGTGTTCTGATTCACGGCACGATGCCTCTGAAACGTCCTTAATTGAAAGCGAGCATGACTGTTGGCAGACAGCAGTTTCCTGACATTATTAAAGGAAGCACGCAATGAGGATGCCGAGGGAATGTTGACGTCAAGCCGGAGCAGAAAGCTAATGGATGCTGAGACTTTTCGAGAGGCTGATGTTTTTTTTTTTCACACAAGTGCTTATTTAAAGAGAGGAATGTGCATGACTAAGAGTGAACCAGACATGTTGACCTGCCATGCGTCATCACGTTGGTTCTGTGGGACTACCTGTTTAAATGACACTCAGGCATATCGACCGACCTGACAAAAGTCAAATCCTGAAAAGGGTAAGTAAAAATATATAAGATAAAAATACAATAGAAAGAACACAGAATAAACTCTCCTTTTAGAATGGTATTCAGATTTGAAGAGATAGTTCACCCAAAAATGAAAATTCGGTCATTAATTATTCCCCCTCATGTCGTTCCAAACCCGTAAGACCTTTGTTCATCTCCAGAACACAAATTAAGATATTCGGATGAAATCCGAGAGCTTTCTGACCCTGCATAGACAGCAACACAACTGAGTCGTTCAAGACGCAGAAAGGAAGTAAAGATATTGTTAAACTAGTCCATGTGATACCAGTGGTTTACTTTTTTAACACTTCTTGTGCGCAAAATAAAGATGACTTTATTCAACAATTTCTTCTCTTCCATGTCAGTCTGGTTCACCAGAGTACGACGACACATACGTGTGGTGCTGCTGACGCAGGAGCCAGCGTTCACCGTCTGTATATTCTGGTTCAAATAATGCTGGGCAAACATTTGCAAGTCATCCTCTCTGTTGAAATCTTCAGACATTTTATGAAGACTGTTTTATGTGTGCTGCTTCTGTTTGTAAATAAGGCGCAGTGCATCTGGCTTCTACGTCAGAACGCCGGCTCACACAAAAGTATTCTCGTAGTTTCATAACATTACGGTTGAACCACTGATGTCACATGGAGTATTTTAATGTCCTTACTACCTTTCTGAGCCTTGAACGTTTCAGTTGCGTTGATGTCTGTGCAGGGTTAGAAATCGCTCAGATTTCATCAAAAATATATTGTGTTCAAAAGATCGAAGAACGAAGGTCTTACAGGTTTGGAACGACATGAGCATGAAAATAATTATCAGCTTGCTGGAATTTTAATATTTGTGTATTCATGCTTGGAATAAATTGCATGAGAGATATAGATAACCTTTAGGCTTTTGTGGTTTCTTGTCCTTTTTTAAGCTTCAAAAAGCCAAGGTCACTCTGAGCAGTCTTTAAATAGAAAACAGTCAATATTGATCAAAAATTCAACTTTGTATTTCATGGGAAAAAAAAAAAAAAAAGACATACAGGAGGTCAGAAAATTATTAGATTTGAGTGAACCATCCATTTAAAACAAAACTGACTGAAGAAAATATCTCATCCTTTCACATCTCAACACAAACTCCAACTCCAAAAGTGACTGTGTTTTTAGATGGGGTGATTCAATAGCTATTTCCAACACCACAGCTAATTCCAACATGGTTTTACAAAAAATGAGCATCTTCAGTCCTTTACATACAGGGATACAGGTATACATATCACATTCTCAGCATATTGATACTAGTACCAATAAAACAGCTGAATGACCAGTGATTCATTCAGAGGAACAAAATAGTCAAAGAAAGGCGCCATAGCAAGATTGATTTTGCCCTGTTTGGATTCACATTCAGGCCTTTAAACCCTGCTAACCCCAAGACTGATACACGACCAGACACAAAACACACGGACAGGCTCAAACCAAACAAACCAAAAATGAAATGAGTGAGGTGCTCGTTCAGCCTGGAGCAAACAAATATAACAGAAAAAAAAAAGAGGTGGAACAAAAAACAGAGAATAAGAAGACCTCCACATACTAACACATGCTCACCCACACATTTAAAAACATTTAAAATGCACATAGACAAAGAGCAAAACTCAGAAATTTAAGTAGACATGAATGCACGTTTGCTCAAAACACAGAGACAGGAAAAAAAAAAGAATAAGAAAAAGAAAATGACAGCTGGTAAGAGGGCAGAAAATGACACATCTCCCACACACACACACAATCCACCCTCCCCTGACTCACAAAGCAATGCAAAGACTATTTTCACTCTCATCACCGTTCAGTAATGTAGCAGCACCGCAGAAAACATGGCCACCGAGTGATTTATCATCATTCTGAGCCCTATTTCATTCCCCTGATTACTGCAGGCAGCAAACATGAGGAGCAAATTAATGAAAATGTTGGGGAATTATAAACTCCTACCCTGCCTGAATTATCTTGCATACTTTATATGGAGTGCAATGTTGTTTTCTAACCTGAAAACCTCTCTTTTGTGGCAGGAGTGACAGGAGTCGCTCGTAGAGCTAGTCTAGTTTAACACCGATAGAGCAAGAGCTTGGGAAAAACGTGAGGGAGAAAATAATGTAAAAGAAATGCACCTCTCGCCTGTGTCCTTCTCTCCTTGCATTACCAGAGCAAGGCCAAGGGCCAGCATGCAGGCAAGAGTCCTTGTAAAATAAATTGGGAGATCAAAGGTCCCTCCTTGAGAGTTTGCAACAGTGTGTCCTCTTACTTTTCTCATTACTGGTTCCAGATGCCTTTGTGAAGGTTCAGAGGATCTACAAAAGTCAAAAGTTATGGCGCTTTTGAGCAAGAAAGTATCTACTGTATGTTAAATTTCTGCCTGATACCGATAGCTGATCATTTCTATATATTAATTGAATTAAAGGCATTTACATTAAATACATAAGTAAAGTAAAAATAAGTAAATCAATAAAAACTAAACATATACATGAAAACCACAAATAAGAATAATGAAAAATAAGAATTAAATTAATAATTTAAATAAAACAAAAAACTAAAAGACAGGTGTTTTAAATGCTACAAGTGAATTTAGGCATTGTAATGTGCAGTATTATAAACAGATTTTCATTTTGAGATTTGCCAAAAATTAAGTTTAACAGTAATATTAAATTGTTACTGTTTTTTTTGTTTAAATGCGAGTTAGATGACTGCAGCAGTGCATGATTAAAAATCCAATATTAATCAATACAGAAAATGATGAACAAACACATACATACGATATACATACACTACTGTTCAAAGAGATTCATTAAATTCATCAAAAGTGACAGTAAAGAATTTTTACACCGTTTCAAAAATGACAAATTCTTATGAATAAATAACATTTCTCAATTTTGTCAACGAATCCTGAGGGGAAACACAGAATGATTTCTGAAGGATCGTGTGACACTGAAGATTGTAGAAATGACTGCTGAATATTTAGCTTCACGGGAATAAATTACATTCAAAAATCAACAAAAAAGAAAACTGTTATTTTGAATTGTGTCTACTGTATTTTCAACTAAGAGCAGCCTTGATGAGCATAAGAGACTTCTTTCAAAAATCTTCCCTGACTCCAAACTTTTTAATGTAGTTTATATTTAATACTGTCTGAACAACATCATTTGAACAACAGTCAAACATTACACCAATATATGAGGCATCTATACTATTGTGCACTAAAACAACAGATAGCATACTTTGTAAATTATGCTCTGAGTCTATGCTTGTGTATTTAGAATAGGGTCGTGCATGAAGTAAGCATCTCTCATTGGAGGAGCAAAACAAGCCAGGGGCATTAGGGCCTGACAGATGGAAGGGAGGATGCAAGTCGCTCTGGGAAAAGGCTGATGGATCACTCCATACAGCCCGCTTAATAGGGCGTAAGTGTGGAATCTGGCTGGAAAGAGGCTTTCGATGAGGAAGTGGGTGAGGAACGTGGCAAAAACAAACCAGAAATGCCTAAGGTGATCTTTGATTTGTGATGACCTCAGAAAGGTCAAGTCTAGTGAGGATGTTTATAAGCAAAAAAGACATCTAGCACAAGAGCACCAGGATGAGCCAACACTGTAAAAAATAAAAAATAAAAAATAAAAGTTGAGCCAACTACAACTTTTAAGTTTATACAACAAAAAGTTGAAAATCTCCTACAAAAATAAGAAAACTCACAAATCTGCTGAAGCTGGTTGCCTTAAAATTTTAAGTTGGCTCAACTTCTGTTTTGTTTGGTTTTTACAGTGAAGGCATTTCTTCTAACCTGACATTGGTTAGAAGAACAGTCTATTATGAATCTTGACAGTCTATTATGAATCTTGACATTAAGTCAGCTCGACATGTTGGGAGAGAAAGCTTAATTGTGAGAAATGCTTGTGGCTTGTTTGCTCGACATTAATTAGGTCTCTTTGTCTGCTACCTGTGACAATGGCAGCTTCACCTGCCCGAAGAATGGTTATGAAGAATATGAAAGTTACAATAACCAAATGAGAGCATATGCATCCTTGAAGGGAAAGTTCATCCAAAAATTTTAATGGTAATTTATTCAGCCATATGCCACTTCAAACTTCTATGTACTTTTTTTTTTTTTGGAACACAAAATAAGATATTTTGAAAAATGTCCACCGACTTTCATTGTATGGACAAAAACAGTTGAAATCTTCTTCAACACATCTTCTTTTGTGTTCTGCAGAACAAAGTTATATCGGTGAAATGCTCAAATTATGACAAATTTAGGTATGCAATCAGCCAAGGACAAAACAAGAAGGAAAACAACCTTACTGATTATGACTATGCAGTAATAATAATAATAATGATGATGTTTTACAGAACAACAATAAAATAACAATACTAATATGTATGGCTGTCTTTTTAATTCTAAGTTCAACTATAGCTGTTTTGTTTTATGTAGTTATTCATTGATTTAGTTTCCATTTTTGCTATGCGCTTTATGTATATTAATACAGTTTATGAATTATCATCAAGTATGATTTTTTTATCTCTATTTAATTATGGTATTTTTTGTGCTGAATTCATTGTATGAAAGGTGCTATAGAAATAAAGTTGTTGTTTTATTTTTATTTTATCAGAAAAATGCAAGGAGACCTTAAAGCCTTTTCTTTTGTTGACAACAGATATTTTTTGCAAATTGTTTATTTTGGGGCAAACTACAAACGAACATCATGTTATGTGGAGTCTTTCATGTATGATGCTACCACAGAAACCAGGAGAAACCTTGTCAGCAAGGAGAAACCACGAGAAAGAAGAGGAGGAGATGATGTCTAATGAGGTTGGAAAGATCGAGATGAGAAAGTTAAACAAGCAGCAGGAGCCATCAAGTAGAGATGCAGTTAAAGTCTTGGAAAACCTAAAGCACCACTGATCTCTTCAGACGCAGAAAACAAAAGCTCACATGACTCCAGGTTCCCCGCAGACTATCACGCTGTGTGTTTCTCTCCAGTCACCGGTAATGGACGCAGGAGATGCCAAACATACAGCATACTTCCGAATGCTACAAACACCAGTTAAAGCCAACAACTAAGAGACCTCAAACTTCAGCCAGGTTAGAAAAGAACCAAGATGACTCAACATACTTGTAGCCAGGCTAACAGAACAGTGAAAGTTGTGCTAGCTGAAGTATAGAGAGCGAATCACAGGAGATGTTTGCAGGAGACTTTGCTTCAAAGCTTGAAGGGGAATGTGTGATATGCATGTGTATTTTTGTTTGTGTCTTTGGGGGCAGGTTTTGCACTGATGCAGATGGAGTGAGACGGATGGTGAGAGCGAAAGAAAGGCTTTTTTTTCTTGTGCATGCTGTGGGTTATTTTCTGTGAAATGACTGGTCTTGTCCAGTGAGACAGTGTCTAGCACTTGCCAAATCGAGGCATCAAAGTGATTGTGCAGCTGGGAGGACACTGTGCAGAGGCACCAGCAGTCACATGACATTATCGTGTCACAACAGCTTGTTATTAGCTATCCTAGGGAGATGGGCAGAAAGTCACAACATTCTGTAACTTTTGTATTCCATTCTAGAACTCTATTCTAGAATTGTATTTAAATAATAATGTTAACATTCTGGAACATTCTGAACTATAGAGTCAAGCATTTAAACTGAGCTACAATATCAACTCTTTTTCACAAAAAAAAAAAAATAATCAGATCAGTATGTAATTTTAATATATTGCATTAAATTATATTAAATATGTGCATTATTCCATTATTTGTTTGTTTGTGTGTTTATTTATAGGTAGCAAATCAATGTTTTGAGTATGAGAAAGTTGAGTCATTCACTCAAATGATTTGTTCAAAAATGCTATCGAATTATGCACAAAATTCAGTAATGAATTCAAAATTAGTGTTTTGTGCACTTTTTTTCATTTAAAAGTACTCCTATATGAACAAAAGTGCAATAACATTTGGTTTGCAAACACTTTAAACAAATAAGGTGCTTTTTTACAGCAGTATTCCTTTAACATAGTAGCAGTTAAAATATTTCTTGTAACTCACACTAGGCAATCTTAACTGTGCCCAAGCGCGTTTGACTCCTAAAGCCCAGTTCGTTTGACTATTGTGATCACTCCGTGCCGTGCTCAGGCACAGCTCGTTTAGCTGTCTCTGGCTCGGTTGGAAGAGGTGGGCCAGAGCGTGGTTCAGTTAGGTGAGGGGGGTGTACACATGTAGTGTGAGTGGAGCACTAACCGCGCCAGAGCGTGGAACTTCTGATACGTGCAGCATGATTGCATATATATATTGTGAGAGGGCCATGTGTTACCGTGTCCCAAACAACTCAAAATAATAAACCACAAAGTTAACAAAACGATCCACTCCACTGTGCTGAAATTGTGACTGGTTATGACTGGTTTTGTGGTCCATGGTCTCACACACAGACATATACTGTGCACAGCATAAATGAGTAGACCCCCTCTAAAACTTAACAAATTCAGCAATTACTCTTTACTTAGATGACATGTTAGGGTTCTTTGGAGATATAATGTTCCAACAAGCCTGCTTCATCAATTACCAAAGAAAAATGTCAAAATTATTCAGCAAAATAAGATTTTCTTATCAAAGTGATAAAATGGTGTGTTGCAAAAATGAGTACACCCTCCTGAAAATTACTAAATAAAACTTAAAAAAAAAAAAATGTGTATAGGTTTAAGGCTGTCACGAATCCTGTCCATGCACTTCTGTTTGCTCACCACCAGATGTCGTCTTCTCTTTACATTGCCTCTCACACCACACAGACTTTTACATGTCACTCCAGACTACAGTTCCCATAATCCATTGCACTGATTGCACACACACAGCTGAAGGCACTGATTACACATACACAGCTGAATCCATTCAGACATGCTTTATAAGCCTTGGACTTCCTCTTTCAGACTGCCGAGTGTTGTCTAGCGTATATCACTCTTCTAGTGATAGCTACACTACGGAGCCATTTCACGGTTCCTGTACCTGGATTATCTCGTTGCCTTGCCCTGTTGGATATTGTTTGCTGATCGAAGACCCACGCTTGTCCTAGGATTATTCTTTGTCTAGTCTTGATCACGTCTCTTAATAAAGCTTTGCACATGGATCTGTATGTCTCGTCGGCTCCGTAAACAAAGGCTATTTTTGATCAACAGGTAAGTATATTGAAACAACTTTAAAGACAAGTAATTTCCTGACAATTAAAAGTGTTATAGCTCACTGAATCATACTCCGACTTAATGCTGGCAGCAGTGGAACCGCTTGGGAGAGAACTGCCAGTTGACTTATTTCCTAGCATAAAAGAGGACAATGTTACAAGAGGAATACCAAATAATTTTAAGTGTGAAAATATATCAGAAGTAGCACCGACACTCAAAATCAATGGACTTGTGACAAGGCTCCTGAAAAGTGAGAAGTGCTTGGTACCTACAGTGATGTTCAGTAGTAGTAAAGGTTTTATATAGGGATGAATGAGTACTGAAGATGTGAGGGAGTTGTGCTTTATCAATACTGTCATGAATTCACACACTACTGTGTGATGTAATACAAAAACTTAAACAGAAGATGCTACCCTCCCCTCATTCCCTGCATTATTGAACACTTTTTTTTTTTCAGCATGACAATGAAGATATTCATTCTCCCAAGGTGAAAATCCTTCAGTGGACCTGTATTTCACTCAATCTTAACACTGTTGAGCAGCTGTGGGGGATTCAGTAGACCATAAATGCTATGAATGCTATGGTCTTTCATTAAAGACCATAGCATTCAAGGAGCTCGTCCTCCAGGAGTTAAACAGGACAGATGTGAAAATTGTCATGAACTTGTACACTCAGTGCCAAGAAGGGTCAGAGCAGTATATTTAAAGTTCTGGAGGACATACAGTACTAAGTACTAGAATATTGTACGTTTACTGAATTAAATCTAGGGTGTACTCATTTCTGCAATCCTTAATTTAAACAAAACTGTCTAATTTACTTATCTTACAGAAAATATTGCCATATTTTGTCTTTATTAAGTATGTTTAATTACTTTTTTTTTTTTTTATAATTAGAGCTTATAGCTAATGAAAGTCAAAAATCAGTATCTCAATATTAGAATATTTCCTAAGATCAATCCAAAAAAAGATTTGCACAACAGAAAAGTTCAAGTTCTTTAAAGTATGTTAATTTATGCATTCAATACTTTAGCACAAATTCCAGCATCTGTGAGGAATGGCATGGAAGCGATCAGCCTGTGGCACTGCTGAGCCTTCAGCTCGTCTGGATTGTTGGATTGACTGTTTCTCATCTTTCTCTTGAAAATATCCCATAGATTCCATATTGGGTTCAGGTCAGGCATGTTGGCTGGCCAATCAAGCAGAGTAATATTATGGTCAGCAAAGCACTTGTAAATGGTTTTGGCACTGTGGGCAGGTGCTAAAAGGGCATCTCCGTAAAGCTTGTCAGCAGATGGAAGCATAAAGTGCTCTAAAATCTCCTGGTAGACGGCTGCATTGACTTTGGACTTGATAAAACACAATAGACCAACACCAGCAGACGTCACGGCACCCCAAATCATCACTGACTTTGGAAACTTCACACTGGATTTCAAGCAGCTTGGATTGTGTGCCTCTCCAGTCTTTCTCAAGACTCCAGACCTTGATTTCCAAATGAAAAGCAAAATTTACTTTTATCTGAAAAGAGGGAGCCCTTTTCCTGAAGGCGTCTGAGCGTGGTGACTCTTGATGCACTGACTCCAGCTTCAGTCCCTTCTTTGTGAAGCTCTCCCAAGTGTTTGAATCGGCTTTGCTTGACAGTATTCTCAAGCTTGCGGTCATCCCTGTTACTTGTGCACATTTTCCTACCCAATTTCTTCCTTCCAGTCAACTTTGCATTTAATATGCTTTGATACAGCCACCCCTTTCAGTAATGACCCTCTGTGACTTACCCTCTTTGTGGAGGGTGTCAGTGATCGTCTTCTGGATCATTGCCAGGTCAGCAGTCTTCCCCATTATTGTGTTTTCAAAGAACAAGAGAGACCCAAAATTTATACTGTATGGATTGTCATTTATTTAAACTCAAATGTAACTATTCTAATATTTTGTGATACTGATTTTTGACTTTCATTAGCTGTAAGCTCTAATCATCAAAATTAAAAAAAAAAAAAATTAAAAAATACAGGGAAAAATTAACTGTTTCACCATATTAAAATTTTCTTATATATGCAACTGACTTCTAAGTGCCAAATTATTGATATAACCCATTAAAGCCTATTTGGCATAAAAAAATAAAATTAAAAAAATGAAAGGGAAAGGAATGAAAATTGCCTTTTGTTAACCAATTTTTCTGGGTATTTGATGCTGGTAACCCAACTTTTTATATTAAGTCACAAAATAGCATCTTCATCCACCCCCAGTACTGCAGTATGGAGTAGGAGGTGACACCAAATCTCATAAGTGCTTCTAATCTATCCATCCCATTGTTTCTATTTCCTTCTCTATCACTCACTGATCTGCAGTTCTCCTTAAGTAATCCTTAGGGTTGCACAGGCTCTGCGCTCATGCGGCTGCAACGCTGTTATGCTGATGGAGTGTTCCGAGACCCTGCCTCTTGATCAAGTCTTTCTGTGTAGCCCCCTGGAGGGCTGAATAACATAGGCATCCATCTTCTGTAAACGCAGTGTGACCGCCGGAATGCCACGTCCCGCTAAGTGCAAGATTAAGCTCTGCTAACCAACTCCCTAAATCCACTTTAGTGCATTGCAGGCCAGGCTAGTGAGGTGAACCACCACACCCACAAAGCCCTGGACCCCCTCAACCTCTAGCCACAAGCCCAAGCTCCCTTGACCCAGGTCAGCAATGCATTACTCTGACCAATCAATTGATAGATTGGACTGTCTGGGCAGCCGTAACTAAATCAGCCAATTCTGATGATTCAGCAGTGGTCTGGGAGTCTGGGCGGGTGTCACCAATCAACGATCACCACCGGCCAGGACAAGTATGGACAATCTCCTGTCACTTGAACGTAATTTATTGCAAACCAGCACATTGATCAAGCACGTGCCATTCCACAAGTCGTTCAGGCTTGAGCTTGAAAAACAATTAGAGCAAAAGGTGAACGGACGGCAGCAGAAGTCGAAAAGGTTTTAGAAGAAACTGAACCAATGGTAATTTTTGTGTACAGCGTAGAAATCAGACCCTACGTCTCGTTTCCAGTCTTTTCAGGTACACCGTATTATTTCTTAGTCATTCATATTATCACAGAAATACTGGGATGAAAGTTTATACTTCGGATTTAAACATTGATGTCTATGGTAGCAATCAAAACAGCGCAAATCCCCTTTTAAAGGTGAAAGGTGACTGTTGAAAAATTGTCATTGAATCATTCAAGAGATTCGTTCAAAAATGCTGATTCATCCAGTAATGAAATAAGTGAAGTATTTATGAGTGAGTCATTGAATCATTCATTAAAACCACTTTTTTCATAATTTGAATATTAAAAATTGGTGTATTACATATATATATTAAAATATAATAAAAATGCATTCAAATTAATTAAACACTTATGGAAGACAAGAAATTACTTGAGTATAAATAAATAAAATTAATAAATGCAGAAATAAATAAATGTAGAAAAACATACATAAATATAGAAATACATGAATAAATGAATGAATAATTAACTAAATGCTGAAATAAAGATATGCATGAATGAATAAATTGTCAAAAGTGGCATTTTTTTATTAATTTTAAATTATTATTTATTAATTATTATTTTTTTTTTTGTACCATTTGTTATACTACATTTATTTGTGCATTTCTACATTTATTTATTTCTGTGTCCGTATGTTAATAAGGTAGGCGGTCCTAACCTCTCTCAATGTAGGATCGGTCAATTAGGCAAACCAGTCAGAACAACCGTTTCTGTTAGCAACGAACACGAGATGGCAATCAGTCTAGTTGGCCTGCTAACTTTATTAACTGCGGTCAAGCCAGCCGCGTCTTGAAAATACACAAGCCGTTTCTCAATACCAAGTATGCAAAGTTCGGACTTGCATCCTTCGTAGTTCTGACTTCGCAAGTTCGACTCGGGAGAGTGAACTCCTGAGGACGGGAGGACACAAGTCCTGTGTTCCGGTGAATTCAGTTCCCCTGTTTCCCCTGTGCAGCTACAGTGCGAAAATCATGGCATCAAAATCTGAAATGGCAGAAAGTTTCCTGTAAGGGGTAGGTTTAGGTGTGGGTTGGTGTTATGACGTCGTTATGACAGCATTTTACATCTATTTTGACCGCTCCCAGCACAAGTGCGCAATTAGATGCGCAAGACAAAAAAAAAAGAAATATTATTTTAAAAGAAATAAAGTATTTTCAAGACGTGGCTGACCGCATGTTTCGAGCGCATGCGGAGCTGGCCTGCTGCGTCTTGAAGGTCGGCAAACACAACTGGATCAAGGTTTATATCCATATCAGCACTGAGCTGAGAACTAATTCATCGACTACACATTCAAAATGAAACAGAAGGTAGTCGCTTGGTGCATGATCTATACATCACTTGCTATTAAATGCAAATCATTAGCAATGGTAGTATCTACAGTAGTACAGCCGTAATGATAACGATCCTGTTTAACCAATCCGGCATTGAGAGAGGTTAGGACCGCCTACCTTACAGAAATAAATGCTGAAATGCTTTAATAAATGTACAAATAAATAAACATAGAATACATAAATGTAGAAATACATTAAGTGTAGTATAACACGCATTGTACAAAAATAGCACAATTAAAAATGACACTTGACAATGTATTCATTAATTTATGCATCTCTGCATTTATTTATTTCAGCATTTAATTATTTATTTATTCTTTATGTATTTCTACATTTATTTATTTATTTCTGAATTTATGCATTTATTCATTTTATTTATTTCTACTTAAGTCATCTCTCGTCCTCCATAACTTTTAGATCGACTGCAGCAATATTTTGTCGCACATTATTTTTAGTTCAGAATCGTGATCTCTTTTTGTGACAAAAAAATTATTGTGATTTCTCAATTTATCCAGAATCGTGCAGCTCTAACATATAGCTCCGAGATATCAAAACAAACCAATAACAAAGAAATGACTTCAAGTTTTGCCATCTCTTTGGTCTTTGGTTTAGATCGCTATACTTCCATGCCTGAGCTATAGCTAACTAGTAGAAACTACCAATAATTCATCTTAAAGTGAACTGAGAAACCACAGCAATTCAGCCTGGTAGACTAAAAAGTTGTTACAACAGAAAAGCTGCAAAACATAATATGATAACGCCACAACAAATGCACTCTACACCAGGCATAAATGCGCATTTTTGGAGATCAGATCACATTAGATAGCACTTTACCACATTAAAAGCCAGATTTCTGAAATTAAAACAACACAACTTTGTCAATGTTTGTAAAAATAAATAATTAAACAATTATAGTGTTTTTATACCAACATCAGCGTATTAATATCCATAATCTATCTGGATGCAAAACATGTTAATGTCAGTATATTTAACAAGTGTACAATTCAATTATATTTGTGCTAATAAAAGAATTCATGTGAACAAATCCATTCAAAGACACAAATACAAACGTTCCAAAATAAAAACATAACAAAATTAATATCTTGAGAGACTAAAACTCATATAAAACGAGCGTTCTAGCCACGCAAAAACATTTCCTCCCAGAGCAGGAGCTTGTAATTGGAGTGCTGATGTGATATTCATCTCCACTGGCGTAGTGTTTTGACTAAAGGGGCATTGCTAATCGAATGAGAGGTTGTATTTAATATCCCTCTGTTCCCGTATGGTGCTTGAACACACCAACACTAAAAAACATACATTTGATTATAGCCGGCTAGAAGTCATTGATTACTGCATAGCGTCAGAGCCAGACAGCCCCATTGATACCACAAAGATCAATATACAGAACACTTGCCAATGGCTTTGTGACACCATGTTTCAACATAACTGGCATACACACACACTTATACACCACCTTGATAATTCTATAGGATTATCTGCTTTGAAGCCTTTCATTTAAGTCATCATACAGATATCAAACACCAATAGACACATAAAATACATGTCAGTGAAAGACGAAAGGTCAGAGTATTGATTTAGCAAAGAATATTAAGACCCTTTAACTGGTGAACTTTCTCAATATGAACAATCGGTATCTATTCGTGATCATATTAAACTAAACTGTGTAATGGCTTCTAAAAATTAAATTTTTGTCATCACAGGAATAAACTATATTTTAAAAAGGTATAAAAAAAAACATTGTTTTTGACATTTCACAATATGAGTGTTTTTACTGTACTTTTGATCAAATAAATGCAGCCATGGTGAGCATAAGCAGCTTCTTCAAAAACATTATTATTTTTTTAAATCTCTGAATTTCAGTACTGTATGAACATTATGAAGTATTTAAAATAAATTCAGTTGTATGCCAGGAAGCAATAATTCTGTCTATTTTAGCTGATCAGGTCTTTCCATACACTTTCAGCTAGAGAAAAGTACAACACATCATCATCCAAACTGAAATTTCTGACAGTGTAGCTCTGATATCGCTTTAGCCATGTTGGAAATTTAATTCTGGAAGTTTCCATGCTTAAAACTTCAGAAATGTACATCACCTGATATAACCTCATACAGCCTAAGTGTGCTATATGTGATGGCGCTAAAGTTTTCCATGCAGAAAGCTCTCCATGTTCCATGTCAGCACTGATAAATAAATAACCACTCTGTGGGAAATATTATGTATATTCAAATGGTTTGTCTCAACTCCCTGAAAGGTATGTCTACTGTAACCATGGCTGTTGAAGGTAAATGTCAGTTCCCTTCCAGGAACGTCGAGCTGCGTCGGAAGATGCTAGGGGAACGCCATCAGCGTAACCGACGCTCTGAATATCGTCTATACCTAGTCCGATAGAAGGGCGAGGCGTCACGGGCGGAGTGACGTCACGACCAGGAAGTATATAAGCACGTGAGGCAGAGCCCGCGTCAGCTTTTTGTCATTCAGCAAGCGCTCTGTGTGTTGTCAGTCCATATCTGTTTGTGAGTCTTATTTAGTGTTGTATGTCCTGAAAAGAAATTAGACATCCCTAAAGCCAAGACCAAAACAGGGGGCGATCCTAGATCGCGTTTCAGATTGTGTGCTAGTCCACTGCCTGCGTTATGAAAAAAAAAGCATTATGAGCGGGGACACACATGATCTGTGCGTGGTCTACCTGAGTGCGGAGCGCGAGGCAGCGGCTCTCGAGGGAGCTGACTGCCCGCATTGTGAGCGGCTCTCGCTGCGCACACTCCGCACTCGGAGGGCTCTCTTCGAGAAGAGAGTCTTTGTGAGCTCCCCGCGTGGTGCTGGCCCCGCTTTTGCCTAGGCAGAGCGGCGGCTGCGCTCGTGGGACTCACAGGCTGATTTGGCGAACGAGAGTGAGACGGGAATGTCCCTATCTCCTCCCGTATCCGTCAGATCTGGCGCCCCGTCTCGCGATTCGGAAGCGGTCTCTTCCCCCCGAGACGAGGGCTCAACGCTTCGTCTGTCTTCCTCCGAGGAGGTTGACGTGACGAGCGTTGATGAGGTTTCGCCGCCTCTGTCGCCCCAATTTATATAGAAGGAAAGCGAGCTCTCCACGCGCTGTCGGCCCCGCTTTTGTGCAAAAGAAAGATAGAGCGGTGGCTGCGCTCGCGCGGCTCGCAAATGGATCAAAACAAATCCAGCGCCCGCTCTCTGTGCTCGGAAGCGGTTCTCTTCCCCCAGAGAGAGGGCTCGTCGCCCCGCTTGTCTTCCTACCGAGGAGGTGGATGAGAAATGATGAGCGTTGTAAACTCTAGTGTTGCACAAATAAAGCCAGCCCCACTCTGTCGGGGCAGAGCGGTGGCTGCGCTCGTTGGGCTCGTAGAGAAAAAAGGCTGATCTGGCTGGCGGGCATATAGAAGAGAAGAGAAAAGAAACTATCTTCTCCCGTATCCACCAGATCTGGCGCCCCGTCTCGTGGTTCGGAAGCGGTACTCTTCCCCCCGAGACGAGGGCTTGACGCTGCGTCCTCCGAGGAAAAGGGATGTGACGAGCGTTGACGAGGTTTCGCCGCCTCTCTCGCCCCAGTGTGATGAGCCACAAGAGCCTTCAGTTTCCCCCGATCTCCACCGAGGTGTTGAGATCGCGGGTGGAATCTTTGAGGGCAGATGGTATGCGCGCTCTCGAAATTCAGGCGGCTGCTGGGCGGGCGCAGCCTCCTCCGCATACCAGCTCCTCGCGCAGCAGGTCCTGACGGGCGAGCCCCAGGACCGCGGAGAGCGACCCCTACTGGGGTGGAGCGGCTTGCACCGCGGTACACGGTGACCGTCTCCCCTCGGTGCTCTCCGGGGATTTGTCTGTCAACCCTGCAGTTCCAGGGCACAGCAGGTCCCAGCGAGTGTTTTTCTCAGAATTCCCCGCCGGTAGTGACTGCGGGCCTGAGAAACTCGCCTCAGTTGCCAGAGACCGCGTCTCCCTCCGAAGCTCCGCAGCGAGACAGCGGTCTGGCCATTTCTCGGACACCAGAGGTCAGTTTCGAGAGCCTGATTCCCTTAGTAGACCATTGGGCAGTGAGCTGCCGAATGCGTCTCTTTGGGCCCTGCCTGGCAGGGTCTGGTTCGTTCAGAGGTCCTGACGGGCGAGCCCCAGGACTGCGGAGGACGACCCCTACTGGGGTGGAGCGGCTTGCACCGCGGCACACGGTGACCGTCTCCCCTCGGTGTCCTCCGGGGATCTGTCTGTCAACCCTGCAGGTCCAGGGCACAGCAGGTCCCAGCGAGTGCTTTCTCAGAATTCCCCGCCGGTAGTGACTGCGGGCCTGAGAACCTCGCCTCAAGCGCCAGAGACCGCGTCTTCCTCCGGACTTCCGCAGCAAGACTGGTCTGGCCATATCTCTAACACCAGAGGTCAGTCTCGAGAGACTGATTCCCTTAGTAGATCATCTAGCGGCCAGGCAGCGGCTACCAGATGTGTCTCTTTAGGTCCTGCAGACGGTAGAGCATGGTTATTCCATCCAGTTCGATGGGCCACCTCCGCCGTTCAACGGGGTTTGCGTGACTACGGTCCGCCCCGAGCAGGCTCTGGTTCTGGGACAAGAAGTCGAGAATTTAGTAAGGAAGGAAGCCATCGAGTGGTTCCTCCTCACGGAGTTCACGCCGGCGGCTCAGCCGGCACTTCATTGTTCCAGAGAAGGATGAGGGGCTGAGGCCCATACTGGATTTGGGGTTCTGAACCACTCAGCCAGAAAGCTGAAGTTCAAGATACTCACTGGCAGGCAGATCGTGTCTCAAATCAGGTCCGAGGACTGATTTGTCACGACAGACCTCTCCAGTTACCCATCCTTCCCTTTCACAGGGAGTTCCTGAGGTTCGCTTTTGGGGGCAAAGCGTATCGGGTTCCTCCTCTCGGCCTTACACTCTCACCCCGCACTTTCACTAAGTGTGTGGATGCGGCACTAGTCCCGTTGCGACTGCAGAGCATCTGCATACTCAATTGCATCGACGATTGGTCGATCCTCGCTCAATCAGAGCGGGTGGCGATTCGGCATCGAGGTGTCGTTTTCGCCCACGTGAAAGATTTGGGGGTTAAGACTAAACGCTGAGGAAAGTGTGCTTTCTCCAGCTAGAGAACCACTTACCCAGGCGTAGTGAGGGATTCGACCACGATGCAGGCTCGTTTGACCCCTGCTCGGATCGAGTCGATCCTCACGGCAGTCAAGAGAGTGCGAGAAGGCCAGCCATTCACTGTCAAGCAGTTTCAGAGACTGCTTGGGCTCATGGCAGCTGCGTCCAGCGTGACTACTTCTGGCCTGCTGTACATGACGCCCCTACAGTGGTGGCTCAAGACCAAGGGGTCTCCCCGAGGGGAGACTTGCTCCGTGCTGTCTAAGTGTCACGCCGCTGTCCGTGCCTTAGACATGTGGAGGAATCCTTGAGTCTTGTCTCAGGGCCCGGTGATGGGAGCTCCTTGTTGCCGCGTTTCGCTAGCGACGGACGCTTCCCTCACCGGCTGGGGTGCGGTCATGAGTGGCCACCCTGCCCGCGGTCTGTGGAGTGGTCGCCACCTACGTGGCATATCAACCAGCTAGAGATCCTAGCCGTGTTCTGTGTGCGCAGGCACTTCCTCCCAGACCCAAGAGATCACCACGTGCTGGTGCGAATATGGGAGCAGACGTCCTGTCGAGACAGGGGCTGAGGCCCGGGGAATGGATGCTTCACCCCGAGGGGTGAAGCAGATTTGGAAGGCTGTGGCCAGGCACAGGTGGACCTCTTCGCCGCTTGAGAGTTAGCGCAATGTCCCCTCTGGTTCTCTCTAGCCCCTCCAGCTCCTCCGGGACTGGACGCTATGGTACAGACGTGGAGACCGAGGCTCCGTCCGTACGCCTTCCCCCCCGATCGCTCTGCTCCCGGGAGTTCTGGAGAGAGTGCGCCGGGACGAGGTCAGTCTACTGCTGGTAGCACCGTTCTGGCCGGGCCGAGTATGGTTCTCGGACCTGATTTCTCTTCTGGACGGCACCCCGTGGCCGGTGCCGATCAGGAGAGATCTCCTCTCACAGGCCGGGGGCACCATGGTGCACCCCCGCCTGGAGCTATGGAAGCTGTGGGTATGGCCTCTGAGGGGGCACAACTCATAGTTTCCGGTCTGTCAACCGAGGTTGTCGAGACCCTCCTCCAATCCAGAGCTCCCTCCACGAGGAAACTGTACGCCTGGAAGTGGAAGCTTTCACTTCTTGGTGCGGAGACCACCAGCTCGACCCAGTCAACTGCCCGATTCGCGCAGTTCTGGAGTTCCTGCAGGCCCGCTTCTCCGCAGGGTTAACCCACTCCACTGTTAAGGTCTACGTGGCAGTTATCTCTTTGTACCACGCCCTTAGCGGTGGCCAGTCAGTGGGCAGACACCCCCTAGCTACACGTTTCCTCCGGTGCGCTCAGGCTGAGGCCTCCGGTACGATCATGCGTCCCGACTCGGGACCTGGCTGTGGTTCTGAGGTTCGGTGCGAGCACCTTGAGCCTATCGAGGAGATAACAGATGGACTCCTCACCATCAAGATCGTCTTCTTGCTGGCCATCACTTCTCTGAGGAGGGTGTGTGGCCTTCAGGCCCTGTCTGCGGCCCCTTCGATGTTGACTGTGCGCCCGGTTTGGCGAAAGTCTTTCTCTACCCCTGTGCGGGTTACGTTCCGAAGGTTCCAACGGTCATACCACAGCCGGTCGTACTCCAGGCCTCTGTCCTCCTCCCTTCGGGGAGCCCGGCCAGGAGAGGCACAACTATATGTGTCCAGTGTGAGCACTGGGCACGTACATCCACAGAGCTGCCCTGTGGAGGAAGTCGGACCAACTGCTCGAGGGCCTTGGTCCGCCTAAGAGGGTAGGGCTTGGTAGCCCACTCTTAGTAAGTGATGTTGGATGCTGTCAATTTTGCTTACGAGGCCTCTGGGCTTGCCCATCCGTGGGAGTCAGAGTGCACTCAACCAGAGGTATGGCGGCCTTCAAGGCCTTTTTGGACAGATGTACCGATCAGGGCATCTACGACGCTGCTGGGTAGTCCACGCCCCTGACTTCGCCAGGTTACGACCTCGACATCCGAGCCACTACAGGCTCTTCTGTCCTCTTGGCCTGACATCAGGCAGGGACTTGTCAGTCTGGCGGCGTTGGTATAGCGTTCCCCTAGCGTCTTCCGACGCAGCTCGACGTTCCTGGAAGGGAACGAACCAGGTTACGTATGTAACCCAGGTTCCCTGAAGGGAACGAGAGCTGCGTCTCGCAGCCATACTTCCGGCATCCCTGCCAGCGCTTGCTTCATGACATGAAGCTGACGCGGGCTCTGCCTCACGTGCTTATATACTTCCTGGTCGTGACGTCACTCCGCCCGTGACGCCTCGCCCTTTTATCGGACTAGGTATAGACGATATTCAGAGCGTCGGTTACGCTGATGGCGTTCCCCTAGCGTCTTCCGACGCAGCTCTCGTTCCCTTCAGGGAACCTGGGTTACATACGTAACCTGGTTCGTTTTCTAGCCATCCGGCCTTAGGGATGATTCACAAGCAATGCAGGATGCACAAGAATAAAAGGAGAAAAAAAAAATCTCCTCAATTAGTCCCCTCACAAAACCTTTATAAAAACAGCATTTACTGTTTTATTTATGTACTTATTTTTTTCAACTGCTTACACAATCTTTACTTGTCACACAATGTCACACCAAATATACAAAACCATACACTAATTGTTTGCCTTTGACTCTGTTTTCAATTTTATAAAACACTTTTTGCAAAACACAACACACAATTCTCTATGTAACACACAACAATCTAACAGGAATTAACGTCGCAAAGGTGTTTGCATTTGAGATCTGTTTGCGATATTTTGAATGCAGTGCTTCATTTTGCAAGAGATGTGAGGCATTTTGCATTTTATGTGTGCACTTCTTAGATTTGTGTGTAAAGTTTTGAAAATGTTTGTAAGCAAAGCAGTTGAGAAAAACTGTAAACATCAAGTTATGAGTCACTAAACATAACTGTAATTTGATAAAGTTTGATGTAAAAACTATTTGAACAAACTAAACAATAATCTTCCAGAAAAACTAAAAATGGTCACTTGAGTCCTTGAGCGATTGCACTTTATTTTGATGGTCCCTTTTAGACATTCTACTAACTATAAATAACTTTGCAACTACTTCTCAGTAATTTGCTACTACAAGTCTACTAACTCTCAGATTGGACTGTTAGGGTAGGTTTAGGGTTAGTAGAATAAGTTGATATATAATGCACTTGCAAAGTTTCTTATCAGTATGTTGTATGTTGTGGACCCATCAAAATAAGGTGTTAGAAGATCTTAAGCAGTCAGTCCACTAATACCCTAATGACTGCTAGCTGACATGTAGTTGCAAAGTTACTTACTGTTAGTAGAATGTCTAAAGTGGACTATCAAAATAAAGCGTTACCCATCGAGCTAACTTGCATGCTGGCAAATGTTGTTCATGACTTACATTGTTCATGTACTCGCTCAGCAGGTCTTGCAGGGCCTGGCGCACGGAGTTGCACTCGGCTACGATGCGTTCGCGGCGATCGTCGCGTGTGCAGGAGGAGTCGGCCATGAGGGCGGCGCCACTGATGATGCTCTCCAGACGTTCCTCCAGTGACGGCCTGAAGCGAGCCTCACTGAATGTTAGCGGGTCCAGAATGATCTTATTCTGAAACAGAAAAAAATATGGCCAGTATTAGTTTAAAACATTAAAAGCCATAAACACCTTTAATTGTGAAAAAACAAAAACAGTAATCATTATTTAAAACTGTTTTGTCAGTATAACAGTATTAAAAACAAACATTACATTCTCGTTTATTATCAAGGCAGCAACAAAACATGCACTGCTCACGCTCCACTAACACTTGTTTTGAGAAACAGTTGTAAAACCAAATCAGGGCTCTAGACTGCGACCAAAATGGTCACATTTGCAACAATTCTTTGAGAATGTGAGAGTTCAAATTTGATGTGGTCGCATTTGTGTGAATGCATGGTCTGCGCTGCTCCATACAGTGTGTGTTGCTGAGTCCCATTGTAGCAGGAGTCAGATTTCACTCATCAAGTGAAGAGAGGCACTGCCAGTGAGAGCGCTTCAGGTGTAGAGCCTGGTTTATACTCTCCGCGTTTAGCACTAGTGAGAAGGTGCGCGTGGTAAAAAGTGATGTGAATATTAAAGTCAATATTAAATGTGTGTTCTGAGTTTGTCACACCACAGAAAAATGTTTTATTAACCACCCAGCCAAATTTGAATGTTAGAAAAATCCGTCAAGCAAATAAAATAAGGTATCAAAATCTTGAAAAAATAAGCAGTATTCTCTGCTCTCAAACGCTGGGGGCGTGTCCACTGGCAGCGCTGAAACCACGCCCACTCGCGGGAAAGCTGCCGTCTCTCTCAACTGTCTTCCTCTAGCAGCTTATTTAATAAGCAGACCGAGCTGTTTTGTAAATGATCGCAACCAATTATGCATTTGCGTGACGAAGGCATAGCTAGCTAGCTAAATGTAGGCTGTTGTAACTAACGGAAATGACATTAACTCGCGATTGAGCCATGAACCACTGATGCTAATGCACTCTAGTATTAGATGTGTTCGACTTGAAGCAGCGCTGCAGAACGATCAGTGTATGACATCAAAGTACCGCCAGAGTGATTCGAAAGCATCAGGAGCGTCTGCTCTCTGTAGCTCTCACTGAACTTTGATGTCACTCACCGATCGGTCTGCAGCGCTGCTTCACGTGGAACACACATCTTATAGTGTTGGGGGAGGGGCTGTGCTCGGTGACTCGATTGCGTCATCAAGTCCTGATTTAGCCACGCCCAGAAAATCCTGATCACAAAAATAGTGAAAAACCGTTGAATGGTCTAACTCCACAATTAAGTACTACTACATAGTTCACAGTCTTTATAACATGTTTCAGCAATGCATTTCTAACATTTATAATGTTTACAAACAATTCTCAGAATTGACTTTACATGGACTTTAAGGAAACGACGGCGGATAGAGGATTTGGTTTTCAAGCTAAAGTAAAGTAAATGACCGCTTCTTAAACCAGAGGTGGTAAACGTGTTGAAAAAAAACAAAACATGCAAGTACTGTCCCCACAGCCAGTTTGTTTTACTTTTCTTTGTGTTTTCATTTTGAAAAGCTTGATATCTTTGCAGTTTACCTTATGTTAAGCTATGGAGGCCTTGCTTTTTTTGTTTTTTTTTATCTGATTCCTCAGTGTTTGTTAAACATTCTGTAATTTATTAGTCGATATATAAAACCCCATGTGGTGTATGCCATGCCTCATCTTATTCCTTTTTATTAATAAACCTTATGCAAGCTAGTTTGACATTGTAGTTTACGGTTTTATTGTTGTTGTGCTTTTTAATTAAGAGTAATAATAAATCCATCTTTTATTTTAGTCTAGAAAAGAGAAAGGTGTAGGATGTAAGCAAAACAGAACATTATATTTTCTTGTAAAACGTAACAAGAATTCGAAAGCGAAAGCATCCAAAGCCCGGCTTATATCATAACACAACTCCCGTTCACAAAATTCAAATCACAAATAATACTAGGCTACTGATGAAAAAGAACAGGTTGAATGTTAATCATTTTGTTACAATATAACTATAAACTATGATAAAAGTTCATCAGCATGCATTGATTAATCCCATCATGTAGCAAAAGAAAAAAAAAAAAATTTGCGACGAAATCATGTGCCAGTGCGACCGACTGAGAAAGTTAGTCGCAAAAGAGCGACCAGTGGGAAGAATGAATCTAGAGCCCTGCAAATACTTCAGGAACATTGAAGTTTTAAAATGTATATGTCTAGCAGTGGTGGAAAGAGTACTGAAAATATATACTCAAGTAAAAGTACCATTACCTTCCAAAAAATGTAGTTTGAGTAGAGTAAAAGTACTTGTCCAAAAAAAACTACTTGAGTAAGAGTAAAAGAGTAGCCTATTTAAAAGTACTCAATTCAAGTCGTCAAGTCAAGTCAAGTCTGCTTTATTGTCAATTCTTCCACATGTACAGCACATACATACAGAGAATTGAAATTGCGTTACCCTCAGACCCTTGGTGTAAACAGTTAACATTAAACACGTTCAAATACAGATAATACGGTTTAAACATATGTACATACAACTCTATAGCTATACAAGTAAGGACATTGTAGAAAAAAAATAAAGAAATGGATAAAGTGGCATAAGGCGCATGGCAGATAGTGCAAACCAGTTAAATAAAAACAAAACTGTGCAGATATATTTGTAGTGCAAAAAGAGCTTATCAATCTGAGAACATTGTAGAAAAATAAAAATAAAGAAAAGATAGATAAAGTGACATAAGGCACATGGTAGAATAGATGGAGTGCAAACCAGTTAAATAAACCAAAACTGTGCAGATATATGTATAGTGCAAAAAGAGCTTGTCAGTCTGTTAAATTGACAGGAGAACAGTCTTTTTATGAGACTATCCGAGGAGGTAGTTTGCAGTCCAATGCTGCACAAGTGAGAGGTGCTGGTCACAGTTTGTAAGTAGGTGGCTGGTCCTGGGGGTGGGGGGGGGGGGGGGGGGGGGGTGGGGGGGGGGGGGGGTGGGGGGGGGGGGGGGGGGGTTCTCATAGTGTCAGAGTTCAGTGTTGTATGGGGTAAGAAGAGGGGAGGGGGGGCAGGGACGGGAGGGAGTTCAGCTTCCTGACAGCCTGATGTATGAAGCTGTCCTTCAGTCTGCTGGTCCTCGCCTGGAGACTCCGCAGTCTCCTCCCTGATGGCAGCAGACCGAAGAAGCTGTGTGTCGGGTGGGTGGGATCACCTGCAATGCGGAGGGCTTTGCGGGTGAGACGGGTGCTGTAGATGTCCTGGAGGGAGGGGAGAGAGACACCAATGATCTTCTCAGCTGCTCTCACTATTCGCTGAAGTGACTTGCGGCAGGATGCGTTGCAAGCGCCATACCACACAGTGATGCAGCTGGTTAGGATGCTCTCGATGGTGCCTCTGTAGAAGGTGCACATGATGGGGGTCGGGGCTCTGGCTCTTCTGAGTTTGCGGAGTACTCATGAGTATTGAGTAGTGAGTACTGAGCTGTGGATTCTACCCCCTCATAATAAACGCTGTACACTGCAATTTATACATGTGTGACCCTGGAGCACAAAACCAGTCTTAAGTCGCTGAGGTATATTTGTAGCAATAGCCGAAAATACATTGTATGGGTCAAAATTTTTGATTCTTCTTTTATGCCAAAAATCATTAGGATATTAAGTAAAGATCATGTTCCATGAAGATATTTTGTAAATTTCCTATTGTAAATATATCAAAACTTAATTTGATTAGTAATATGCATTGCTAAGTACTTCATTTGGACAACTTTAAAGGAGATTTGTTCAATATTTAGATTTTTTTGCTCAGATTCCAGATTTTCAAATAGTTGTATCTCGGCCAAATATTGTCCTATCCTAACAAACCATACATCAATGGAAAGCTTATTTACTCAGCTTTATATAGATAGTGTATAGATCTCAGTTTTGAAAAATTGACACTTATGGTTTTGTGGTCCAGAGTCACCTAAAAAACGTTGTACATTCTGGAATTCACATTATCTTGTTTGTCATAAAGAATGAAGAATATCTATAATCCAGCAGTTTTGATTGATTTTGACTGCCAACTCTTTAAAACACATCAAAACAGCACGGAAACAGTATTCAGCTGAAGAAAAGATGAAAGTTATTCTCAGTATAATTATCCCCATTTAAATCATAAAGTTTGAAAAATAGATTTAAAATCATGTGTAAAGCCACTGAGAGCATGCTGTTGTTGCACATAAAATATTAATGTTTAGAATAGTGCAAATACAAACACCATTAGAAACTCATAGTTCAGCATCACACACCATGATATGGGTTAAAATGAGAGCCCATTTCTCTCCAAAACTCTCCATTTCTCTCCAAGTATTTCTGGGGAAACTTTTTCAAAAGAAAACACAAACGCACGCGGTGGTCTCGGTGAATCAGCAGCATCCACAACTGAATGCAACAAAAAGTGTTGAACTTGAAATTTGTTTATGCGCGAGTGCACATGCTAAATGAAGGCGGATTGAATAAAATGGATTAAAAAAAGAAATTAAAAAAGTTTATTAATGAGCTGCAGTTTTATTACATCACGCGCTGACACAGATGCAGTATTAATGCCACGGGTCATCAATAAGGTGCAGATTGGTCCTCAATTTGAGTACAATATTGCAAATCGTTTTACAGTGTTTCCAACACACTTTTTCACAGCGCGCATCACACGCTCAAACTCATCAAAAGTCAACAAGTTCAACAAGCAAAAACTTGTCCAAGTGACTGCAGCTGAACGCGCGTGAGAGAGACGAAGCAGCGCAAATCGCGCGGCTCTTACGTGAGTGGGAATTTACTGAACGTGGCACTTGCGGGAGTTAACACTGTACGCAATATCCGCAACCTCAAACCAAATTTCTGGTCGGAGCATATATACAAATCATTTAGTAAGCAGAAATCCAAAATTTACCTTAACATATTAGAGGAAGATGTGACTGCATTGATGCTTGAGGAATGCCCTTCCAGCAGCCATGATAGACAGCAGTTGGCGGTTAAAGTTTTCTATGCACAATTTGATTTGACGTCACGAGACACTATCTCCCTATCCAATCATATTAATGGATAAAACTAAAATTAAAATAAGCATGTAATGACCACAAACGGATGAAAATAGCGGAGTAAAAGTACCGATAGATCACTTAAAATGTACTCAAGTAAAAGTAAAAGTCCACAATTTTTTAACTACTCAAAAAAGTACAATTACTGATAAAAACTACTTAGGCTAATTACTGTAAGGTGAGTATTTGTAATTCGTTACTTCACACCACAGATGTCTAGTATGAAACAGCGTCACAAGCAGTCTTTTCATTCACACATAAATGTTACTTCAGTCTACAAACATTTAAATAAGACAAGTATTAGCAAACAAAATAGAGAATTTCCCCTTGTGGAATTATTTTGACATTTGCTTGGACTGTTTTGATCATCTCATTATACCAGCAACAAGTGACTTAAACAAATTTTAATCATCAATCATTCAATCAAGGCGTTTATTCAAAATGCTGATTCATCCAATAACAAAACAAGTCTTTATTTATAATAAAAATACACTGACTCCTTCAGAATCTCTACAGTCTACAGTATATCTATATATCTATTTTATATAAAGGGTGTTTCCTAGGGATGCAGTGCCTGCTCAAAATGCTGGATGAAAAAAAAAAAAAAAAAAAAAAAAATATATATATATATATATATATATATATAGCAATTGTATCATTAAAAGAGTATAAATTACTTATTTAGAAACACTGCCCAACAGCGACACCAGCAGGTAAAGTTACAGCAGGAGTTGCACTCTCTCACCTCCCCTCAGCCCATTGAGTTTTAAAAGACCCCTAAAGTGTGCAGTGAGTTTGCTGGGGGGGGGGGGGGTAATTGAGAATGAATGGGGGAAAGTCATGTGAGCCTCCATCGCGATATGATTGGATATAACAGGTTATAATTGGCTGTGATTGGTTCATGTGATACATTCCACCACTAGTATTTGTGTGCATTCCACGTTCGTGAATCAGACTGAATAAATTTGACTAATTAAAAAAAAAATAATAATAATATATATATATATATATATATATATATATATATATATATTATTATTTTTTTTTTAATTAGTTAAATATATATATATATTTTTTCCTCTCTCCCTGATAGTGTAAGTAATGTTTGTTTACCCATGACTTTACATTTGATAAAAAAGAGGGCATTGCCTCCTCATTATATATAATAAATTAATATAAATATATACATGTAAATACATGTCAATATTTTCTAAATATATACTGTACGTGTGTGTATTTATAATAAATATACACAGCGCACACATATATTATGTAAACAAAACTTTTATTTTGGATGCGATTAATCATACATAAATATATTGTCAGTCTCAATTTCTCTCCTGAATCGTATATGCTGGATAAAATATTTAGACCTTGTAGTCAGACATGAATTAATGATGAACTGTATAAAATAACCACACAATGTTTAGATTATTACCTTACACTGTATGCCTTAGTCTTACAATTATGAATAAAAAATCCCCCAGATGGTAGAGATTTTTGTGTAGCCGATAGAAGATAACAAGCACTGTGAGATGTTTGCCATTGTTTCTATTAGCAAACCACTGAAGACAGCCGGTTGGAGTCCATACCCAGAGGCTGCTAAGGTGACCTTCAAGACGAGATCCAGGGCCTCGGTTACAACCACATTGTGATTTAATGGGGCTTTTAAACACAGGATGCAGACTCAAGAACAGCCTTTTTATTGATGAAAAGTTGCTACCAAATACAGGCTTTATGATCTCTAGGGCTGGGATGGGAAAATTACCATATTGATAGTGGCGATATTATGTTTTACAGCTATATATGAATATGGCTTCGGCAGCAGTTTGCATTTTGTGGACTTTGCCGGTGCAGATGAGGTGGAGGTGGCATTTAAAGGAACCAGAGGTGGCTTGTGTCTGTACCCTTTACTTTTGAGATGAATATTCAGAGAACCACTTCAGGAACTCAGACCTGGCAGTTAATAAGAAGTTCACAGATCTTTCATCGTTTATATCTCAGTATGCGCTTCCTGTTCTGTGGCATGTCTACAGGAAATTATGTGCTAACCTAGAAGCAGTACTGCCAGCTAACAGTGGCGCAATTAGAGAGAGATTTCCCATAATAGCCTGTTGCCATGGAGATCAACTCTTAAGTAAAAGCAGTAGCAGTCTTGGCCATCTCAATGACTCAGTGATAATTATGTAGACATTTATTCGTTTGTTTGAAATCTGTCGGCGTCAAGTCTCTCTTCTGCCTGATTGAGGGGCTAAAACAAAGACTGGTGTGAAATGTTTGATGGGAAAGCGACAGGCAGAACTTTCAGATGCCGACGGGCTGGACCAAAGCCATTGTGAAACTATTTGTACTGATTACTTAGATCTTGTGTGACTCATATGCCGAGTACATATTCCAATTATGATTCGATTTAAAGACAACATGAAACAGCCTTCGCAACACATCTGACTTCTGTAATGCAGAGTGTACTCGAGTCAAACAATATGTAGCAGGAAGTAATGTAGGCCAAGACCTGGTTTGATTAAACAGGAAATGATTTTGATTGTGAAAATCCAGCTCATATTTGCGGTTAATATTTCTCCACCTGCATGGCCTTCATCCTTCTTTTTTTCTTTACAATAGCATTGATTCATAAGCTCTGAAGAATCATGCAAAATGAGACCAGGTACATGTATTACACAAAAAAACAAGATCAATTTTGTTTTCATGCTGTCCTTAAGAGAGGCTTAATGCATTGCTTGCAGAATGATTGAAGAAAAAAAAACTGATCAGTGCTTATGGGACTTGCATCCGTCATCATGCCTGGATCTTGGCCTTATCACAGCACTTCTGTATATGATTTTCTCAATAGGAAAAGGATACTGTAAGTCAAGGATAGCAGTGCTCACAAATAGCCAACATTCACAACAATACGCACAATGGGCCTCATTCATGAAACACCAGCAGAAGGAAGTTTCGTGTAAATTGCTTTTAAGACGTCCTGATGTAAATTTTCAAATTCATGAAAATTTTCAAAATGTAAGTTGGTATGAAAGAAATGTACACCTGCTGCACTACCATTATACTATTTCACAAGTTTGTTTGCCTTGACGTTGTTGTTGTTGTTTTTTGGAACTTTACAACTTAAAACGCAGCACTCGTCACTGTCACTTTTTACCCAGCTGTCCAATCAATGGAGGAGGGGCAGGACAAATATTACAACAACCAACCATCCTATTGTACAACGACTAAAGAACATTGATACTGATACGGCGGGTTACTTAATTTTTATATTTAGCAATATTCTTCAAAATGAGATACTACTAATACAGTCGTGTATCGTAGCAACCAAAGCGGCTCAGCCGAAAAAAAAAAAAAAAAAAAAAACCCTGTGCCACCAAAGCATTTCAGAAGAGCCAAACTTTCAGAAGAGCGACTGGCTTTTTTCTTTTTTTTCTTTTTTAAGCTGGCTAAAAAAGCTTTGGTGGACACACGTTAACTGAATATTTATTGTTAGGCACATGGCCTATTCGTCTTTATTGAATTTATGCATTATACTGGAGCCAAACCTGAGAAGGGAGTCCAGAATATTCCACTATGTTCCTGGACACGTAATTTATGTAGTTGTAATTCATAGGTGGGGATTATACAAATTGTGAATGAGTGTGCAAGCGCCCCTATTTACAAATGATTGGAATTCATTAACATACATATGTTTACGAACGGTTTGTGAATCAGGATTATTACCCCGAATATATATACACACAAATAGCCAACATTCACAACAATAAACACAATGTATATATTATACATAGGGACGCACGATATTATCGGAACATTATCGGAATATTTTTGTAAAAGATTTGCTGATATGCCTTGTTGATTAGAAGGATAGCTCACATGTGCTGAGGGTGTGATATTGATGAGATCATGCCAGCAGTGTGGTCATTCTTTGAAGCAAACTTTTGCCTGAGTGATTATTAGATTCACTTGTTTGGATCGCTGCATTTCATTTGAGGACGCACATACAGAACGACGTGTCCAGTGTGTGAGAGAGTCAACAGTTTCTAGCCACAGTTGCCAACTCTCGCGAGAGAAATAAGCAACCGCAGCTTCAAAAACAAGCCCAAAACAAGCACAATATTTTTTGAGGATTTATCATCATCAATATTATTTATTATCAATAATTTATTACCAATAAATGAGCCTGCAACATATTAAACTGAAACCACTCTTTTATCTTGAAAAGCAAAAATAGAAGCTATTTTACAAAATTTAGCAAACTGCAACAAAAAAGGGAACAAAACTCATCTCCAATCAGAATAGGATTAGACCGATGGAAAAGGAGAAAAGCACAAGAGCTTCAAAGGGGAGCTGTAACATAGCCACATATTTGTAGCCTAAAATATATCGGTGTTATTATAATAATATATAGGGTTATTATTGGAAAGGTCCATTTTTTCTGCCTTTACAGCAATATTACACTTGAAAAACACTTACATTTTTAAAAAATATATTTTTTTTTTTTACATTTTAAAATGAAACAATGTGTTATTTGAACAATTACGCCTTCTTGAGCCATCAATGTGGCAATATTTGTTTTTTTGTTTTTAATTAATTATAAATAATTCCAAGCAACACAAAACTGCTCGTTCCCAAAACCATATACAGGGGGAGAGTGCTTTATTTTGAGGTTAAAAACAGGTTTTTCTACCATTTAAAATAAAATAATGTATATATAACTATAAAATAAATGACATAAAAATGCCAAATAAATATTATAGAAAAATATATTTAAAAATATTATACTGAATTATGTATTAAATTATAACATATTATATTAAAAAAAGAAAATATTATATTGTATATTATAAAAAATAAAAAAATCACTAAGTTGTCATTTATGTGTATTTATGAAGTCAAAATGTAATTAATAATGTGGTCTAAGTTTAAATGTTAAAAAAGACATCTTGCCATACCAGGCTATCGAACCAAATGTATTTACTCAGTATTAGGATATGACTACTTGTTTTGTATTACAGCCCGTGATAATTAATTCAAAAACATTGTAAAAATTAGACTAAAAGAAAGTCACACAACTCCTCTACGTCCTCCAACGTTGCGCGCCTTCTTTTTGAATGTGATTTTTCTCCAATGAGGGGGCGGAACATTTGGCAAATATTTGGCTTATTATTGCACTGGTTGGCTATTAACTGCGAGCAGACAGAGTATCATTCAGTGCATTGGAGAATACGGCGAACATTAGAAACGAAGTTGCTTGTCTGATTTCCCTAACAAGCAACCATATTTTTTAAATAAGCCCAAAAAACCACAACCCACGACCAAGGATTTTTTCACGCAACTTTATAAAAAAAGAAGCCCAAAGTCACGTATAATATGCGGACTTGGCAACTGTGTTTCTAGTGCGTGCAGTAACAGCAGCAGTAGCCTCCCCCGGGTCCTAATGCACGTTCGAAGGTGTTTTATTTACTTAGGGGGCGCTGTTGGCCTTCTTATACTAAAATATAAGTAAAATAGACAAATATCATTAAGATACTTGTGTTTCTGAATAAATAAAGCAATATCGATGTCTTAAAATCACAAGTCTGTTGTGATTTAAAGGTCAGAAGCTATAGCTTACGTTAATAGAAATCACAAACAGTACACCTGTAAATTAAATAATTTAATATATACAGAATTATTGAGTAATATGTAATATATATATATATATATATATATATATATATATATATATATATATATATATTTTTTTTTTTTTTTCAAATGGTTTATGAAGATGTGAATATAAGGAGCTTTAAAAGATTTTTAGAATTTTTACAGCTCTTTTGCTTTAGACCAGGGGTCTCAAACCCTGCTCCTGGAGAGCTACCGTCCTGAAGAATTCAGCTCCAACCCCAATCAAACACACCTGAACCAGCTAATCAAGGTGTTCAGGGCTACTTGATAATTACAGACAGGTGTGTTGCAGCAGGGTTGGAACTGAAGTCTGCAGGATGGTAGCTCTCCAGGAGCAGGGTTGGAGATCCCTGCTTTAGACCATCTATTATTGTTACATCCACAAATATAATGTTAAGGTTTCAGCTGCATCTGTCTGAGAAAAATAAATAATTTTTTTTTTTTTTTTAAACAGCAGAGATTGATTGTATTACAGTTATTTTCAAGGCTTTCAATATACTCTCATTTTAATAAAGTTTATTGCTTCTAACAAATAAGTTTTTGCTGAAAGCTAACCAAAATTAAAAATAAATTGTTTATAATTTCTGCACAGGAGAGACTTTGTTTTAAAACAAAGGGAAATATATATATTGGTATCGGCATCGGCTATCAGCCAAAATGATTTGAAAAATATCAGCATATCGGATATCGGCAAAAATGTAATATTGTGCATCCCTAATTATATATTTATATTTTATTTATTAATTTGTTTTTGTTGTTGTGAATGTTGGCTATTTGTATGTATTTTTAAGCACACATATAAAGTTTTTCTCTATAGGAAAAGAAAACTGTAGGTTCAAGGATAGCAGTACTTAATCAAAGAGCCAACATTCACATCAATAAAATTTGATTTTTTTATTATTTTATTTTTTTTCCAGAAGATTGTATTTCGGCAAGAATGCCTTAAATTTATCAAAAGAGATATTAAATGCACATATCATATATCAGTATGTATCAGTACGTTAGCATATATACCAGTGTATAGAGTATAAAGTATTATTAATTTACCCTTGGTAAAGATGATCAAAGAAGGCTATGAAAATGAATCTGCATTGTTTATCCTTTTGATCTTTTTTTTTTTTTTTTAATTCACAAAAATCTAACCATTCATTGGAGAATAAGAATTTAAATTGTGAGGAAATATCATTATGAAATGTTTTTCTCTAATTCAAATTGGCACTTAATTAACAATTAACGGCACCCTTTTATTCAATACTTTTTGAAACCTCCATTTGCCAGTTTAACAGCTCTACATTTTCTCCTTTAATGCCTGATGAGGTTAGAGAACAACTGACAAGAGATCAGAGACCATTCTTTCATCCAGAATCACTCCAGATCCTTTAGATTCACAGCTCCATGACGGTGCTTCTTCTTTTCAATTCACCTCACTCATTTTCTACAGGGTTCAGGTCAGAGGACTGGAATGGCCATAGCAGAAGCTTGGTTTTGTGCCCAGTGATCCATTTTTGTGTTGTTTTTGAGGTTTGTGTTTGGATTATTGTTCGGTTGGAAGATCTCAACATGGCCCATTATAAGATTTCTAACAGAGTCAGTCACTTATTTATTTTTTTATCTGTTGGTATTGATAGAATCCATGATGTCATGTGTCTAAACAAGATGTCCAAGACCTCCAGCAGAAATATATGCCCACAACATCAAAAATACAGCAGTATATTTAATTGTACACATGGGGTACTTTTTATCCCTGTGTTCACCAAACCCATCTTGAGTGTTTGCTGCTAAAAAGCTAATTTCTTTAATTTCATCTGACCATAGAAGCCAGTCCCATTTGAAGTTCCAGTCGTGTCTGATAACTGAATATGCGGGAGTTTGTTTTTGGATGAGTGAGAAGAATTTTTCTTGAAACCCTCCCGAACAACATGTGGTGATGTAGGTGCTGTTTGACAATTTTTTTAAGTTCTCCAGCTGTGGTCCTTGGAGAGTCTTTAGCCACTCAAACTCTCTTCTCACAGTGCATTAGGACGATATAGACACATGTCCTCTTCCAGGCAGATTCATAACATTTTCTGTTGATTGGAAATTATTAATTATTGCCCTGATGGTGGAAATGGGAATTTTCACTGCTCTAGCTCTTTTCTTAAAGCCACTTCACTAATTTGTGAAGCTCAATTATCTTTTGCTGCACATCAGAAATATTTTTTTCTCTTTGTGATGGATGATTAAGGGAATTTGGATGATTAAAAAAAAACATTTGGAATGTTTTCCCTCCTATTTATATTTCTGTGAAACAGGAAGCCATGGCTGGATAATTTCATGTTCATAATCACCCTGGAGTGCTCAAAATTGTAAATATGAATGGGAATATACTTCAGAAAAATTTACTCATAATAATTTCTAGGGGTACCAATAAATGTGTCCAACATATATTTGAGAAAAAAACATTTAATTCATAATGAGATTTTCCCCCATTTTCAATTATTTTAGTGATTTTTTTTAAATAAAATATCAAAAGGATTAATAATACAGGTTTATTTTCAGAGCCTTCTTTGATCATATGTACCAAGGGTGTCAATAATTCTGACCACAACGGTATAATACAAAGGTTTTTTTTGTTTTGTTTGTTTTTGTGATAAACTTAAGAATAAATTCTCAATCTATGCGACCACACACACCTAAATAAAGAAACATAACACATAAAATATACACTAAAAAGACAAATGAAGTGAAATGCAAAAAGTCATTCTGAAAGGGTGCCATCAATTTGTCTGCACAAACATAATTAGTCCAGATTGATTGCTGAGGAGTACACAAACTCATCTGTAAAAAAATGGATCATGGTAGGCCAGACGCAATCAGTTATGTAGTGTACTGTATACGCGTGTGTGTATGTTTTAGAAGTGGGAGGGAATGCCACTTACTCCTCTCACACAATGTGACAGGTTGTTTGTCAAGGATGGTGTAATGAGGGAGCATACGTGAGAGCGGTGCATTGAACGCAACCTACTTTTACACAGTGACTAAAGTGCTTTGGAGTGAGAGGATGGGAAAGAGAAAGCGAAAAGGACAGAAAGAGTGTGATGAACAAAGTTGGCTAGGCTGGTGACTAGTCTGTGCGGATTATTAATGACTAGTGTCTATCTAGGGTGTCTCTCATTCTGGCTGGAATCCAGCAAACCACTGTCCTACATTCAGTGAGGGTGTTTGTGTGGACACACAGCAAGGTTAAGAGGGCTGGTGCTCCATCTGATTGAGTCATACAACACCACCTGCGCCATCGCAGTGCCACCAACACTTTCCCCTTTGATAAGCTATTAAAAAGCTTCTGTCATCACTGTAAAGTGACTGCCCACATCAGAAGTATGGCTCGTGTGTTTGTGTTGTGTGTTGGCGAGCCTTCTGTCCACCACAATGGTTTATATACATGTACACCACCCGCATGCATACACTTGCTTGTTTTTGAGTTTTGAGTTTTTGAGTCCTCACAGTCTGTAGGATAAAACACATTTCTGTGACTGATGCAAACAAAGAATATTAAAACTAGTATTAAAATGTCCAGGAGCTGCAACCCACTCACGACAGGACAGCGCCATCTCTCCATCCATCCTGTGGTGTAGATTTGTACTTTCTATGCTAATTCAGTCAGTGAATGCTGAGACACACACCACAAAACAACAGCCAGGTCATTCTTACTCCAGTCAACATTAAGATAAAATGCTGAGCTAATATATTAAATAACAAAACATTATAAAACTAAACTAAAATTAAAGGTTAATTATTTAGCTGTCAGAATCTAACAATTTAACAGAAATATTTAATGTTACAGAAGTTTGTGTTATAGACAAGTTATAGAATATAAAAATCAAATGACTCATAAATAAGACTCATTAAAATAAAAAAAAGTTATAAAACATGTCAAGTTGTGGTGCTCATGTGGGTGACAGATTTGAGATTTAAATAAGCAGTGACCTTTATGAGGAATTGTATGAATTGTTCCCTTTTATTATTACTAATTAGTTTTAATTTCCATGTTGTGTAATGCATTTTATGCATACAAATTTTATCATCTTTTATTATTTTTATTATTATAAATGGCAAAAGAACTGATTCATGATACTGTATATATAGTGTACATTGATTGATTTAATTATTTATTTCATTAATTCATTTATTTCTTATTTATTAATTTATTTATATCTAAACCAGTCACCATAGAAGGATCTAGTAAGAATTCTGCATTCATAATACATTTATTAACTTTCATTCCAAATGGCAAGCTGATGGTAATCAACGTAGGTCATTTGAAAGGGGTGGAGAAGAAAAAAAAAGAAAACATAAGTCACGCAAAGCAACCTCCAATCACAGAGACAGAGACAAAAGCTGACTTTAAAAATGGGTTTGAAAGGGCACAAAGACTCATGGGAGCCTCTGGAAAACAGTTCGTTTAAATAGGAGAGAGAGAAAGCACAGAGGACAGAGCCCCTGGGGAATAGCCCCTATTGTTATTCCATTTGGTGCGTATTGCAGGCACAGGGTCTGAATGACAGTCTGAAAGCACAGTGAAGGGGAGAGAAGAGTGAGTCGCACTTATCCTTCACGGAGCCGATGCTTTCACTTCACTAGACTTCAATTCATGAACAAATCATTCATTTGTCCCAAATTTTCTTAGTCAATCGGTTGAACTGGTTCACAAAACCAAACAATATATTCATGAATTGTTCTTGAGGCAACAACTCACCGACTTATTGAACCAAGAACAGGTTTATAAGGAAACCAAATAAATAAACTGACAAGTGCTCTCAGCATGGAGCAATCATGGAATGTGACTAAAGGTATAGTCCTCCTTAAAATGAAAATCCTGTCATCATGTATTCACCCTCATGTCATTCGAAACCTGTGTGGCTTATTTTCTTCTCTTGATATTTCGATGAATAACTAAGCAGTTTCGGTTCCCATTGACTTCCATTGTAAGGACGAAAAAAATACAATGGGAATCAAAACTGTCTGGTTATAAACTTTATTTATTATATCCTATTTTGTGTTCAGCAGATGAAAAAAATGCATAATTTAGCTAAATAAAATGTACTGACAAAAACATCACAATTTAATTATATGACAGATTTATCAACACACATAAAAAACAGTTTCAGTAACAGTTTTAGTTTTATTAAACAGTTTTAGTTTTAGTAAATATATATATATATATATATTATTCAGCTCATTATATATATATATATATATATATATATATATATATATATATATATATATATACAAATATATGTGTATGTGTTTATATATATGTATGTATATTAGTGCTATCAAAGTTAACGTGTTAACGCAAATTCATTATAACGGCACTAATTTTATTAACGCGCAATTAATGCAGCGCGCATTTTCTATTTGACCCGTGGCAAAGCCCGTAGTTGGAGAAATGGAGATGCACAGTTTTGCCAACTTAGCGACTTTGCAGACCCCTTTAGCGACTTTTTTCCCCCTCTTCAAAAAAGCGCCTAACGACAAATCTTTAGGGTTTGCCCAAATACTGAGACCTCTCTCTCTCTCTCTCTCTCTCTCTCTCTCTCTCTATCTCTCTGAGTCTGCTCTGTTCAACGAGCGACGGAGAGGAGCAGCGCTTTCAGTTAACCACAGATATTATGTTGCTTCTCTAATTTTACATGCATGAATAGCCGAAATCACATCACAGTTATTGTCATTATCTTATGTGTATTTGAATTCATCAGACTTTTGTGCAGATTAACATCTTGGAAGGGAGCTGGTTATTTAGTCTTAATGGGTCACGTTTCAATCACTATTTCATATTCATTCCGTTGTCTGACAACAGAAACAGTAAAATAGATAAATGAAAACTGTTTTATTGAGAATTTAGCTGCTTCAAAATACAGTATGTGGGCACAGAGATAGAGGCAAACAAATCTAATAATAAATGTACATTTTGCATGTTCAGAAGAAGAGCTGCCCTGTCAGTCAAAAATATAAACATGTTTGTGTAAGTAAATTGCTCAGTGCAAAGAAAGAGAAGTAATGGGAACCTGGAATTTATTTTACCATGTGTCTAATAGACATGAAAAAGTTATTTGAAAAACATCTATGACCTTTGAAACATGTCTAGTCTTCATGCTCTATGTTGACTATGGTTTCAATAATAATAAACATACATTTGCAAAAAGCATCCATATTTGTCCATGCCCATGTTGATTAGAGAATTAAAAACTAATTTAAGGTTCATTTAGAACAAAAAAAAAATGTGATTAATCGCAAGTTAACTCATGGCAATCATGTGATTAATCGCGATTAAAAATGTTAATCGATAGACAGCCCTAATTTATATATATATATATATATATATATATATATATATATATATTGGGGGGGGGGGGTAGATAGAGCATAGTATTGTGATATTTTCCGTGGCAATACTGTATCAATACATGGATGCCAAATATCAATCTTTTATTATATTATTTGGTAGAATAATAAAATAAATTTCTTTACAATCCAATAGATGGTGGTGTTGAGGTTTTTTTTTTTTTTTCTGGCGAGGTCAGCTGGGTCACCTTCAGCATGCAGTAAGTTAGTAAAATAAAGATGGTGGCATCACAAAAAATTTTCAGGAAAGCCCCATCTGCATTTAAATCGGATGTAAGACTGTTTTATTTATTTTAAAGTTAACAGTAATTTATTTTCCAATGTCCCAATTGCTGAAGGGTCTGCACAACATTTTTGTACAAGTTCAAGTTGCATTGTTTCAGAATGCCTGTAGTAGCACAGCAGTGCATACCTCTTTACATTTAATTAAGGTGGACTAGACTAGACAAGACCGTAATACAAATAGTTGAGTTTGCCAAGTGCATACAACATTTATGACAGGCTTTCATGAGAGTGTTGGTCAGTTTGTCTGCTTGACATTCCCATTTTTCACTGCAGCAATAAAATTGAACTGAGAAATGTTTATTTTTAGTTAAAAAAGATGTTGCCAAAGTTTTCCTTTGGGGACATAACTGAAGTTGGAAAAAGGTAATAAATTGCAATAGATCACAGAATATTGCATATACATTTAAAATCGCAATAAAATTGTATCGTGACACAAGTATCATGATAATATTGTATCGTGGGGCCTCTGGCGATTCCCACCCCTAGTATATATATATATATATATATATATATATATATATACAGTGGTGTGAAAAAGTGTTGGCCCCCTTCCTGATTTTTTTTTTTTTTCATGTTTGTCACAAATTAATGTTTCAGATCATCAAACAAATTTAAATATTAATCAAAGATAACACAAGTAAACACAACATGCAGTTTTTAAATTAAGGGTTTTTTTATGAAGGGAAAACAAAATCCAAACCCACATGGCCCTGTGTGAAAAAGTGTTTGCCCCCTAAACCTAATAATTGCCCCAGTGGAACAGTGGTGAACCTTCCCAGGAGTGGCCGGCCGACCAAAATTACCCCAAGAGCACAGCAACGACTCATCCAAGAGGTCACAAAAGACCCCACAACAACATCTAAAGAACTGCAGGCCTCACTTGCCTCAGTTAAGGTCAGCGTTCATGACTCCACCATAAGAAAGAGACTGGGCAAAAATGGCCTGCATGACAGAGTTCCAAAACGAAAACCGCTGCTGAGCAAAAAGAACATAAAGGCTCGTCTCAGTTTTGCCAGAAAACATCTTGATGATCCCCAACACTTTTGGGAAAATACTCTGTGGAAATATTATTTTTGGAAGGTGTGTGTCCCATTACATCTGGCGTAAAAGTAACACAGCATTTCAGAAAAAGAACATCATACCAACAGTAAAATATGGTGGTGGTAGTGTGATGGTCTGGGGCTGTTTTGCTGCTTCAGGACCTGGAAGACTTGCTGTGATAAATAGAACCATGAATTCAGCTGTCTACCAAAAAATCCTGAAGGACAATTTCCGGCCATCTGTTTGTGACCTCAAGCTGAAGCGAACTTGGGTTCTGCAGCAGGACAATGATACAAAACACACCAGCAAATCCACCTCTGAATGGCTGAAGAAAAACAAAATGAAGACTTTGGAGTGGCCTAGTCAAAGTCCTGACCAGATTCCAATTGAGATGCTGTGGCATGACCTTAAAAAGGCGGTTCATGCTCGAAAACCCTCCAATGTGGCTGAATTATAACAATTCTGCCAAGATGAGTGGGCCAAAATTCCTCCACAGCACAGTAACAGACTCATTGCAAGTTATCACAATTGCTAACGGTGGCCCAACCAGTTATTAGGTTTAGGGGGCAAGCACTTTTTCACACAGGGACATGTGGGTTTGGATTTTGTTTTCCCTTCATAATAAAAAACTTAATTCAAAAACTGCATGTTGTGTTTACTGCATGTTGATCTGAAACATTAAAGTGTGACAAACATGCAAAAAAAAAAAAAAATCAGGAAGGGGGCCAACACTTTTTCACACCACTAAATATATATATATATTATATTTATATATATATATATATATATATATATATATATATTAGTGCTGTCAATCGATTAAAAAATAATAATTATATTAATTTTCACTTATAAGGCTCTCCATAACCTTGGCCCTACATATCTATCTGATTTACTTCGGCCTTATGTACCTGTCCGCTCCTTAAGATCTTCTAGTGAGGGGTTGCTAGTCACCCCTAAATTTCGTCTGGTGACTATGGGAGCTAGGGTTTTCAGTGTTGTTGCTCCCAGATTTTGGAATGCTCTTCCCCAAAACATACATCAAGCATCCTCTCTTCTCTCCTTTAAAAACCTCTTAAAAACACATTTTTTTTAAAAACCTCTTAAAAACACATAATGATTTCCCTATAAAAAAAATAAAAAATATTCCCCTAATATTTAACCATTGACTATAGTGATTAAACATTACATTATAATTGAGTTATCAATTTTAACATTTATTAGACTTTAAAAATAACTTCTAATTTAAGTACACTTAAAACAATCTTCACACAAACCCATTATAATAAATGTTATATTTAGCTAGGCTACCTGAGCCCCTCAGCAGAAATATACAGAAATTGAATAAAGTTATCAAACACTAAATTCTAAACTAAATACAGATAAATACTTACAGCTATATGAAAGTTATTGATTTCCTCTTTTTTCTTTGTTCTTTGATGAACAGACATCACAGCAGCTGGTTATTAGGTTGTTTTGGTTGCCATTTCTTTAAGAGCTGCTGCTGCTGAACGAGACGCGGATCTGACACGCATCATATTTTCTCTAAACTCTCATCACCTTTTCTGACCTATTTCAGTCTCTACTAATGAGCTGACAAGTTGAATCGGGTGTGTTAGATGAGGGAGACAGTGCTGGGATGCTCCAGGACAGTTTGGAAAACCATTTCAGAGACATTCTTAATGTAACTCATATAACATATTACATGCATGCACAGTTTTAAGGCATGTAGTTTTAATCTCCTTTTTGGTAACTTCATGCCCTGACCACGACATTGCATGCACGTAGTTTATTTCACGCTTTGATATGAATTGATACAGGCTAATGCGAGCGCCGGTTTGACTCACGCCTGCCGCTGAAGTGAAGCTGGAGTGCACGTCTGAAACGTCACCGGATTGATGTGATCGTAAAGACGTTCTGCGACTGAATAAATGGACTTATTTTCAAGAAAAAACAGACATGAAGAGCAGTTATGAGTGGGGTGGCCAACCCTAGGCTCCGCCCCTGAGTTAACGATGTTAAATAATTTTTACGCGTTAATCTGAAAAAATTAATGTTGCGCAATGAGCTAATTTTGACAGCACTAATATATATATATATATAATCATGGCTGCAACAAACTGCACTGGGAGACAATTACAATAAACACTCTTATTAATAAAACGTAATTGAAAAACAAAAGCAATAAACAGCAACATGTGCCTATGTATGGCTCTTTTGCAACATTTTAGAGCATGTGAACCACGTGATTGAGGCCCCTGTGGATCGGGATTAAGTCTAGGGTCACTGAATATTCAGGCCCTCTGTGGATGCGCATGAGGCCATCCTTTGAAGAAATATTAGAATATTATAGACTAATATAAATGTTAAAATGCTACATCTGCAAGGATTTCTTCTAGAAAGTAAATCTCACAGTATTACTGGAGCTAAAGGTCAACTAACCTACAGTCTAAGCTTTAGGCAAGGCCAAAGATCTAGTGTTGTCTTGCAAAGTCTTGTGTTTGCACTGTTGCTGCATTTATTTTAAAATATCCAAAAATGCTAGAATGTTGAAACATTCACTTTGATGCAGAATAAGATACAATATGCCAAAACCGTAATTTAATCCCAAATTAGAACATAATTGCATCTCTAACTGGATTTAATAGTGATTAACAATGTCACACATTAAATCATTTATATTGACGTTGAGATGAAAACATTTGGTTTTGCTACACTAAAAAAAAAACACATTTGGGGCTTAAGATCTGAAAGCCCACTCTTATTGCTCTGGGAGAAATAAATAAATTTACATGTATTCATTCAGCAGATGCTTTTATCCAAAGCGACAAATGAAAAGTAGTACAACAATAGCGATTAGCCGTGTGTGCTTGGGGAGGCCCAGAAGACACATCTGAAGAGCATATATATCATGAAATAGTATATTTGCATAAATGTTTCAATGCACAGAAGCAGTATAATTGTCCTTGCGCTACAATCTCAATCTTGGGAAACCATGTATTACACGCTCAGTAGTTGATTGTTCATTCTTGAGCATAGGTGACAGAATACAAGATGTGTGCTAATTGTAGTGATAACGGTAAGACACAGAGGTAAAAAAAAGGGTATACCTTGAAATGTAATGCAAAAATAGAAGAAAAAAAGTGAGTGCATGGTGATCATTTTCTGCAGTGTGTATTTGCAACCTGATCTCATGTTAATTTGTATGCATTTTACATAAAAAGTGGTTTTACAAAACGTACATTTACTTACGTTTTACAGACACTAAAACGTACGATACTGATGTATTTACAGCATCTAAACGTACAAATACTTACGTATTTTCAGAATTTAAACGTATAATACTGACGTATTGACAACACCAAAATAATCATACTTATGAATATTGAATTAGCGGCATTAATTTCCTTATTATTGTTGTTTTTAGTAGTTATATCAATGGCATTATCTTTTCAATTGAATCATTAAATTGTTTAATCGTTTACTTAATATGAAATGATAACATTTTGTTTTGTTTTGTGATTTCTGCTGCCAGCTCATTTCCAAGAATAGGACTAAGTTACATAATGTTTAAAAACCATTCGATTGCGAGGAACAGACCCAAATTCTAGCCTTTATTCGGCCATCTTCATCTCCATCCCGGGCAGCGCGTCCAGCAACTAAGTAGCAAATAAAACCCATGCTTCCTCTTCTTCTTCTTTAGACGTTTTATGGCGGTTGGCAAACCATCTTAAATGGTGCAAAACCTGTGCTAACGCGCTCTTTACAAATTCAAATGTTGCCGCTTCAAGAAACGACAGGATAATCTCAATGGCTCTCACCTGCTTCGTCACCGATTGCGACATGCCATGTTTCTGGTGAGGTGTATTTGAATGAGAACAAATGTGCGCCTTCACGGAGTGGATCAGGATAAAAAAATCTAGATAATATTTTCAATTAACAACTTAATTTTTACTCTGCCCCTCACACAAACCTACCATATTCTGCCAGAAAGAACTGCGGCTGCAACGCATCGTCATTTGGATGACTTTTGGTACTCCTTTTGACATTTTTGCAATAAATAAATGATTTTGATTGCACTTATCTGTCTGTCATGTTTTTTTTTTTTTTTGTACCATACAGAAATAGTTATGGTTAGGTTTAGAGGTAGGAATGGGATTAGTGACTATAAAAAAATATTTTTAATGCTATATTGTTACTAAAATGGACATTTCCATGCATATTTCGGTCAATTATGTTTTATATACTTTTATATTCGCTATAAAATGGGTAGGTTTAGGTTTGGGGGTAGGTTAAGGGGTCTAAAAATCTAAATTGCGTACTGATAAAATAATAAAAATGCATTGATACAAATATCTTAATGATATAAAAGATAGGTAAATATTTTAAGTTGTTTAGCTAAAATACGTGGCAATTTGTACATTTTAAGTGTTGAAATACAGATAAATTGTACATTTCAGCATCAATAAAAATGAACAAAAATGTATGTTTTCTGCTTGTAAATATTACGTATTAATACCTACGTATAAACAATGAGATCAGGCTGGTATTTGCATACAATGCAAATTAAACCAAAACTGTCCTACAACATTTACAAATTTGAAACTTTAAAATGTTGTCTAACTAGTGGTCAACCGATATATTTGGCATTTTTCAAATATTGTCATCGGCCGATAAGTTTTTCTGTTTGGCCGTTGTATTCGAGGCGGGATTTTTATTTTGATGGCGATGAGAGCACATAGTGTTCACATTCTCCCTCTTGTTTGCTGTTATCGTTCAGCTCTGTCTAATACGGATAGAAGTCTATCTAATAATCACATAGAACTGTTAAACAATGGAATTAAAATGTATACAAATAGGTATTATAATGATTGCGTTAATATTTTTAGTAATAGAAAGGCAAACACTGTAATACTTTCTCCTTTGCATCAGCATTCAGTAAATACACATTTATATAATTTAAACAAATATTTGAATGACTAATGAAATTTTTATTTCACAAACCTTGCACACTTAGTCGAATCTAGTTGAGATCTTATGAAGTGTGCATTTGTATCCTGTATGATCATGTGTACTCTGCGTGACGGTCTGCGGACAGGAGGAGAGTTCAGCTTCACTGGAGACGCATGACTGACAAACTTTAAACTTGTGATTTCAAACTATGCTGCACTTTATGCATTTGGCCACTGTCATATTCATGTCATTTTCACTGTGTGCTGTATGTAAAATGAGTACCTTGGCTTTATTTAAAGAAAATAAATAAATTATTCCCAAAAATCCCAATGCACACAAACTTCCCAGAATACTGAGTGCCCTGTTGATAAAGTGTTTACTTCCTTTTTAATTATAGTTTTATTCAATATTTATTTATCTGTGAAAAAATACTTTGTGTTTTAAGTATAAGTATGTTTATTTTACACATTTATTTTTAATCCATTTTCAAATTATTTCAAATTTCTTAAATATTAATTAAAATAAATAGAAATTATATTGGCCATTGGCCACCCTTCTTTCCAAGATATCGGCATCGGCTATCAAAGAACCCATATCGGTCGAACACTATGTCTAACCAAACAAAACAAGGCAATTAAGAAAAATTCCAGACTCATTTATGTTTGTTTGTTTATTTATTTATTTTTTTTGTTATTTGATGTATTTATTTTGAAGAGGAGATACTTGAAAGTGCACATATCTGACTTATCAACTAAACTTTGAAGAAGGTGACCTTGCTTCATACAGGGTGCATAGCAAAACAATTTCAGCAGACAGTTCCGGGAGGTTGACCAGCCAACTGGCTATAAAGTCTAACACCTGGGGTGAACATTGCATTTTAGCTGTTATTATCAGAAATAAAAGAAGATTTAAAGTACTGCCAAATACAGCAGTTCTCAAGCACAGTATTGCAAGTGGGGTCCTTAAAGGTCATCCATGTGCAGGCTTTTCAAGTGTGTCTTTGGACTGCATTGTTAAAAGACACAACGGAAGCTTTAAGGGCTTCTTCTTGTACATAAAAAACTGATACTGTATGTCTTCATTGCCCATAGCGTTAGCCTGTCTTCTGTTCAGATCAACATTCAGCAGTGAGGTTGTGTCTTGAAAGCAAATAGTATATGTTTAGGTCAGGCCTGACTATAGCATGAAGCCACAACGAGGTGACGTCTGACAGCTGAGCTTAACGTTAGATACTAACTTAGATGAGCTGATCTGGATATTAGTTTTGTTACGAATCCTGGCCATGCACTTCAGTTTACTCACCACCAGAGGTCACCCGCTCACCACGTGGACTTTTACACTACACAGCACACTGGACTCAATTTCCCACAATCCATTGCACTGACGACTTGCACAGCTGTTCACTATTTCGCCCACACCTGATCACCATTTCACAATCACCATCACTCTATTTAAGCCTGGGACTTGCTCTTGCTCACCGCCGAGTATTGTTAGCCTGCTACCTTACAAAGCGTTCTTAGTTTGCCTTGCCTTGCCTTGCCTTGCCTTGCCTTGCCTTGCCTTGCCTTGCCTTGCCTTGCCTTGCCTTGCCTTGCCTTGCCTTGCCTTGCCTTGCCTTGCCTTGCCTTGCCTTGCCTTGCCTTGCCTTGCCTTGCCTTGCCTTGCCTTGTCTGACCCTGCCCGAGTTCTTGGATTATTCTCTCTGCCTTGCCCTGTCTGGATTTTGTATGCTGATCGTCGACCCTCGCTTGTTCCACGGATTGCTCTGTCTTGCCTCTGCCATACCTGTTTGCTGTCTCCCGACCCTGCCTGTATGACCACATTTTACAATAAAGCTTTGCAAATGGATCCGTACGTCTCACGTCTCGTCAGCCCTGTAACAAGTTTAAAGGGACCACTCTCGAACTCAAACAACGGAGGTTTCTGTGCCAGACGGTTGAGAATGAGAAGACTCCAATCACCAATGCCCATAAGGGTAAGCCTATAGACGTTAAATCAAAGACACAGTCCATGATTGATCAGGCTCAGGAGAACTAGCTGTGCTCCAAGTCAATAAAATGACCAGATGGAGACATGATTTCGATACAGTGAACTGAAAAAAACAAAAAACAGGGGTCAGTTGTATTAACCAGTCTGACAAACTGACAGGTAATCAGTCTTACTTTTCAGATCCACATAAGACCAATCAATCTTATTGTAATTGATTTAAAAAAAAAAAAAAGTTATGACCAGTCTTCATAGTTAAGAAAATGTTTATGCATCTGGCCACTGGCATACACACTGTAAAAAATAAAAAACAGTTAATATGTTAACAGTAAGTTATCATACTGCGTATAGATTTTAGTAGCAGTGTGCGTTGTTGGATGAACTGGTTTACACAGCAATTTTCTTGTTTTTATATTAGTTATATGCTGTAAAAATGTATAGATTGTTCTTTAAATATGTTTAAAAAAATTTAATTTTGTTTTTTTTTCTTTGCTGAATTATTCTGGCAAACGCAGCTGCTAGGATTTTTTCTTTTGTTTTTCTTTTACAGTGCACTTAAAGAAATGGCTCATAAAAAAAAATTGTAAATGTGGTCACTATTTACTGACACTCATTTCGTTCTTTATGCATGTACTTATTTATGTCCTTATTTACTTATGTACTTTATTTTATGCACATTTATTTATGTATTTATTTACTTTATATTTAGGTTACCTAACTTATGTATGTCTTTATTTTTGCAATACAAATATAGATAAAGTCATATAGATAAGGAACGTTATGAGGGTGAGTAAACAATGCTTTTCTGGGGGAAGTGAACCTTGCATTTAAAGTCAAAAGTTACCTCTGGCACTCAACCCACCTCCTGGTTTCATTTTCAATTTTGTGTCTGTGCTGCTCTGTGATAGACTGAATGAAGCACAGTCTTCCATCTGACTGCTTCCTAGATCAATTCTGCGCTGTTAACTGCACCTGTAATCCTCCTGCCTGCAAAAACTATACACTGACTCCAATCTCTTGATTCCTTTCTTGTAACGGTGACTGAACAAACTTCAAATAGTCACCTCTCTCTCTCTCTCTCTCTCTCGTCTTCTTCTGGGATGCCTTTGTGCAAAAAGGCTACATCTCAAAAGCAGTATCACTCTACAAGCACAGTCTCTGTAATATTGATTCATTCAGTTATATGAATTAAAGACCATGGACCATTGAAAATGTTGTGAAGGTAATTTACTTCGTACAGCTTCATATACACTCAAGAGGTTCTTGGTGCTATTTGCTATTGAATATTCTAAACTGCCTGACTGCATAAGAGTATATTTAGCTTTCTATCCATTTTGAAGCAAAGCATTTCAAAAATTCATTTTATGTTTAAATAAATAAAAATGTCTCAATTTTTAATATATTTTAAAAGGCAGTTTATTCCCGTAATGGCAAAGCTGAATTGAGTCTTGAGTGTCACATGATCCTTCAGAATCTATATAATATGCTGACTTTTTAATAATGTAGCATTTATTTGAAACAATGTAGAAATGTTTTGTAGTAATGTCAATGCTGAATAAAAATGTTAATTTATTTCCCACAAATTAATAAGTAAATATGACTACAAAATAAAGATCTAATACCATTTGTTAGCTAGTGCCACTTAATATCCTAAAATGCTATTAAACTCACTTATGTATAAGAGTCTAAATATTTTTGAGGCCACCTGGACATAGGGGTGGGCGATATGGCAAAAATATAACCCTTTTTTTTTTTTTTATAAATATCACGATTTTATCACAATTCTTTGTCATGTTGGTTAGTTACTAGTTACTGTTACTATTTTGCAGCCTTTCGAGGTAACAAAATATAATAAAGAATGGTGGATATTTTGGCCAAAGTGGGTAAAGATACAAATCTTTGTCATTATTTTATCTGTTATTAAAAAATGAGAACAAATTGATACACATTTACAAATACACATAATATACAAATAAAATAAACAGTGTTTTATTTTCAGGTACAATAGGTGTATTTAGCAGGAGCATTCAAGAAATTGAATGAATATATATAAAAATAAAACACTATATAGATTGATTCCTATTAAAGCAACTGTATTAAAGTTTTTAAGTCAAGAGTAGTGATTGATTTTTGTCTTTGTGTTTTGGTGTTTTATTAACATTAAAGGAATAATTCACCCAAAAATAAAAAAATTGTGTTTTATTTTTATACCATCATTTACTCGCTCAAAAGTTGTTTTAAACCTGAATGAGTTTTTTTTTTTTTTTTCTTCTACTGAAAATAAATGCTATTTTGAAGAATGTGGAAAACACAGTGACTTGCATATGATTTTTTTCCTACAATCAAATTCATGTGGACCAGCAACTGTTTGGTTTCCCACATTCTTCAAAATATCGTATTTTGTGTTCAGGACAAGAAAGAAGTTCATACGGGTTTGGGACAACATGTGAGTGAGTAAATAATGGCAGAAATTAAATTTTAGGGTGAACTATCCCTTTAATGACAGTCGGCTGCATGTTTAGCCTAGTTCTGTCCCTTTAAGACCTGCACGCATCTTATATACAGGCACGCATCCGTTTTCTCTCAAGTGTTTATTTTCATTTTAGACATAACCAACTGAGCCGATACATAAACCTTGTGTATTTTGAAAGTATTAGCACTAAAGATAACTTAGTTCAGTGATCAGATGCTGTTTAACATTTTTATCATCCAGGATCAAAAATCGTCATATCACACACCCCTACCTGAACATAGACAAAAATAGTCAAATTCAGTTAAATATGGCCCTGCTAAGGTAGAACACGTTGTTTCCCAAACCCACAGAGCAACAGCTGGTTTCTGGTAATGTTCCTAACCTCCAGCGGACAGAATTGAGATTGTGAATACCCTTCAGCAGCACAGATATCTAAGTCACAAGTGCTCAAACACTAAGTGCCCCATTCATCACTCCAACAGCCCCAGAGTGAAACGAGAGCCGAGCAACGCAAGACTGTAAAACCTGGATTCTACGCCTCTCATGTCTCTCCACCTGAGTTTCTGGATTTTATTTTGGGCAAGACTACCAATGACTGATATATATATATGTAAAATGTGCTATAAAAAATAAGTAATAAAAAAAGCATATATAATTATATCTATTTAATTATATATAAATTTGCAAATTGCAATAAAATAATATTTCAGTATTTCTCTTTCCAAATTTCCAGCATTCCAGCATTTTATGACCCTTTTATGTGTTTTTATAAAATAATTTAAAGGGACCCTTTTTTCAATATAATATAAAATAATACAATATAATATAGTAATAAAAACCTTGTAATATATAATCACCGCATTGTATTTATTTAGCTAATTTTCAAAAATTATTGAAATTAAAATGTTAAATTTTGAATTGTGCACAATTCTGTTACCAAAACCAAGCTGAAATATTAATTGTAATGGTTTGGATCACTTTCATGAATGAATGAATGAATGAAACTTACATTCAGTTACTAAACTTACATTCTGCACCCTTACACTGGACATGTATATAATGGCATGTAATGTCACATCATAACTCTACAGCATGACTTCACGATTCAGTTAGGCTCATCAATGATTACCCCATCAACTTCGGTCAGAAATCTTGGTGTAATCTTTGATGACCAGCTGACCTTCAAAGAGCACATTGCAAAAGACTGATCGATCCTGCAGGTTTACACTACACAACATCAGAAAGATCAGGACCTTTCTGTCAAAGCATGCTGCACAACTTCTTGTCCAGGCCCTTGTCGTTTCTAGGCTGGACTACTGTAATGTCTTCAACAAGCCCAAAAGAGCCCATGTTACACCTCTCTTCATCTCCTTGCACTGGCTACCAGTGGCAGCTCGCATCAAGTTCAAGACACTGATGCTTGCATACAGAACTACCACAGGCTCAGCACCCTCCTACTTCCACTCACTATTACGAACCTACATCCCCTCCAGAAGTCTGAGATCTGCTAGTCAGCGACGCCTTGTGGTACCATCACAGAGAGGCTCAAAATCACTCTCCAGAACATTCTCGTTCACCATTCCTGGCTGGTGGAATAATCTTCCCACTCCTATCCGGAATGCTGAGTCCCTGTCAATCTTCAACTGAAAACTCATCTCTTTTGGCAGTACTTGACTTCATCCTAAACTCAAAGAAAAAAAAAAAAAACCTTAATCTTTCCCTCTATCTTTCTCTCCTTCCCTTACTAGCTTGTACTTATTTGAACAATGACTGAGACTTGGTGTTACGAGCACTTCCTCTGTCTGATTGCCTCTTCAAGATGAGTCGCTTTTTGTATTCCCCAATTGTAAGTCGCTTTGGATAAAAGCGTCTGCCAAATGACTAAATATAAATAATTTCATAATTTCTTAAAACTACTTTGAGCAGTCCAGAGGCTAAACTCTATGGAGATGAGACCCTGTTCTTCACCAAGCAGGAAGCAGCAGGGTTGAGACCCGTTGAGAGAGTAGATAAATTGAGTTACTATCTGGTTTGATCGGACGATTGAAGTTGAGACTAGGGGCCTTGCACAAAACAATGAGGAAGTCAGGCCTGCCTGCTGATGTTTATGACAAACACAAAAGGACTAAGCCTTGGGTACAGCCATCTGCTCATGTATGGCCATATATACGTGTGTACATATGAGTGTGTCTCTAACGGGCACGTTTGCTATTGCGAGTCTCCTGCCTGGAGCCGGATGGAGAAGAAGCCGGGTTACTCACTGCCGTTCAGTCATAACATATAAAGGCTCTGTGATAAACAGACAGTGAGTCAACTCTCACGGCACAGTTTTAGGCCTCTGCTGTACAAACTATCCGCCTGTGTCGTCATCTCACTTCCCGCAAGGCTATGCATTACCGGGACAGTTATGAGTTCGAAGGCTCATACAGTGACCTATAAAACTGCATAACAGTGCCTTACAGCAGGGGTTTTCAAGACAGGGGCCCACGACCCCTAGGGGCCCCACAGTGATACTGCATGGCGTCTGCATGTTATTCTTCGAAATTAAAGTAACATTAAGAAAAACAAAAATAAATGAATCTCTGACATTAAAACAATTAGTAAAGGCAACGCTGACCTTAATAGTTGCTTAACCTAAAAAAAAAGATTCAAGAAATTAAATAAATAAAAAAAGAAAGAAAAAATTATAATTATAAATTAATTTTAATCAATTAATTTAATAATTTTTTAATTATTAAAAAAATAATAATAATTATTATTATTATTATTTTTATTCACACAAACAGCTTTGTTTGTTTTTTCACACAAATTATACAGCTATAAATTTAACTGTTAAAACCTTTTCCTTGGAAAAAAAATTGGATATGTTGGTTTATGGTGATTATATATGAATGGCTTATAAATTTTAGTCCACACTGATATTTCTAGGCAATTTTCACAGTTTTGACAAAATTTCTGTTTCTTCGTTGGCTTGATATTTATAAATAGAATTGACAAAATCTATTTTCAGTTTATCAGAACTTTCCAAGCATAAAAAGACAAAATAACAAATGCAATAAGCAGCAATGTGCACTGGTCAGATGGGGCAAGTGACGGCTCTGTCAACTGGCATGAAACTCCAAGGACAGCTGTTCTGTTATATAGCTTATATAAATATATGTGACCTGGTAAAGTAATCAAATAAGTCTCTGCAACATAGCATTAATAAGAGACACATGCGCTGCAATTTATGGAACCAACAAACTATAAACTGTACGAGGTTAAAATCACAGATGCAGAGCCAAAAACGAGAGAGAAGAGGCCTGGGCACCCATGCAAGAACAACTTATTTCGTGGCTGTCACTTTTCATTAGGGAGCACAACAGACGGAGAGAGCTGACTGAAGTGTTGCATCAAATTTGCAGGCCGGTAATTCCAGGCCACCTGTGGGCTATGTAAATATTTCAAAGAGGGCTCCCCCAGACACTGTGAGGTAATGCTGTGGACACTCTTATATTTTTTTTATCAGTTTAGAGGATGAAGATATGAAGAAGTGTCAGGAAAGGGTCACTTGCTCTGACCCTACTCTGAGATCACTGCAAATCACTGAGTTGTACACATTCAAAATTTAACTGAGAATGCTTTTAAAAGAGAGTACATTTGATGCAACAATAGCTTATGTGTTTTTATATATTTTACTTCTTACGTTCCAAACTACACACAGCCTTGCAATAAAGGCCAAGCTGAAATAATAATTTCAGGACTATTAATTTTCCAAGAAGATGCTAATGAACTAACTAACTAACTAAACAAATACCTTGCTTTATAAGAACTATACCAGTAGTGCTGGAAGGCAAACCAAATAAATAAAACAAGTGATGATGGTAAACGGAACAATATTTTCATGTATAGTGAATGATAGGGTTGGGTGATGTCTACAAAACTGGCATCGGACGATAACATTGGGGGGGGCGGGGGTTCATATTCAGAAAGACATGGGAAACACATAACGATTGCTAACGGTTGCCTGTTACATTACAGTACATAAAATTTCACTTACCACATAAACAGAGTAAGGAGAGATGACTGAGGACACCACTGACAAACATCTAATATTGTAAAATGTGTGGTAAGTACTTCATAGTATAAACAGTAACTCATGCGCGATTGCGAATCTCGAAAGTGAAAGTGAAACTAAAAAGTAATCGTGCATTCAAAAGCAGTTTCAATGCCAGGCATAATAGAGGCTCCCTGATGCCCGCAATTATCAGAATCAGAATCAGAATGAGCTTTATTGGCCAAGTATGTTTACACATACGAGGAATTTGTTGTAGTGACAGAAGCTCCACAGTGCAACAGAGAGACAGGACACAGATAATAAAGAATAATACAAATATCCAAATAGGCAATGTACAAAACAGCAAAAACACAATATATAATATAGACAATTATGGTGTACAGGTCTGATATGTGCAAATTTGAACAGAAAAAAATTTGATAAATAAAAAAGTAAGCAAGTGTGGTGAATAAATAATAGTGTTGTGTGTTCCGTGTTTTATTGTCAAGTGTTCATTAGATGGATTGCCTGAGGGAAGAAACTGTTTCTGTGTCTGGTCATTCTGGTTCTCAGAGCTCTGTAGCGTCGACCAGACGGTAACAGTTCAAAGAGGGAGTGTGCTGGATGTGAGGGGTCCAGAGTGATTTTACCAGCCCTTTTGCTCACTCTGGATAAGTACAGTTCTTGGAGAGTGGGGAGGGTTGTACCAATGATTCGCTCAGCAGTCCGGACTACTCTCCGTAGTCTTCTGAGGTCAGATTTGGTAGCTGAGCTGAACCAGACAGTTATTGAAGTGCAGAGGACGGATTCACTGATGGCAGAGTAGAATTGTTTCAACAGCTTCTGTGGCAGGTTGAACTTCCTCAGCTGGCGAAGGAAGTACAACCTCTGCTAGGCCTTTTTCACAATAGAGTCAATGTGATTGTCCCACTTCAGGTCCTGAGAGATGGTGGTGCCCAGGAATCTTCACTGTTGTTACAGTGCTGTTCATGATGGTGAGTGGGGGGAGTGCAGGGGGGTTTCTCCTGAAGTCCACGATCATCTCCACAGTTTTGAGCGTGTTCAGCTCCAGGTTGTTAAGACTGCACCATACAGCCAGCTCCGTAACCTCCTGTCTTTAAGCAGACCCATCACCATCCTGAATGAGGCCGATCAGTGTGGTGTCGTCTGCAAACTTCAAGAGCTTGACAGAGGGGTCTTTAGATGTACAGCTGTTGGTGTAGAGGGAGAAGAGCAGTGGGGAGAGAATGCAGCCCTGAGGAGCTCCAGTGCTGATGGTATGAGTGCTGGATGTGGATTTACCAAGCTTTACAAACTGCTGTCTGTCTGTCAGGAAGCTGGTGATCCACCGACAGACGGAGGTGAGGATGGAGAGCTGAGACAGTTTATTCTGAAGGGTGTCCATGATGATGGTGTTAAAAGCGGAGCTGAAGTCCACAAACAGGATCTGTCCAGATCTGAAGTCCCTGGTCTGTCCAGATGCTGCAGGATGAAGTGCAGTCCCATATTGACAGCATCATCCACAGACCTGTTTGCTCTGTAGGCAAACTGCAGGGGGTCCAGTGATGTCCTTCAGATAAGCCAAAACCAGTCTTTCAAATGATTTCATGGCCACAGACGTTAGAGCCACAGCTCTGTTGTCATTAAGTCCAGTAATTTTGGGTTTATTTGGGACGTGGATGATGGTGGAGCGTTTGAAGCATGAGGGGACTTCGCACAGCTCCAGTGATCTGTTGAAGATCTGTGTGAAGATGGGGCCCAGCTGATGAGCACAGGTTTTTAGGCAGGCTGGTGATACACCGTCTGGGCCTAGTGCTTTCCTTCTTTTGTTCTTTCTGAAGATCTGGCACACGTCATCTTCACTGATTTGAATTGTAGACGTGTGGGAGAGGAGGGTTGCTGGAGGTGTTAATGGTTGTGTGGAGAGGTGTTCAGGGCGGGTGTGGGTTGTTTTTTCAAACCTACAGTAAAAGTCATTAAAATCGTCTGCCAGTTGTTGATTCTCCAGAGCGCTGGCTGGGGGATGGTGACTTGTAACTGGCGATATCCGTCATACCTTTCCACACTGAAGCAGGATCACGGGAAGATAATTTGTTCCTTAGCTTGTCAGAATAATTCCTCTTTGCCACTCTGATCTCCTTTTCCAGTGTGTATTTGGCCTGTTTATACAAGACTTTATCCCCTTTCTGTAAGCATCTTCTTTGGCCTGACGGAGCTGTCTGAGTTTTGCAGTGAACCATGGTTTGTCATTGTTGTAGGTTAAATGAGTCCTGGTAGGAATGCACATATCCTCACAGAAACTGATACAAGATGTTACAGTCTCTGTGAGCTCGTCCAGATCATTGGCAGTATTTTCAAAAACAGTCCAATCAGTGAGAGAGAAACAGGCTTGTAAATCCCACTCAGTTTCATTAGTCCATCTTTTAACAGTTCTTAATACAGGGTTTGCAGACTTAAGTCTCTGCCTGTAGGATGGAATAAGATGAACCAAACAGTGATCAGAGAGTCCTAAAGCTGCTCGTGGAACCGAATGATATGCGTCCTTTATCGCTGTGTAACAGTGATCCAGTATATTACTGTCTCTGGTGGGACATGTGATGTACTGTCTGTATTTTGGCAGTTCGCGGGAGAGATTTGCTGTATTAAAGTCCCGGAGAATGATTAAAACAGAGTCCGGGTGTTGTTGCTCACGCTCTGTGATCATATCAGCGAGTTTCTGTAAAGCTGTGCTCACGTGCGCTTGCGGCGGAATGTAGACACTCACGAGAATGAACGAGCAGAACTCCCGTGGCGAATAGAACGGCTTGCAGTTAATGAAGAGCATGTATAGATCTGAACAGCACATCTTCTTTAACACAGTTACATCTGTACACCACCTCACATTGATGTAAAAGCACGTCCCGCCACCGTGCGATTTCCCCGTTGATTCCGCGTCCCGATCTGCTCTGATCAGCTGGAAATTAGGCAGATGTAGTACGCTGTCTGGTATGTCGCCATTTAGCCAGGTTTCCGTGAAACACAGAGCAGCAGAGTTAGAAAAATCCTTGTTTGTCCGGGAGAGCAGAAAGAGTTCGTCCGGCATTCGAAATCCGCGCTGAAGTGTTTGGCCAGAGCTACGGCTCCGCCAACTACAATGTCCAGCAAAACGTCCGAGTAGTCAAAATCCGGTAAAAGATTTTGTGGTGTGTTCTGCCGAATGTTCAGCAGTAAAACTGATGGTATTTGAGTAACAAAAAACAGGAAAAAGAAACAAAAACAGTACAAACACTGAAGAGCAATGCACAGTAGCTGCCATCTGCGGCGCCAGTAATATTTCAATAATTATATACAATACAGTATAATTACCCAATGATATAACTGCGAGAGAAAGTATTGAAATATGTATTTTCTTCCCATCTCGTATTTATTCACTTTAGGGGTTCCGTAGTAGATGTCTATCACCCATCGGCGATGGCTGATAGACGGCATCATCTATCGGCCCAACCTTAGTGAATGACTAATGATAAAACTCACTACAGATCAAAATATACTAGCTGACTGCTCTCCCCCTCAGTCTCTCTCCAGTAAAAAGAAAAACGATCAAACACACTCAAAAGGAAGTTCTTTTTGAAAGTAAATGTAACGAACATGGGTCACTTTTTCAGCTGTGCTATACAATGCTCATTCACCATCACCATGTTTATCCTTTCATGTTACATTGTTGAGGGTTCATACATAGAAGGATGAGCACTTTTCAGGACAATATTTCAAGGTTCCATGTATTGAAGGTTGTGCATTCTTTAGTACAATAAAAAAAAAAAATATTTACCTGAAACCCAGCATTAATCTACAAACACAGAATAACACCATCTAGATGGAATGGGGGAAAGAAAGAAAGTAAATAAAAAACTGCCAAACAGACAAGGACATCTGGCAAAGTTTACATTCTCATAGATAAACTGTATTCATATAAGACAACAAACTCGTGTTGATTATGTTAATGAGCAGATATACTTTGAAATGCCGGTACAAAGGCAGCGGCTGACTGGGGACAAGAATTCAGTAAACATTCAATCAATCCTTTGGAGAATGCAGAAGTCTGTTTGTGTGTGGGTTTGGGGAAAAGCTCAGTACAGCTTTGTGCCTTTGAGTTCTAAACACAGGCCAATATGGCCATTCATACTCACTAATGACTGAAACGATGAAAACAAGGGGTGGCACAACTACCAGTGATTTGGTACAAAGTCAACACTAAAAGTGAGGTGGAAAATAGAAAAAGAAAAAATGGAACCAGTAATGTGTTGAAAAAACAACAATCAAACATGAATTTGAAGAAAATTATGTAACTGTACAGCTATTTTTTCTAATTAGCTTCTCAGCAAACTCTGAAAGAGTATTACTGTGTTATCTAAAAAGTATGCGATGAAGACAATTAAGCAGCTTTATTTCAAGCATCACTGGCTCAATATGTATCTTTTTTGTCATTTTTTATGTTATATTGCTTGTAATGTTATCTTAGACCTTTATTACTTTATACAATATTAGGCAGATCAGGCCCTTTCTTTCAGAACATGCAACACAACTCCTTGTTCAAGCTCTTGTTCTGTCCAGACTTGACTTTTGCAATGCTCTCTTGGCAGGTCTTCCAGCCAATTCCATCAAACCTCTACAACTAATCCAAAATGCCGCTGCAAGACTAATCTTTAATGAGCCGAAAAGAACGCACGTCACACCTCTATTCATCAATTTGCACTGGCTACCTATAGCTTCTCGCATAAAATTCAAGGCATTAATATTTTCCTACAAAACCACCTCTGGCTCTGCACGCCTTTACCTAAATTCAGTTCTTCAGACCTATGTGCCCTCTAGAAGCTTGCGTTCTGCAAATGAATGATGCATTATTGTGCCATCCAAAGGAGGCACAAAACCATTTTCACAAACTTTTTCATTAACTGTTCCCACCTCGTGGAATGACCTGCCCAACTCAATCCAAGCAGCTGAATCCTTAGCCATCTTCAAGAAACGGCTAAAAACTCATCTCTTCCATCTTTATTTGAACCTCTAACTCTAGCACTCTCTATTCTAAGTCACTTTGGATAAAAGCCTCTGCTAAATGACTAAATGTTAATGTAAATGTATTACTGACTGTTTACTTTTTTAATTACCTGAAGAACTTAAAGCTGTTTGCTTATATGCAGTTTAAGTCTGCATGGAGTCTTTACATTTAATTTATTATATTTCTACAAACATTTGAAATAAACAGTGTGATCAACAGATTATGCATTTTGCTTTGGTTTCAAAATATACTGACTATCGGAACTAATCTAGTGAAAACTCTGAGGAGTTTATGGGCAGGCGCAAACCCTCTTTTGGCATTAAAAAAATACTGTCAGGATTTACTTAAAAGACATGCAGTGAAAAATTAGCAATGAAAAAATGCACCTTATTGCATATTCATTTGTATGGGGTGTCCCTTTCAGACACAAAATATATGGGAGTAGAGAATTTAAATGAATCACGCAACATGATTTACTAAGGTATGCAGTAGTCAATTTACTAGTATTTGAGCCAATTATTTTCTGCCCAAAAAAAGCATATCTTAACCCATTTTGCGTTAATTTCAGGTAGGCTACATTCATTATCCTGTGAAACTTTTTTGGCTGTTGAGGTTAATAATGTGTTTTAATGTCGGTAATAATTTCCTCACCACCAATGCATCTAATATTCTCTACGAGTTAACATGTTCCCTTAGGGAAGTTAGCCATGGTTTTAACATGAATAAAGCCAAAAAATCATGGTTCTTGTAGCCATGGTAACCTCAAATTAACCATGGTTTTGTTACTTCAAATAATAATATACAAATAAGTATTAAGATAATTTTTTTTGTGGTTATAAAAACAAACCTAAGCCAACAACAGCCTTTAAAATTACTTAAAAGTAAAAGACTTGTAACCCAAAGGTCACGGGTTCAATTCTCAGGTCCGGCAGGAATTGTAGGTGGGGGGGGAGAGAATAACCAGTGCTCTCTCCACCTTCAATGCCATGACCGAGGTGAGACCCTTGAGCAAGGCACCGAACCCCCAACTGCTCCCCGGGCGCCACAACATTGGCTGCCCAGTGCTCCGAGTGTGTGTTCACGGTGTGTGTGTGTGTGTGTTCACTGCTTTGTGTGTGCACTTGGATGGGTTAAATGCAGAGCACAAATTTCGAGTATGGGTCAACATACTTGACACATGCCACTTTACTTCACTTACAATGAATTATATAAAAACAATGAGGCAACCCTGCAGAAAAACAAAACAAAAAACATTAGACCCATCACAGAACATTCTAATACCATCACAAATAAATAAAAATTACAAACCATCGACTTTTAAACATTTAATTCAAATATCCCCTTATCTTTAATTTTTGGCCACCTTTTTGCTATAGATGACACAGCCTCTATAATTTCTTCAACAAAAAACATGTGGATATCACAACCCTTACAAAACATTTACCAGTTTTCGTAGTAAAACTGCTTAATTTTCTTTTGCGTGATTTCTGAATGCTTGAGACCATAAAACCAATCAGACAGCTGTATTAATAAAATAATAGCTATAGGTAACTGTCTAGAGCTACAATTGTAATTTGTAAATAATACAATTTAATTACACTTTATTTGTTTGTATTTATTTACTTTTATATTTTATTAAAGTTCTATTTTGACCCCTATAGTAGCTAAGTGTTTTTTTTATTTTTTACTTCCATAATATTTAAGGGAGGGGGCACAACAATACAATCCTGCTTAGGGCACCCATTTGGCCAGCAGCCGCCCTGGTGACTTTACACTAATTTGCGCTGCTCTTGGTTGATTGCGTTGGGCATTATGCAAATGAGATGCTGTGATGTGTCTGTGTTCTTTAATATGCACATTGTCCGTAGATCACCAGCAGAACTTTACAATCTGCATTTTTTTTGGAATTGCGCTCTTATGCTAATTTGCCTTAGTAGCCCTTAATTTCCTTTTGTATTCTTTATGCCTGCAATTTCAACAAAGCATACCTGTTGTAAACCAATTTAAATCGGACTGGCATAAAAATTATATTCAATATATATATTTGAACAGATCAACGACCATGCTAGTCATTGCAAACCCATAAGTTCCTTTAAAATCATCCAGATAATTTAGTCTTAAAAATAGTCTGCCCATCAATGTGTTAAAAGCTCTTGCAGTGTGGGAATTCCTCTCTGAGCCTCTTTTAAAATCCTCTCCACATTGCTAAAATGTGGTTTGATTTCCTTATTCTAACCGATTTGCTTACACGACTGCGATTATTTCCACAAGCTATCAGCTTTGTCGGTACTCTGGAGTCACCTAGCGTTGCGGCACTTTCATGTCCCACATCACCCCTCCTCTGTTTCTTAATACGTCTCCTCATTTCAAACACTGAAATGCAATCACCTAGTCTCCCCCAGTGGACACACAAATCAGCAAAAAGCCTCTTCATCTTGCATCTTATCAAAACAGTTCTCGCTTGACAAACGGCAGTATGGAATATATTATGAAAGCGTTACCCTCATAAAATATGCGGTGCTACAGCTTACACATGATAATAAAGGAATAAAGAATCTCTCTATAGTGGAAAATATGCTAATTAGCCAAACAAAACATTCATCAAGAACTTTGCTCGTGGAAACGAAGTCTGTGCGGCAGTAAGAGTGCTTCGTTATTGATAGACTATCTCATTGACCTATTCTTGGCAGAGTTTGGAAATCGATGATGCGTCGATCTCATATCCATATTTGGCCTGATGAACATATGGCAAAATGTTTTGTTCTTGTGAGGTTGGTGGAGCAGCTTCATTAATCATCGCTTCTTCTAATGGGCCAGCAGAGAGCACTCGCGGCTTCTTAACAACGCTGGAGCCTGTCCCGGCCGCTCTCTGGCTCTGGCCTGTTTGGATGTCTTTTGTGAGATGTGAGCTAAGGGAACGGACCCCACAACCTCCTGGTGTCAAGAGAGCCTGTTTTGAGCACAGGGCAGCTAAAGCATGCCACCCATTGGCTGCGGAGGCAGATGGGCACCACAGGGAATTCCGAGAGGTGTAGCGGCAAATCTGTCATCATACTACAAACATGGTGGGTAATTAATGTGGCAGAAAGGGAAGTCAGGCCCTTCCTCCAACAACACGGCCCATACTCGGTTAAGCTCAGACTGAGGAGCACACGGATGAGCCATAACTGGCCTGACATTGAAGAAAACTGTACTTTAATATGTTCTGATGCAGCTGAAGGATATGGGAATGTGCTCCCAAATGTTAACAATATTGCACATGAAATAATTGAAAATAACTCTGTGATAAAAATGCATGCTGTGTCTGGTCTCACAGATATAGGACAGAAAATAGAAAGATTAGCTTAAAAAGACGGAATCACAAGATACAGTCTGTGGTAGGGATCAAAAAGCCAGAGAATATGAACTGAATGTGAAAGCTTCTCTAACACAGCATTCTGGTAACTCATTATAGGACTCCATCCATTATTTACCAGAAGCACACGCCAGAGAAAGCAAATTGTAAGCCTTGTGATTCCTTGGGGGCTTCATACATTAGTAAAGACAGTTTGCCATTTACCTGGACAATTTAATATACAGTATATTCTTAATTTTCTGAATGATTTTGTTCAAAACAGAAGAACAAAATAGTTCCCTGAAAGAAAACAATATATTCTCAGAAAAGCCAGGAACAATCAGCAGCATCTATATTTGTCTCGGCTCTCAAGACAAGTTTTATTGTTGGAGCCATATAACAAAGAGTACTGAGTTGTGCTGAACAACAGTGCTGCAACATTAGAAGGCTGCTCAACTGTTGTGATTTTTGTTTTGTTGTAAAGGTCTTTATCAGCCTTTTTAATGGCTACGCTATCAGTTATTTACAACCAGCTACATACAACATACAACAGTCCTCATACAATGCTAAAATAATACTAACAATATTAGTATTATTATTCGTAATGACTATGAGTATGTTTTTATGTGACTATATTGTCCTGTGTTTAAATACTTCAAAAGAGGCAACGGTGGATTTATACAGAGAGGTGACAAAAGCTGTCAGTTTGTTGTTGAAGTAAAAAGTGAAAAGGCTATAGACCAATGGACAGATTATTAACAGGTTGCTAGGCCCAGTTTAGTGGTCTTCTGTTACCTATAAAGCTGGCTTTAAGGAGGCATAAATCTCAGCAGAGCTGAAGGCTATCTCGCTCGGGATCAAGACCGTGTGTCTGTGTGCTGGAAAAACCACTCAGGGGTAAGGGATACGTGTGGGAACGAGAGGAAATGGCCACATCCATGGTGCCAGCTTTTTGTGCCCTGGCTACAGTTACTGTAGCATCTTGACCCTGCAGTCTGGTGCCCACTTAAAAAGGCCAAAACAAAGCTTTGAGGTTTTGCTCTTGTTAGCCTCTACTGGTGGATGCCGTAACTACACCAACTGGCAGCAAAAAAGTATTTTTCTCCAATTACAGCCACACACAAACACACACAAAAAAAAAAAATATATATATATATATATATATATATATATATATCCTTGTTAAAATAACTTTTCCACGTAACATTTAAATAATAAATATTAATGATATAAAGCATGTAAATAGCAGCATAGGACCAGCACATGACCAGCTTAAACTAGCTCATGACCAGCTAATAACCAGCTTAAACTAGCTCAAATCAGCAGCCATGCTTCAAGAAATACCATAACCAGCATATGCTCTTTTTTTCAACAGGGATTATAGGCCAAAAGATGTACCTCTTTTTAAAAACAGTATAAATATGGATGTAAAAGTAGTAAAAATGGCCAGATGGCTGCAGTTTGTCAAAAAATGGCATCATCAAAGTAAGTTCAAATCTGTTGGCTAACCTCTGCATAGCTGTTAAAAAAAACCTTCGAAAAACCATCATAGGTGGGTGTGCTTTTTGTCTGTTAGCTGGAGATAAGGTCAAGTGGGAGCCAGCTGAAAACCACATGTCCGGTCCTTAATGCCCAGGAATTACACATCCACGGGGCAAAGCGTGAGAAAAAGACAGATGAAGGGGACCTGGCAGATCTGGGAAATCATGCCCAGTTCCAACGCAATAAGTGGGACATTAGGCTGTCATTTTGGCTCAAACAGAGTGGCCATTCTGGCTGGGTTTGTGCACATCTGCAGAGTGGAGAGCATTCGTGCATGAACAGAGGAGCTAATGGAGTCACTGAAGGGTTCGAATGCCCTCTTATGACACCATTCTCTGCAGCAACAGGACTGATGTGATTATCGTTCACCCGGCTAGAAAGCCAAACGAGTCTCAGGGCTCAAGCGAGGGGGCCCTGCAGGTGCTGACGAGACCCAGCGGGAGACCCGCTCACCTGTGTGGCCGCTGCGACAGCTGATGCAGGGAAAAAATAAATAAAAAAACAGTCCACTGGAGCGCCCCATCAACACTTCATATACACTTGAGTGTGTGTTTTCCTGTGTTTATTTTTCAGTAGAGACTAACTTGCCCGCTGGGGGCTGGAGTAATTACAAGTCCGGCTTACCCTAGTCATTAGAATTTATTTATTATCAATCAGAAGAGGGAGAATATAATTAGAAATCAAAGGGATACAAACATGCAATTACTATTCGAATACATGTCTCCTCGGCAGAGGCCAGAGAAGCCTTATTAATAATTCAGAACAGCTTCCTCTAAGAGCCCAGTGGTACGACAACTGACAAGCTGTGTCTGCTCAGCTCCTAATGAGGATTAAGAGCAGTAAAACACCAGGATGTGTCTCTCGTGACAAGGAATGACCGGTCCACTGTGCCAGGTCCATAATGCAAATAGGTGCAAATACAAGCTACAGAGGCTCAAGATAAATCCAGCATTTGAATCTTGATGATAAAAGATATATATTCCATTGTAATCTGAGTTTTTTCTTTTCAAACCAGTGCCAAGTTACAGAACATTTGCTTAGCTGCTTTGTATATTTGTGTTGTTATTCTGGCAAGCACCACCCATTGTGAAATCTCATTGGTCTGATGAGAACTTAGCTGTGATTAGCTGTGACTGTAATGCTCACCCAGCATTTTTGCCTTCATTATGGACATACACAACCATTTAAAAGTTACCTTTTTATGCTTGTAAGCTTTAGGCTCCATGGGAACTAAGTGTACAGAAATTAGTGAGCAGTAGTAATAAGAAAATGAAAATTGACATATATTTAGAATTACATGACTGTGAGTAAATTATGAATACAAACTTCATACTTTGGACAATCAGCTAAATGACGAACACAGGAAACAACATGCCTACGATCCCTTAGAGACTAAAAGACCATACTCCATGATATCAGTAATGTGTTCAATTACTGCATTCCTGAATGATGTGATAAACAGATTCATCATTCGCAATAATTGAAAAACCTGCGAGGAAACTGAGATCATTAGAATTTGAATAGACTGCTCATAGATTCTTTCCATTCTCTCGCCTTTTTTTATTATTATTCTATGGGCCGGTGATAAACCTACTCACTCACCACCCAGATACCGACTGCTGTGTCCAAGGCTAAATAGAACAACAATAGGCATGAATAATACCCCCTCTAATGCTCTATCATTCAACAAACTGACAGCAGATGTGCACAATGGCCACACAACTGAACACAGATTTGCAGCTGTCTATACTGCAACTCCCACACCTGTTGTTCATTGACTTAGCAAAGTGGTTGCATAATCTCTCTCTCTCGAAAATTTCCACTTGTGAGTGATATTTTATCAATTATTTCTAAGCTGCATGAAAACTGAAGTAATGCAAAAACTAGAATTCCCCTTGATCTTTTGATATAAGTATATCATATATAAGTATTTTAGATCCTACTTAAATAAAGGACCATTTATGAAAATTAAAATGCAAAAGTCATTTTTTAAATTTTTGGATGCAAAAACGTGAACAGAATTACATTAAAACATCATTGCCCATATTTAGACCTCAACAATGTCTATATTTGTCGGCTAACCCAGTCACTATCAGTGATGTCATAATTATATATTATATTGTATTGCCAAACACCATAAAATGATGATGCTAACCAATGATGCAGTGAAAGTTTCTAAAATAAAAATAAGATAATAAAAATATGATATGACTCATGCAATATTAAAAAATATAACTGTAAATCGATTAAAATCATCTTCAAAATTTGTATCTTCATCCTTTTTTATGTATCAACACATTAAGCTTCTTTTAAGAAAAAAAGGATAATTATCAGTTTTGATAATTTACACATATTTATGCGCATATTAAACATACATATGGAAAAAACGGTATACTACACACTAAATGTCTCTAAAACATGACAGATCTCACAGAAACAGGTGTCATATGAGTAATCACAACTGTCTCTTTGACAGCCCTAGATGCTGGGAAAAGCTTAAAAAACTGGCTGGAGAGCAGCCTGCACTTTATCTATCAGAAACAATAAATAAAAAATCTGGTTGTCAATTATTTTGCATGTTTGGTTTGCTGACATAAAGGCTGTCATTTTTGTGTGAATAAAAGTTTCAATGTGAATTTGAATCAAAAATGTTATTAACATGTCAACATGCAGATTCTGACACATGTTAAAAAGTGTTCAAATGCAACTACATCAACGTATCCACTGCATTGTTTCCCCTTAAGCATATAGTTCCCATCACCAGAAAGCCTTCAGAGTGTTCACCAGTAGTGGTCCTGGTTTGATCTCAAGGACGCCACAGTTAGAAGGTATTGAGCCACATTAGCCTGTTCTCTGTTAAATACTGACTTTGATCCTGCAGCACAAGGCCTGAGGGGAAAGAGAGGGTGTGCCAGTCAAACACAGCAGATCTCTGGATCACACACCGACACTCATCTGTTGGCTGGGCTGCTGATAGACGTGGCCTCTAATAATACAACATCTATAAAAACGCAGCATGTGGACTTGCTGATCCACTGATACTGATAGCCCCCGGTGGGGGCTGGAGAGAAGGAGACAGAGAGAAAGGGGAGATTTTTGCAATAAAAGAACTAGCTTTCATAAAAATCACATTTGCAGCTAAGTGCTAGTCTAGCCTGTGAGTGTATTCACAATATCAAAGCCGCTGAGGTCAGGAGAACGTTCTGTCCTCAAGATAAAGTGAAGAGGTCATCTACTCTGGAAAGTTTTACGCACCCTCAACCCTAGACTTTGAGACGCACATAATCCCAGAGAGCAAGATCTCTCGGAACGGCGTTTTCATGCTAACCCTCAAGTACACCTTCGTGTTTGGAAAAACACATCTGAGGAACACTGACGACGAGCCTGCCAATCATCTTGGCAGCAGCCTAGATTATTTCCATAAGTTCTAATTGAACTGTTAGGGAAACAACAGTCTGCAAAACTCTCAGAAATGGAGCCAAGATGTGTTTAGTGAGTGAAGCCTATGGCAGAGACCCCCGAGAGAACAGCCAGTAACAACAAAATGCTAAAACCCACAGAAGAGCTTTAATAGACTTGTTTAGATAATACACCAGTCCACCGAGGGATTAGCAAAGTGCCAGCAATACTATTATGTGAATATAATGCTAAATGCCAAGTGCAACCTGAATGGAATATGCAAACACAGAGCTGTCCAGAAGTCCGAGACCACACTGAAAATAGACTGTTTAAACTCTTGGAAATAATGTTATAGGATTTAAAAAGAGAAAATACAATGTCACATTTAAAATAAATAATAAAATTACAACAAAAAAAGTCACATTTTATTTTAAAGTCCAATTCTTGCTATTAGCAAACAATAAACTAGTAATTTTGCCCCAATAAACTCCTAATTTGCTGCTTATTAATAGTTAGTCAAGTAGTTAAGTTAGGTAGCCTATTAGTTAGGTTTAGGCATGTAGAATATGGTCATCCAGATTGTGCTTTATAAGTACTAATAAACAGCCAATATGTTAATAATAGGCATACTAATAAGCAACTAGTTTATAGTGAGAATTGGTCCCTATACTATAATGTTACCTAAAAATAAACTGTACTTTTAACTATAAAATGATGTGTGTCAAGACCAACTTTGAATGTTGGCTGGACAAAGCCTTGTTTGAAAGTTTCAGAAGGAAAAAAAAGTTTAAAAGACCTAAAGTATAAAGGTTTACAAGCCTTTAAATGATACAACACTAGAATGATACACAAATTCTGAATTTTGTCCAACCTTGCACTGAACACCTGGGGATTACAGTAAAATGATGTTAAATATGTCTATTAGGCCAAATAAAATCAGTGACATCAGAAAAAGGGAGAACAACATCCAACATGGGTTCCTCTGTGTATTGAGGTGAGTTTGACAGCAATGTGGAAAAGAATGATGTGTTGTTTGTAAACTCGCGAGATGAGTGTTGTTTGGGGAATGACAACTTGATGATGTGGCCTTGCTCGCTGACATTGTGAAGGAAAAGCAATAAAACTAGTGTTGGCCCAAAGACAATGTCCACATTCAGACACACACACAACTTACATGTTAAAATGTGTCACCTAGACACAGCCAGACAGATAGGCAGGTCGACAGATATAGTCTGGGAGGATACTGGTCTCACACCTTCACTACAAACAAGAGTGTTAGAATGTTCAGTCGCACAAGTCTTCCAGAACATCTTCATTCAGGGACAGAACTTACTGTTGGCCTGAACTTATATCAAACATGCAGGCAGTTGAAACGTGCCAAAACGTGAAATCAAAAGCAATCAATATGCTGGGCATACCTCAATAAAAATGACTGATATTCTATCCGAAAAGAGATATGGAAGGCCAAGGAAGTGTGATTTATATGACTGAAATAATTCAAGAGGAGATGAGGTCATTTCATGTTACGCTACACGATAAGATGACATGCCATATATAACACTTGAGAAGTGTAGTCAATGACATTTATACTGCCAATCCATACAGAAGGCAATAACACGTTCCCTCTGTTACCAAAAAGACAGCCATCTAAAAAACGTAAATCAGCTCTGATGTTGTACAACACAGACTTAAAAAAAAGCTTTGGCTTCTCTATCTTTCTATTAAATATTCTACAGCAAACATTTTGAGTAAAAAAGGAGGTTTGTAGATTTCCGTTGTGACCACAGGGTGCATGATATTTTGCATTACTGCCGTGATTTAAGAAAAAAGCTTTGCAAAAAGGAGATAAAACTGGCCTGTGGTGGTGCCGGTAATCTCTTTTTCAGGTTTTGTCTAGCATCCCGGTGGGCTGTGCAGATATTCCTGAATAAAGTTTCTTTACCTGGGCTGGTGAAGAGACGTGGGAAACTTTCACAAAGAAGCCTTGGACACGCTGCCAGGAAAAGAAGCTGCATTTGCATTTGGCAAGAACCAAGCAGTCAGCTCAATATCCCTGTCCAATCTCTTCGCCTCATTCGGTTCAGGAAGGTTTAGCGTTGGCCTAGGCTCCACACTCGTTCTGGTCTCAGCTGTTCCAGAAACATATGAGTGGGTACACTGGCTTCCTGTAATCCTTGAATAGCTGACCTTGACTTCAAGGCAAACCAGCGTGAAGGGGAAGATGTGAAAGCCAACCCAAAAGGTGCACTGACTAGCATAGTATCACATGAAGGCCTTAAGAATGTAGTGGTATCCGATGAATGCTAATGAGTGTGCCACGCACTCAAGGTTACAATGTCCACTGTGAAAAGAATTACATACTCACAGAACAAGACGTGCTGATTTTACACAAGAGACACTGTGAGGACAGCCAAAATTCAGCCTCAGCCAGTTTCAAGTGCGATTTAAGCGCCAAAATATATTCCAGGCCCATGGATGAATGAACTGCTTCATTATGTAGAGCAGCGATAGCTGCTTTCATATGTCTTTCATATGCGCTACCATTCAAAAGTTTAATTGTTTTTGAAATAAGTCTTTTATGCTCACCAAGGCTCCATTTATTTGATCAAAAAATACAGGAAAAACAGTAATTGTGAAATAGTGTTACAATTTAAAATATCTGTTTCCATTGTTAATATATCCTGAGATGGCAAAGCTGAATTTTCAGCAGCCATAACACCAGTCTTCAGTGCCATGATCCTTCAGAAATCATTCTGATTTGGTGCTCACAATACATTTCTTGTGCTGTTCTTCTGTAACAATCTAAAATTCTTTACTGGTATTTTTGATCAATGTATCCTTGCTGAATAAATGTGACCCTGGATCACAAAACTAGTCATAAGGGTCAGATTTACATAATCTGAAAAACTGAACAAATAAGCTTTCCATTGATGTATGGTTTGCTAGGATCGGACAATATTTGGCTGAGATACAACTATTTGAAAATCTGGAATCTGAGAGTGCAAAGAAATCAAAATATTTTGAAAATCGCCTTTAAATGTGTCCAAATGAAGTTCTTAGCAATGCTTTTTACTAATTAAAAATTAAGTTTTGATAGATTTACAGTAGGAAATTTACAAAATATCTTCTTGGAACGTGATCTTTACTTAATGTCCTAATGATTTTTGGCATAAAAGTTTTTTGTGGTCCAGGGTCACAAATGTATTATTTCTTTAAAAAGATTTGTACAGACTTCTTGTTTTTAAACAAGTCAACAGACATGTTCTGAAGACACTTCTATAGATCAAAGATCTCTTAAAAAAAAAAAAGGGAAAAAAGGTATAATTGTTTACATTGTGTGCAATATTCTGCTGCATCCTGACCAGGATAAAGTATGTGCCAGCATCAAATGCATTCTTTGTGCAGATAGCACCATTCCTTTTGAATAGCGCTTGAAGAGCTGGTTTCAGACAGGAAAACCTTTTAAAAGACCCCTCTGCTGCACTACATAAGAACAGCGTGAGACTAGACAGCTTTAAAAGACTGTTGCTGGTGGGGGTCAGCGTCAAAACCTCTTATTAACAATACTCAGTCTTTCCACCCAAAATCACTTCCACTTCAGAAGTGCTTTGCACATTTGAAGGACAATATGCACCGGAAATGTTCAATGCGACTTTTCTTTTGGAAAAATGAACGTTAGTTAAAACTGACTGTTTTTGAGATTTTACAGTAGCATTTGTCAAAGAAGATGGAAGTCCATCAAATCAACCTGCATGGATGAATCAACAATGAAGTCTTTAGGCAGTATTTCATTAACCTATCATTATATTTTAAAGTTTAGTCCACTTTGCAGTTTTTTTTAGGGCCCTATGGCCAGAATCGCGGAATCCAGCCATAAAAATGGAATTTACTGTATAATGCGGAATGTCACAGAACTGGCCAAATTTTGGATGAATAAATCAAAAGTAGGTCAGTACGATTAAATCAAAATTTGATATAGTGTCTGTGAATAGTAAGCTGCAAAATACTATTTAAATATGAATTCTGCAAGTTCTGTGTGAATGAATGGCACAGTTTCATTTTCTACAAACATAATGAAGCACGCAGTGTTTTCAACTTCTGCTGCTCCAATACATGAGTACATGAACACATGAACATAATCTCTAGAACTGCTCTGAGTCACTTCATGAGCATTTTACCATTTATTTTGAGAAAAAAACAATCGTCATATCATATAAACAGAGAAACTTAAAGATCTTCACAACAACCCATAAAAATAAAAGTTCAGTTTAACTTGAATACACTCTGAAAGAAATATATTATTTAATGTAAAGATGGTGCTACTATTAATAAAAGTATTATTAAAACATTATTTTTAAGGAAAATTTACAAGAAAAAATATTTACCAGAAAAAACACTATTTCTAAAAAAATACTACTACTAATAAATTAGCTTTGAATAAAATCAATTATTCACAGATGCTTTTGATTAATAATATGTAATGAAACCATTAAAATGGAATCCAAAAAATTAATGGAATACACAGAATTTGGTGAATTTGAGGTGGAAAACATATTTCATACTCTTAAAAATAAAATTTTTATTTAACTTTTAATAAATAGCTGATTGTGTAGGTTTCATGATTTCAATTACACATGCTTTTTGATTAATACAATTTAATGTAACCATTAAAAAAGGGGCTAGAAAAATTAAAACAGGAAAAAAAAAAATAGAATTCAGAAAAAAATAAAATAAAATTGAAAAAACAGAATTTGGAAAAAAATAAAAATGTGCAAGAAACATCTCATGGATGCACTGGGACACATTCTCAGTGATGTATACTGGGGTCACTGGGTGTTTCGGGTCTCGCAACATCATACACCCTCGCCCAAGCGACCCAGCCGGGGTTGATCAAGCCCCGACTTGCATCCCAGTAGCAGTCCACGGATCAGCCTTCTTGATCCAAAGCCACCTTGTGGCCTTCTCTGCGGCTTCGGTCGCGGATTGAATGGCCCTCTTCTTGGAATGGAATTTGGGAAAATAAATAACTAAAATAAATAACTAAAACGGATTTCATAGGGCCCTACCGTTTATTTTAAATTAACATGACAGTTAGGACTGCTAAACCCGAAATTGGTTTCAGATGAACTAATAAATGTCATGGTTCATGGAAACTACATAGCAGTCAGACAATCAGAATACAGCTTGATGGTTTGAGAACACTCTTGCTCTTTCTTTATATGTAAATATCCTCAAAAACAAAACAAACATATGTGGGAAGCAAAGTAGCATAATAATTATTTTCAGAGAATACATCTTGAACTAAGTAAATATTTCTCACCCCAACTTTTTTTTTTTTTGGTTTATTCTTTAAATAAGAAAACCTGTGGGTGGTCTTTGGGCATGCAATGTGAAGCTGAGATGTTTTAATAATAAACAGTCTGTCTTAGTTGACTATGAAAAAACAAAACCTATTAATCTCAACATCTGTGAAACTCTAATGTCTGTTATTCAGAGAACCATACTGTTGCTGAGATTAGGGGGTTTTGCTCTTTGGCCTATAAATAACTAAATATGTTCAACACACAGAAAGAGAGACTGATATTGATTTTGGGTAACCTCTGTGAAAGGGTTTGGCTCTTCTGCAGAAATAAGAGGACCAAAAGCCAAGGTCTGAGGAACTAGGCATGCACTAGTAAACCCACTGCTGTGTCTGATTAATCCACTCTAATCCTAAAGTCTACACACTCAGGCCCAAAACAGGCATACAACTGAAACTTTCAGAGATCAAAAAGTGGGATTTTGTTGTGTGGGTGTTTGTATGCATGTCCTCCATCCATTTCTGACTCCAGATGACTACAATATGCAATGAAGCTATGTTCAATATAAGCCGTAACAATGCTCCCTAGTAATCCTAAATCGTTGTAAATCCCCTCTCAAAATCCAAAAAGGGAGAGAGAAAAAGGAAATAAAGGACAGGAAAAGCAGAGGCTGGGCAAATAAAGGGTGTGCCTGCAAAGACAGACAGAAATGAAGAGAATAGATTGATATAGCAATTACACCTTATTCAACTGCAATGAATACATATCCATATATTAGCCTTCTCTGCTCCCTGTGCACATGTATATGTGTGCTTGCCTGCATGTGTGCACGACACTGAGGTTTACGCTAGCATGAGCATGTTTAAACATGAAAACTACAGCATCCAATTGACCATGTACAATTTTTCTTTCTTTTTTTCTTTCTTTTTTTGTCATTATTTCCAAATTTTCCACCAATTATTTCAGCATCCCTCTGATGACTTTTATAAACAGAGAACCAAATAGATTTACTTCTTTACTTCTTGTTTAAGTTTGTTTACAATTTTAAAATGTAAGTTCCTCTTCAACCAGACCTTTGCTCTCATTAGCCGATATCCATTCAACATTGTAGCAAGTGTGTGTGTCTGTGTGTGCATGTTTATGTGGTTTATGAGGACACAAATTTGTATAATGACATGGGTATGACAGAGGTATTACAATATGAAGGTGGTTTATGAGGACACTGCCTATGTCCCCGTAATTCAAAAGGCTTAAAAAACATACTAAATGGTGTTTTTTTGAAAATCTAAAAATGCACAAAGTCTCCTGTGAGGGCTAAGTTTAGGTGTAGGGCAATAGCACACACAGTTTGTTCAGTATAAAAACCATTACGCCTATGGAGAGTCCCCATAAACCACAAAAACCAACATGTGTGTGTGTGTGTGTGTGTGTGTGTTTGTGTGTGTGAGAGAGAGAGTGTTTGGTCTAGGTTGTGTACTGGCCTTTATATAAAGATTATTTATTCCATGTCACTGCACTGACATAATATGATTTAAGGAGCACAGGAAGCTCATCTGACATGCCCCATTGGTGGTCTGTCAGGTGTGAGCGCTAATTTGACAGGTACGTTTGTACTACAGATTAATCTAATAGCAGGGGGTTCTCTCCATTTCGGATTTTCCATCATTTTACACAGGAAGTGACATAGTAGAAGATGTGAATGGGTCATGAAATGAGACAATTCTGACAAAAAGATTATTTCCTGGCAGCCCTGAGCTACACTAACCACTTATATGAAACTACGAGGAAAGGTCATGAACTGACAACACCACACACACACACACACACACACACACACTAACACACACACACACACACACCTGTGTACACATAATAACTACACCTAATCTCTATTCTAAAATCCAGAGGGGCAAAGACACATTGCAAAAATAATAAAAGATGACAACTTCTTTGCTACAGACACTTTGTGTGTGTGTGTGTGTGTGCCAGAGGGGGGTCTTTTCCCAGAACACTTCCATCAGCAACCTGAAATGATTGTGGGCACGTATGAGAGGGGAATTTTCAAAACAAGAAAAAAAATAAATAAATAACAAGCAGAGCGTAAGGAAGCAAAAGAAACACAAGGAGGGAGGGAAGCAAAATGAATAAAGGAAAGAATACATGAGGAAGGAAAAAGAAAAGAAAGAAAACAAGAATTGAAAAAAAAAAATAGGGAAGTGAAGAACAGAAAGAAAATAAAGGAGGGAAGGAAGGAACCCTAGTAAAAAAGTAATATATTTAAAATACATTTATTTCATATAGTTCAAATCTATTAACATATTTATTGACAGATAACTCGAGACTTACTGATTTAAAGGGGTCATATGATGCGATTTCAAGTTTTCCTTTCTCTTTTTACAAGCTGTTTGTGCATAGATAAGATCCCTGAAGTTGCAAAGACTAAAGTCTCAAAACCAAAGAGATATTCTTTATCAAAGTTAAGACTCGACCACGCACCCCTAAAATGCCTCATTCAAACACGCCCCCACATGTCTATGTCACGGTGTGGGCAGATTTGCAAAACACCACCCAAATGTATACGCAAAGAAAGAAGGCGGAACTATTATTCTCGCTGTAGTATTGTTGATGCCGCCGGCGCCATGTCGTGGAGACGCTGTGTTTTGTTGTGAAAGAGAAAGTACTGTGTTTGGGCTTCCAAAAGAGGACACAACTAGAAATCAGTGGTTAAGTTGTATTTACAACACTGTTCCAGAACAGTCTCGTTTATAATGGGTTTTATTGTTTTTGTGTCATTGCTCCGGGACACGGCATCACAATACGGTAAGGGCCGTAACATTTCTGTCTCACGCTTGAGGTATTCGGCCAATCACAACGCACTGGATAGCTGACCAATCAGAGCAGTCCTCGCCTCTCAGAACGATGAGCTTTGTAAAAATAGACGCGTTCCAGAAAGGCGGCACTTAGAGGAGCAACAATAATGTACAGTATGTGGAAAATAATGTGTTTTTTTACCCTTAAACTGCATAAACACATTGAATTACACCAAACACACAAAATAATGTTCTTTTTAGCAATGTCATATGACTCCTTTAAAAATTTTATTTGGCATATTACTTGTGCACAATGCATAATTCTTAATGTTAAGTCTAAAATGTGTTTTAATGTCACTTTTGATAAGAACTTTATGATCTTTGAATAATATCAGTCTTTAAATGCAAAAAATCTAGAAGTATACTTGAAATAGTTACACTTTAGCACAATCAAATATGCTAAGTATATCTTTAATTGGACTTCAGCACTACTTCCGCACAATTAAAATGCATTAATTGCAAAATTAGTTGTTCCAATTTAGCAGACTTTAAATATATAGTTTAGTATACTAAAAGTACAATTTCAGTCTATTTTATTAAGTACATAAATATAAAAATGTGTTTGTAGTATACTTAGCATGAAATAAAAGTACTTCAAATGCATTTATATATATTTATTTTTCACTAGGGAAGGCAAAAATAAACGCAGAAAATAAATAAAAGAATTAAGTAATTAAAAAAAAATGAAATGAGGGAAGAAAACAATGAAGTAAGGGTGAAGATAAGAAAGGAAGCACAGAATAATAGGGGAAGAAAAATTAAATATATTAAAATTATAATAAAGATATATTACAATTTTTTTTTTAATACAAATTGTTTTCTTAAAAAAAAAAACTAACACTAGCTTATCTATTCTTTTTGTATTCTATCTATTTGTTTTGTGTTTATATATTATACAATTAACAAAAAGCAAAAAAGCCTCTAACACTAGCTTACTCTATTCTTTTTCTATTCTATCTTTTTTCTTTTTATTTATTATAGAAATGAATGAAATGAGGAGGAAGGAAGGACAGAATCAAATGGAGGGAGTAAGAAGGAATGAAGGAAAGAAAGGAAAAAACAAAGGAAGGAAGGAAAAAATGGAGGAAACAATGAATAAGAGAACAAAGTAACAAAGGAAGGGATGAAGAATATTAGAGAATACTGCAGAACGCAGGAGTGCTGATGATAGGTATTTTCACAGTGGGCTCCTCTGAGTAGATAAGATGGTCATTGAGAAGGTCACCACACACTCAACCAATACCAATCCTCACTGAGATACAGTATCAATACAGAGCTTCGAGTGCAATGAAAGACTTGAGCAAGTCTGGTCTGTGACTACCAAACCAAAGAGGACATGAAAGAAGCAACATGAATCACACTTGTTCAGACAGATAGGGATTTCAGGAGTGGTGCAACACTGCCCCCTACTGTTTACTGTGTGATCTGCACAGTCTGACCAATGGTGTGTGTGTGGCCAGACACAACTGCGTCACTCCATAAGACACACAGTCAACACTCTAATAAACACATTCTAATAATCCACAGCATGACAATATGACATCATAGAAGGCTTCAAAGAAAGAAAAAAAAAATACTGCATATGCAATCATTTTAAAAGCAAACAATAGCAGCAGCAGCAATTGCAATCGAAACTGCAGTCCAAAACAGGCACTTTAATGGAGAGAAACCTACATGCTCAAGACGCTGATTTGTTTTTAAGACTGAAGCACGCTGGTAAACAAATGGCTGTATGGGGGATAGACAGTTTCTTTGATGCTCCGTTCAATTTGCTCAGAGACGACATCCTGCAGGTCAAAACTGAACAAGGAATACTCTGAGGAAAACAACAGGCATGAATGTGTGTGTGTGTGTGTGTGTGTGTGTGAGAATGGTACACTACAAAGGCTGCTGCGATAATGTAATGCTCAATGTTTGTCTATCATCAAAATGATGTAAAGCCCTATTGTTCACTGAGCAGGCTGCTATGGGTTTGATTAGGTTTGTAAGAGAGTAAGTTTGCAGGGCTCACATTGAATAAATGCCCGACGTTATCATGTTGCAAAGCTAATTGCGTGATGCTCGAATAAGAAGTATATTAATTGATAGTTCTGAGTATTAATATAATATAATATAATAAATATGAAATAAAAATAGCACATTAAAATGGTTTCTGAAGGATCACTGCAGACTGCAGTAATGGCTACTGAAAATTCAGCTGCACCATTAAAAATAAATTACATTTTTTTTGTAATTAATTAATTTGTTTGTTTGTTTATGTGTTTGTCAAATAAATGCAGCCTTGGTAAGCATTAGAGACATCTTTCAAAATTATTGAAAAAAATCTGACCAACCCTAAACTTTCAAAGAGTAATGTATAGTAATAATAATAATAATAATAATAATAATTAGTGCTGTCAAACGATTAATCGTCATTAATCGCATCCAAAATAAAACTTTTTTCTGCACATAATATATGAGTGTGTACTGTGTACTGTATATGCATTATGCATATATAAATAAAAACACATGCATGTATATATTTAAGAAAAATATGCTATGTTTATATATTAAATATATTTATATATAAATATCAAATATAATAATATAAATGTATAGACATGCAAATCATTTCAAAATATATACTGTATGTGTGTGCGTTTATATATAATACATAATAAATAAAAACAGTAACATAGTATGTAAACAAAAACTTTTATTTTGGATTCGATTAATCGCGATTAATCATTTGACAAGGCAAATACTACTACTACTACTACTACTACTAATAATAATAAACTATGTTTATTTATAATCATAATTACATTTTGAATTGAGCTTGTTGAAATGTATTCAGGGATTGCCTTCACTGAAGAATACATTTATAATGCCTTAACTTACTAGGTTTTGGCACAGAGCTAATGTCTCTCTTTATCCCTCAGCCCTGTAAACTTCCTCACGACAGATTTGATAAACATCCCAATAGCGCCACAAGTCATTTCCACAGAAGCTATTAAATGCTGCATGAACTGCAACAAATGCCAACTTGCTCTCTGGTGAGTTCCAAGTCAAATTGTGTAACACTCTGCTTAGAAACCCAATAAAATCAAAGTTTTTAAGCTTTGGATCCACAAACAAGGATTACATGTTCTTTATCTTCAATTTACTCTGCCGTTTCGTCTTTCCTTTAAGATTTTGAAGCAGTCCTGGGTTCAATACCAGTTAAGCTCTATCGACAGCATCTGTGAGGTTCTGACAATTAAGCTACCGCAGAAAGTAATTTGGAATCATCCCCCAGTTTGTAAAAACAAGCGATCATGTTAACAGGAACACACTTACAAAGGAAGACTATGGGACAAGACTTAAAGTTCCAAGGTTTAAAACTTGGAACTAGAGGGACAAAATTGTTTAGTAACTTTGACTGCACAAAGTAATACAGAATTTAGCAATACAGGACTCTTGTTGTGACCTTGTAACAATGGTAGAAACAGTTATGTGCAATGCAGGAATGGGAATTTAATTTTAATAATACATTATATATTTATAATAGGTATGAAGTACATTTATCTCATACTAAGTATACTACAAATACATTTACATATTCATGTACTTAATAATATATACGTAATAATACATATTTATAAAGGCAAATGTTGTACAAACTTCCCTAGTAAAAAAATAAATATAAAATGTATTTAACATACATTTATTTCCAACTAAGTACAGTTCAAATCTATTAACATATTTACTGACATATCGCTTGATTAATTTAACTTTATCTGGAGTATCACTTGAGTATATATTTAGTTGGACCTCAGTAATACTTTTGTACAATTAAAGTGCATTAAGTACAAAATTAGTTGTTCCAATTTAGCAGACTTTAAGTATGCCAGTTATACCAAAAGTACATAAATATGTAAATGTATTTGTAGTATACCTAGCATGAAATAAATGTACTTCGAATATATTTTAGTATATTTATTTTTCACTAGGCTTGTCTTAAACATATCCTATATTTTCAGAAATAACATAAAATATAAAAAATTGCCAAAATGGAGACACGTAGGTCATAATGAAAAGGACTAAAAGTATAACACCAGTAAATGTAAAGAAAAGGCCAGCGTCTTTCAGCATGTCACCAACACGCAAACATGAAATACCCGACATACAATAGTAGTTCTTTACAGGTTTTTCCACAGCATGTCACAGATTGCAGTGAGCCATAACACAAGCAAAACCTGGCCCTTCACACAGACACACACACACCTTACTTCAAAACAGGTCAGACTGAATATCAAAGCAGAACATTCCCCAGCAGATGACAAATTTTCACACAGAATTTTCAAACAGATGTATAATTTCTGTCAGGATATGTCTATCCACATGCATATTCACTCTGTTAAATAAGAGTGTGAATGCTGGCTGAGCAGTGTGTCTGAGCTTCATGAGAAATGCAGGAGGTCTGGGAGGCAGAGGTTCATTAGCGGGATGCCTCCACACTTCACACCCGTCTCGCACCTCCAGCTGTGATTCCTCTTCCAGAAACCAAATGCATCACTGACAAACACAGTCTAATGCTGTCCAGCAGGTGTGAGAAAATCTATATTTACACACTGACTACCAATAAACAGCCATCTCTAAAAAGCAAAATACACTGAGTGAAAGCAAGAAATGGTGAGATGGAGAAGAAATTGTGAAAATGTACAAAAACATTTTTTGTTGTAAAAAGTGTGCATTTTTAGACATTACATGACTATGTTGAAACAAAATCACACAAACAATGAAACAGGCTTCCCAAACACTCCACCATCTTCCATTGACCCCTGTCTTCCTCTGTCAAACTGTCCGGCCCCAAATGCCACGGGCTCAGCCAGAAAGCACACTATAGTCATGTTTCCACTGTCAGGCAAAAAGCGGGCATGCTAGTGCGTGCCAGGGCCAGTCGCGCTTCCACTGTCACATCCGGGGCTTGATCGTGCCTCGTCGGTGCTTCCTTGGGGCCAATGGCCCGGGTTTTTTGGCCTGACAAAAACCTTGGGCCAAAGCGGGCTAACGGGCTAGAGGAGTGGTTATGAACAGAGGTGGAGTTTCTCCGTGTCTGAGAGCGTCAGCACTGTGGATCATTTCATAACAGCTAACACCAGCATTAAAGACTTTTAACATAATTTTAGCTTAAAACTCACTTTCAAACAGCAGCGAGTGTCTTCACAGACTCCAAGATGGCCATCGGGACAAGACCACAGGAACCAGATGAGTCCTTTGCACAATCTGATTCTGTTTTAGCCTAGATTTAAACTGCTGATTTTTTCTGCCCAGTGGAGAATGACACTATTTCGACAAACTATTTCCCCATCTAAATACTGTAAAGCTGTTTTAAAGGCACCCAGCTTTATATCAAGCCGATGTAAAGCTGCTTTGACACAATTTGCATTGTTAAAAGTGCTATACAAATAATATTGACGTGACTTGACTTTTGGATTTAAATCTTTGACAAAACGCATTTAACAAATGGCCGCTTTTATCATGTTCGTTTTGTGATCGCAGTAGTTCCAGTGACTTATTTCATATTAGTTTTCTGATAACTTCTCTTTGTTGGTCAAATGATAGAGTTGCGTGAAGTTGTTCCAGAGAGGCGTGTAAAGGGCTGGCTTTAGTGAAGTGCTACAGAGCTTCTGGCCCGACGGTGGAAACGCATCGTGATTTTGGGCTCGGTGCTACAGGTCCGAGGCTATGAGTCCCGCCCAGCCCATTTAAAGCACTGGCTCACACTGGCCCGCCAGTGGAAAAGCGGCTATTGCCAGCCATTAAGTGGTTTACTCATGGTAATACTGCATAGCTAGCAGTGTGATACTCTAGAATAGTGGTTCTCAACCCACGGCCCGTCACAAATCTAAATGAGACCCACCATGCTGAACACACAAAAAAATGACTTTCAGTTTTACAATTCATTTTAAGCTATAATGTTTTTGTTATGTAAAATAATCTTGTTTTTGATATATTATTTTCAGACATGAGCAGACCAATGTACTCATGTAATTAACGTTACGCACTTAACGAACACTTACAAGCACGAACTTTGGCAGAATTCAATTAAAATAGTCATCAGCAGCCATTAGTTTGGTAAAATTGAGCATCAGAATGGACAAATTTGTTATTAAGGGAGAAAAACGAAATGTGGAAAATGCCAGCGAAGGAACACATTCAAACAAGAATAGTCGCAGCATCAGCAGTGAAGGCAAGGAGAGTGCTGGACTTTCGGCATCAACTTGAAGATGTTCAGGCAAAAGGAAACACCCATACTACGCAGCACTCATCTTTAATTGCAGAAATGTGGCGAAACATCTCTGGAGAGAACCTCAGATTATTAAAATCGAAAGTGCTTTCCATATTTGGATCAACATAGGCTATATTTGTGAACGCACATTTTCTGCAACGTCGCGCATCAAGCCACGCTTCCGTGTGCATCTTACAGACTTACAGACTCGCAACTTCACTGTGCTGTTACCCCTTTTGAGACGAATTTCACAAAACTGGTCAGCTCCCGACAGCATCAGCTGTTTTATTAATGCTGAGTAGAATTATTTTTTTATTTAATTCAATAAATGTAATCGTTTAGATATCATAATATTTAGGCTATAATATTATAAATCTGGTTTGGTTTGTTTTGGTGATGTAATATGTAAATGATATGTGTGTGGCCTGTGAGACTTGCACTTGGACCATAGTGTGACCCAGTGGAAATTTTTTTTTGAGAACCACTGCTCTATAAAAATACACTGCATTCACAAATATGTGGTAAATAATGCACACTGTAATTTAATTAAAACTCTGATACTCATCTATAAAGAAGAACATATATTTATCAATTTACAATAAACATAAACAGAGCAGTGTTTAAACAGAGCCACAGTATCGCTCTATACTACAGGCTACTACATCATAATATACTAGAATAGGAGAAAGTATTTTAAAACATTGATTATTACTTTAATTATTTTAGGCTTAAGTTTTATCTTTTATTTCTAGTCATCTATATTTAGAGGGTGTTGACAAATTATTATAATATCACAAATATGGCTTCAGGCTTGGTGTTTTACCTAGATTTATAAATTTTCTATATTAACAAAAAAAAAAAAAAAAACAGTTAATTGAAATAAATCTGAAATACAATAAAATACATTTTTTAAATTAGATGGAAAACTTAAACTTAAAAAACGAATTAGAAATGTTGCTTTGGTAACTAATTAAAATGTGTTAAACTACTAAAATTACTACAAGTTAAAACGAAATGATTATTAGAAATATATAATAATAATAATAATAATAATAATAATAACAACAAAGCACATAAAATTACTAAAACTTACACTAAAATTAAAATGAAAAATATGAAAAAGCTAAATCAAAATATTAGTCAATGCTATAATAGTAAAAAAAAAAAAAAAAATAATAATAAAACAACAGCGACCCACAAACAGCCACTGAGTGTCACTGCTATACAGAGAAAAACAGTCACCTCAGACTAAAGAGTGTTTAGAAAGAAAAAGCAACTATGTTTTCAAATACCTGTTCTAGTAATTCAAATTTCAATGCTAATAATTTTGCAGTAAACCTATTCTCTTAACTTGACAAGTACAAAGTGCCCGTGGCAATAAAATTGTCAAAATGTTTAAGGTTTTTTGGTCACACTATATGTCCTAGTGGTACACCAGGTGAAGTGCACTCTGGAGAACTGCACCCATAAAAAATATATATTTTGCATTGAATAAACATGTTTAATATATTACATGGGGACTTGAATTAGTTTTTTTGCTCTCAAGAAGCACCTTTGTGCTAAAGCGAAATGGAACGGCCTTTGTTTTTTTAGTTATGTTTTAATTACAGCTTCTCTTGATGAATGTCTTTCCATTGTGGCACAGCATTGCTTCCAGGCAACATAAACAGCTTATTCTAAACTACTAAAACTGTGAGTCTTCATCTCATTTGAGCGTACAAATAGATTTGACACCATTTATATACATACATTACTATTTAGTCTGTCAAATATGCGCCTGAAATGTTTAAAACAGATATAATTTTGAAAAAAGTATTGGTGAAGAGAAACAGAGGGCAGACAAATAATATTCCAGATATTTTAAGAAGTTTTAAAACAAACAGCATTACTTACTACATTCTTTCAAAAAATAGTTGTAACATTTGCAAACAGTAGTACTTATGATCACCTTCATAACCACTAGATGGCAGCCTAATATTCCAAATATAGTCTCTCACAGTAAGTTAATATTTCTATGATGGTTTTCCATTATTGTGCTTGGAAGTATACATTTTAAATATATGTTCTACATCTACATTTGTTTTTGTTTGCTTGTTTTGTTTTGCCAGTGTCGTGAGTTTGGGGCAGGACTTGGTTTCAAAGCACCAAACAGCCACAGTGTTGACACCTTACAGGGACTACAACGATTTATAAATAGCATACTTCAAAGTATACACACTAACTTTCAAGTGGAGAAGCTCTGAAACATTGAAAAACTATTAACAAAATGCATCACTTACAGATGATGTCATTGCAGACTTAATATACTGCAATAAACAATATTTGAACCGAGTGTACTCACATCAAACTCATTGAGAGCGGCGGCCAGCTCGCCGATGCCAGCATGCCCGTGCTTCTCATCGGTGGGTGAAGTGGCCTGGGCAGAGCTGGAGATGCCCCCAATGGCCTCTTGGACCTGTTTGAAGACATAGTCGCGGTTGGCACGTGTAGCAGCCACGTCGGGGTGGCGCAGGAAGGCCTGGGAGGCAGTATAGAGCATAGTGGCGTTCTTCTTAAGAGCCCCTCGAGCCGCCGCCATCTCGTCCCTGCACTGAGGGTCCTTCAACTCCTGGCACACACATACAAATATATGTTTTAGACCTGTCACTTTAAGACCCACTGCACAGATCTAATATACTCTTGGACATCCGATTTTCTTGCTAATGTTTATATTAATTTAAAACATAATCATCTGTGTTTTATGTGAACAGTCCACACGCAGGGCATTTTTAAAATAACTGTGTGTGCATTTGCCCATTGACCATTGTATAGTTAGATAATAGCTAGTTAAATTCTAATAGTAGTTAGATAACAACTAACTAGCTGCCTAGTCAGATGTCAGAATGCTTAAATTTACCTCAAATTAATTGTAGTCATTTGTGTACATAAAAATATAAAAGCTAAACAAATTATTAAACCCTGAATTAGTTTCTATTAAGACTGCCTATTCAACGAAAAAAAAAATTCTACCCTCTCCCTGGATATATAATAAAATGTTTTATTGAGTGCAGTTGGTTGCCTTGTATACATTATGTAGCATTTTTATAAATGAAAAAAAAAAAATCATTTTGGGGGGTTTATATTCAGCAGTTGATGGCATTTATTGATATCCATTTATTGTGCATACTTAGTGAGCCACGTAAGATAACATTAGGATGAGTAAATATGACCATAGTAGACCTCGAAAATAATGCATATTGCATGAATAATGTAAATGTATCCCCCTTCCCTCCAAAGTGAAACAAAGAAAAACATTATGATAGCAATGATATTACGCAGCGCCTGAAAGTAGTCCCCAGCTATAATCATAACTAGTTACCTAGCTGGGGACTATTTTCAGGTGCTACATAATATCATTGCGCCTGCTGCACCCATGGTACGGCAGCAACGTTCCTCGATTTATATGCCGGAATGAGAGTATAGTTCCTAGCCATATCTGCCTAGAAAATTGCAACTTTTCATTATCCCTCAGTCTTAGTACACAATGTAACTACAGAAGAGTCAAGTTTTAAATAGTAAAAATATTGAAACTCTTTGGTCATTTTTGAGTGAGATGCTAATGGTCTAATCCGATTCAATGATCTATGCTAAGCTAAGCTAAAAGTGCTACCGTCAGACCCAGAGACCGGCTGAATGGATTCGAAAACAGTAAAACTCAACTGTTTAAATCTTGGGGACTTGGAAAATGAGCCTATTTCCAAAAAAGTGGTGTGTTCCTTTAAATAATGATAAATTAAAATGTGTTGTACCTAAAAGTAAAAAAAAAAAAAAGTACTGTACTTAAATACAAAATACAATAACTTTACTCAAATAAAGATTAAATAAAACGTAACGTGTTTTAACATTAATTTATATTTAATTTAGTGTTTCCCCTGCGTAACACTAGAGGGAGCCTGAGTACCACTAGAGGTACTTGAACCACACTTTGAGAACCACTAAGTGAAACATAGTGGAACATCAATAAGCTGAGGCCATCGCCGATCTTTGACAGTTAAGGGGTTAAAGCACAGCAATTATTGCTTCAACCAATGGTTCATTGTATCACTGTGCAACACCCTTAGCAACATATACAATCGATACAGCATTAAAACTGTTCTATGTATTATGTATTTCAGCTAAATTAACTGACTTATGAGTGACTCCTGCTGGTGTCATTCACCTTTAATTTTGAGGCCATGCCCTTCATCCAACAAAGAAACTCTTTTCATGGGGGAGAAACCTTGATGTGTGCAGGTGTCTGAGTGGAACCATATTGCCAAATCTGTAGTTTTCCCACAAAACTGAGCTTCCTTTATACAGCTGTAGTGGGCCGTTTTTTGTTGTTGTTTTTTTTTTCAGTCTGTAGGTTGCGAGACCCACCACCCCCCGGAACACAATTCTGACCCCCTAAAACGTGATTTTAGTTTGATTTTAATAGCATTTTCCTCTGGAACACAACCAGGCTAGTTTTGAATAGCAATTGGGTTGGTTTTGTTACACATACCTGGCAACCCTGGAGTGGAAGTCTACAGTTTCCAAAATAGTGGAAGGAATATTAATGTATTTATTAGTTTTCTGTTTCAGGTATGGTACTTGTACGTTCATCAGTTTGCACTGTAATGACACTTACAAACTGGCGCTATGCTGCAAATCGATTTGTTTTGCTGAGAGACAAGCAGATGTGAGTGTTTGAGAAAATATTACATATGGCATTAAAAAATAAATGACACAGTGGATTAGAACAGTTCCTATTCTGTTTTTATTCGAGCTTTATAAGATAATTATCTTGCCATTTACTGTCACTGTCAGTAACTTTTTCAGTGGAAGGATAGCATTTAATCAATTTAATTCAAAAAAGTAACCAATACAATTTGGTACATTATTTGGTAACCATTTGATAAAAGCAGTAAGGTACAAGCAGCTGTGCTGTATTTTGAATAAGTCACAGCTGAAGGGGTTGCAGGCATTCCGCTTCCTGTCATGCGTATTAACACCCTTCAGCCAAGACCTACACAATACAGCATGGCTTCTTGTACCTTACATACATACATACAGACAGACAGACAGACAGACAGACAGACAGACAGACAGACAGACAGATAGACAGATAGACAGATAGATAGATAGATAGATAGATAGATAGATAGATAGATAGATAGATAGATAGATAGATAACAATTGTGATATTTCATAATACCTGCTGTCTGCGAGCAGCAACATAGTTGAGTTTGACCATCTCTTTTCCAAACTCCTTAAAGCGATTGGCCAAGTCCTGTTCATTGGTGGCATTCTTGACAGCTTCTAGAGCTTCTTCCACCTGTAAATCAACACGGACACACATACAAATATCCAACTATTTAAAAATCATCAATAAAATGAAAGGTAGTAGAAAAGTTCCATAAAGCACTTTAACTGATGTGATTGAGTGACAGTTAACTTTTGTAGTGCTTATTATTGGTTCTCCTGGGGCACATATAATTCTGACAGTTTTCACTCTCAGTAATGAGACTAGCAGAAGAGCAAGGAGGTGCTTTGTCCCTTGTGGGACATCTAAAAGTTTCTCAGCCTCATCCTACACTCTAAAAGCTCTCCTTTCGCAACCATTACGTTTCACAGATCTTAGTTTTTAAATTTGTTTAGTGGTTATATAACAGAGAGGCTGCTAGTAAACAAAAAAGTGTTTTAAATCCCTAAACTTAAAAACAAAAAAGAAGAAGAAGAATTGTGTTTGTTGCCTTAGTGCCGGTGGGGAACAAAAATTGAAAGAAAATAGAATAGTGCAACTAGAAGCAAAGGATCATGGGTGAGAAAATTAAGATGCAAATGCAAAAAGACTAAATTCTGCCACTCTGAAAATAGTCTTATCTACACCATAAATATAAATGCAAAATATGGGAGCCTAATTGATGACCAGAAGCAAGTGAATGAAGTGAATATTTGAGAATGTTATTTTTGCATTTTAATAGTCTGTTGCAAAGTTATGCCAGGAGGTTGTTGCTTCAGCAATATGCGCTATGCAAATAAACAGCAGGACCTTAAGATAAAGTTTACAGTTTCTTTGTAATATAATACACATAACTTCTTTATATCTAATATCCTTGGATATTGAAACAATTGAAAGGCGGGTGTGGCTTGTTCTGAACCGGTGGACAGTGACCAGCTGTGAAGACCAGTTGCAGCGATGGAGCTTTGAACACTCAATCAAAATGAAAAAGGGGGAAAAAAAGATGACGATGAATTCACCATGAGACAGTTCTCAAAGGCAACAAAAATGTGGTTAATTAATGTATATAAAAGTGTAACTGTTAAGGAGTAATATGTTTGAAGTGGCTAGTGGAGAGTAGGGAGGTATGACACAGTAAACAAAACAAATAAAGTAAAGTAAAATAAAGTAAAGAAAAATAAAAGTATTATTATTAAATGACGAATAAACTGTGATTACACAAATGGCCTGCAACTATGGAAAAATGGCCAGTGAGAAATAAATAAGAAGCAAACATACGATCTTGAGGTGAGCCAGGAGCCTCATGACGTCAGCCATGTCAGCCAGGATGAGGAGGCGAGTGACGGCAGAGAGGAGGGCGCGTGCGGCACGGACCATGGTGCCACGTTTCACAGAGGAGCAAGGGTCATCTGCAAACTCTGAGGAGGCCACGCGCATTGCCTCGCCTGCACAGAGACACAAAACAACCAAGACAAAAGCAAACAACATATGTTTAGAGTTCCACCACACAGCAAATCCCTTGTGCATGTCTAGCATTTTTAATTCGGAACCCACTAAAGCTGCATGGACATGTCAATGGTTTATTAATAGCTGTGCATCTGTTTACCATTGAAATAAACTGTGAATACAGGCAAGTTTGCCAAGAGTGTTCATTAGTGAAACAGCACACTACAGAAAACCAGTGTACAGGGGGTTGCTGGTGTCTGGAAAACAATGTGCCAGATTTATGTCAAACACTCAATGAAATACAGTGCAGTCCATTTTCCAATTCTAACTTATTTAGAACTTTGACCACAAAAGTAGAAATCATTATGCAGAAAATAAAGTTTAGAATAAAAAAAGCCATTGGTAGATTGGCACAGGAGTTATGTAAGCAGCTTTTTAATACCCTTTCATTGTGATTGACAGTATTAGATGGCCATGCACCTCCTGAACTTTTATGTATTCAAAAGTAGCATTTTCTATGTATTTATGAGTTATACTTAGGAGAAAAAAGCCTGATTCAGACTGTCAGAATGTTACTGTGGCATGCTTGCTGAAGTAAAAATGAGCAATTTATCTCAAAGTTCATTGACAGAATCTATTAATGACCCTACAGTAAGTGGACTCCCACCTTCCATCTGAACAGGAGCCGCAGGCGGGACAGAGTTGATTAATGAAAGCTTACAAAAAGCCTGGCTGAGACATTAGCAAATGTCATTGAATCTGAGAATGACATACAGAGAAGAAAGATTGTGGCAAACTGACTTCCCAGAGTCTAGGGAAAGAGAGAATATTTATTTTTTAAGCGTGTACAGGCTCTGTGTGGGTGAATACTTGCGTGCACATAATAAATATGGCTGTACTTTAGTGTATGTGCGTGTTCTGCTGTTTCTCTCACACAGTGAACTGAAACAACAGAATGCCAGCTATTCTTAACAGAGCCTCGCTGCTGTCCCTCAACTTCCAGGGGAAATACATTGTTGTGGCAGCTCTACCTTCACGGATTACCACAGAAGGTTATAATCTTATTTCCTAGCTCTTTTTTTTTCTACCCACAGTATAATTTAACCAAGTCAAAAGAACAGACACATTCAGACAAATTCTCATCCAAGCTATGTGAATCAATCCTTATTTTTGCAATGATGTTTGGTCATGCAAATGGCATAGAAATCAAAAGCTAAAAACAGTTTTAAACCTGCTTTCAAAGCACCAGACTGTAATATCACATCCGATGACCTAGAACGAATGAAAGTGAGTGTTAGAGATAACCAAGTCAATATTTAATGAGAACAATGCTTACTTCTCCAGAGAAACTAAATCATAAGTTTAAAAAAAGCATGTATGCATAAAAACTAAATTCCTTCACCTCACTCTGTCAGAAATAATTTCTACCAACTACTGAACAGACAGGACTGTGTGGTATCAAGGGCAGTGAATTCATCTATGCTGACTTAAATAAATCAGATGGAGCAGATATCATTGTAGACACAATGTTGACATCCTGCCTACTTCCAGATGCTGCCTGAAAAGACAGAATTTGAAGGTTTTAGACACACACACACACACACACACACAGCTTACACACACACACACATAGCCTACAAGAGTCAGCCAGAGATATTAATGCTAATTATTTTTGATCAGCGAGAGGATGTGAAAGAGATCAATGTTTTCTATATATTTTATATGAACAATAATTAGATTTGTTAAATGAAGAGAAACTTATGACACAACTACATCCATCGGCACTACTTAAGCTTGGTAGCAAATTAAGACTACTGAGAAAATGATCATGAGTATTCACCAGTATTCTGTGAGGTTGTGCCAATACAACGAAATGAAACAAAAAAAAAAACAGTGACTAATAAAACATTTAGATGAATGGGTCATCAGTTTCTCATCATTTAAAACAAAAACAGAACATTACAAAAAACAAAACTGACTGATAAATGTTGAAATAAATGAGTCATTAGTTTTTCATCATTTAAAACAAAAACAAAACAAAAACACACAGTGAATGATAAAATGTTACGATGAATGGGAATGCTAACAGATTTCTCCAGGTTTTATGGACCTTGGTAGAGCAACTTAAAAAAGCTAGCATTAGCCGAACAGCCTATTGATCCCTGAGATGACCCTCAGCTCTCATTACTGCAGCCTTTTTGTAAAAACACTGCAGTCTTGATTTCCTTCTGCAGTGTATCTTCTGCATTGTCTTTTGATTCCATACTTGACCTTCTGAAACACTAAGATATATATAGTAAAGTTTATTATTAAATCATGTAAACAAACCCCAAGCTGGACAGGACACAAATGCACTTACATTTCTCTGAAAAGTCTTAATATGCAATTTTGCATTGAAGAGCTCATGTGGGAGGGTAAGGCATTTGTAACTTATTTTAAACAAATGTCAAATCAGATGAGCAGATGTTTCTTAGATTTGTTTGGTCTTATAATTGACTAGTAGCTTAAAGGATTGGTTCACTTCCAGAATAATTTACTCAGCCCCATGTCATGGTCATGAGTTTCTTTCTTCAGTCTCAAAGAAACTCTCCAACTTCCAAATAATCTGACATTATTGTTGTAATTTTTTATTTATTTATTTTTGTAAAGGGTGTTTGCCTTTCTTAGCATGTTTGCTTTGTAAACACTGGGTTGGTACTTCTGCGTACGTCACACGTACATGATTACATAATATGTGAGGTCGAGCTAGTGCAAGACGAGCATTTGTGGTTAAAATGTATATATTATATATATATATATATATATATATATATATATATGTGTATTTTTTTTTGGAAACTGACCAATCGTTTCACTAAAACTCTTATTCCTCAGCTAGGATTGTGTAGAGCCCTTTGAAGCTGCATTGAAACTGTAATTTGGACCTTCAACCCCTTGATTGAAGTCCACTATATGGAGAAAAATCCTGGAATGTTTTCCTCAAAAACTTTTATTTCTTTATGATTGAAGAAAGAAAGACATGAACATCTTGACATAGGGGTGAGTAAATTATAAGGAATTTTTTATTCTGGAAGTGAACTAATCCTTTAATTGTCTTTTTCAAAAGTAATTTTTCATTGTCATTAACATTAACAAACTATGGGACACAAGTGACAATGAGATCAAAATCTAATTTCAAAAATCACATTTCTTATTTCTATTTTAATTATTTTCTTTGTCCTTTAGCCCCTGTTTCACAGCCACTCAGACCATTATGTCCAACCTGTGTTCATTGATCTCATCCCAGTTAAAGGTCGGCTTGCTAATGGGCCACGCAGAGTATTTTAACACACTTCATTCTGCCCCTGTGGCCGGTGCTTGGCTCAGTCTCCATCTGTCAGTGCTGCAGTCCCTTCCCTGCAGTACCTAAAAACACTTGTGTATTTTCACCAGATATAACTCTAAAAACTCATTGAACAGGGATATCTCACTGCAGACCTGTGGGAAAATATATACAACTACATTATGTAAGATTAAAAAAAACAACAAAAAAAAACAGCCCATAGACTGTATTTGTGTTTTGTTGTGTTTTGCTCCCCATGTGCTCCCCATGACACAGTTTTCCTTTGTGTTTGATTGTGCTCATTGAATTCAGGTGTGTCTCATTTATTCCTCGTTTAGTTAAGTATTTAAAGTGTGTTCTGCCCTTTGTTTGGAGTCCGGTGTTAAACGCTGATGTTGTGCTATGTGTGTGTTCCTGCCTGCCCTGTGTTACCCCTTGGATGTTCATTAAAAAAACTGTCGTTCGTAATAGAGCCTATCATCAGTCTGGGCCCAGCCTATGCCCGAGCCTGCCGCAACTGACGAGCCATCGCTGCACGGAGCGACAGTGCTGAGGATCGCCATGGAGCCTGAGCTGCTGATGATGTCAGACCAGGTGTGAGAGCCGGCTACAACGCCCACCACGAGGGAAAAAGACGTGGACAGCGAGAGCATGGCGAGGAGCTCTGCCCCCTGCACCATGGCTGAGGGTGAGCTGAATGTGGATCTGGGGCTGGGGAGAGTTTTTGGATGTGGATACTGACTTGCCTCCTCTCCTCCCTCCTTGTTCAGAACCCCTTTGTCACTCCTGTTTCCCCGTCCAGCCCAGAAAGGGCTCCTGTTTCCCCATCAAGCCCAGAGAGAGCTGCTGTTTCCCCGTCGAGCCCAGAGAAGGCTGCTGTTCCCACGTCCAGCCCAGAGAGGGCTCCTGTTCCTGAATACGGCCCAGAGAGGGCTTCCGTTCCCAAGATCGGCCCAGAGAGGGCTCCCGTTCCTTAGTTTAGGGTGCTTTCACATCTGTAGTTCAGTTCATTTGGTCCGGACCAAAGGCAAAAAACTATACATTGTAGCTATTTTTAGCCGTTTTGGTTCCTTTTCACACCACACTGTTTGCTCTGGTCCGAACCAGCTGAAACAAACCAAAATGCAGTCACGTGACAACATCCGCTTCACTTGTTGGCTAGATGTGTCTTTGAACGCATTCCCTAAACTGCTTTTCGATTGGTCAGAAAGAGCGTGTGGGAAAGTTCCTTCGGTGCTCCCGGAAGTAAACAAAGACAGGAGTAAAATGCAGTAGACAGCACACTGCTATTTTGAGGCTCCGCACCTCCTCACAACCCCAAGTTTGTCCGCGACCTGCCATGCTAAACTGCAAACTGTCAACAAACACTTCCTCATCCTATAATGCACAGCGCAGCTGACTACGGCAGCTGGTTTAGTCCAAAAATGCGCAGTGTGTTTTTTTTTTTTTTTTTTTTTTTTTTTTTTTTTTTTTTTTTTCTTTTCTTTCAAAAATGCGATTGCTGCTTTCTCACCTGCCCAACCGAACCGCACCAAGAGGGAAAACGAACTCTAGTGCGACTCAACCGAACTAAATGAGGCAGGTGAGAAAGCACCCTTAGCCCTGAGAGGGCACCTGTTTCCATGTCCAGCCCAGAGAGGGCTCCCGTTCAAGAGTTTAGCCCAGAGAGGGCTTCTGTTTCCCCCGTCCTGTCCAGAAAGTGACTCTTTTCCCGAGCTCAGCCCAGAGAGGGCTCCTGTTCCTGAGTTTGGCCCAGAGAGGGCTTCTGATTCCAAGTCCAGCCCAGAGAGAGACTCCGTTCCTGGTGCAGCCCTGTCGTTCCCCTGTCAGTCGTGCTCCCCATGTTGGGAGTCGCAATTCGGTGTGTGTGGGCAGCACACATTAGCCCTGAAAGCCTGGAGGCTTAAAAATGCCCACTCGCCCTCCCGCTTCTGCCTCCTCCACCGCTGTCGTCTGGCAGCCCCTCTGCTCACTCTCAGCCCACCATCTGTATGGTGTGAGCTCCACGGCGTGCGTGTCTGGAGAATCCCTGGCCTCTGCCTCCAGCCTCTGAGTCCCAGAATCTGCCTCGGTCCGTCGACCCAGCAGCTCCACCATGGCTCCTAGCTCCCTCCTCTCCTCTGTGGACAATCAGTTCACTGGCACTGCTGGGCTCCCCTGTCTATCGTCGACGAGGTTCAGGTGTGTCTCATTTATCCCTCATTTAGTTGAGCATTTAAAGTGTTCCTGCCTGCCCTGTGTTATGCCTTGGATGTTCATTAAAAGACTGTCTTTCGTAATTATCCATCTTTTCCTCATTCCTCGCTCCTCACAGAAGCAGCAAATCCTGACAATTATAATTCTATTATATTTCCATGAATTTTACAGTCCTAGAAATACGTATTTTAAAATTATCCAATATTTCCAGGTTCCCCATGACTGTGAGAACTGTAAAAAGAATTGTTGTATGGTCCTCATAAACTGATTTTCTTCTTTGTTTTCGTCTGAATTAGTTCATATTTAAAGTCCCAGAAAGAGACAGAGAATCATCCCAGACTCCCATTAATATTATATTAGCAAGTAATTTAATCCACCACCAAACTAAACAAATTAAATAAAGATTTCACATTCATTACCTCATCAAAGAGTCCTCAAAATAAACCACAAAAACAGAAAACAGATTATTATTAATACGATACAATGACAGCTAATACATTTCAGCTTTTGGGGTTTAAAAGTGTCTTTTTTTTTTTTTTTTTTTTTCTCTTCTCCGCAACCTCATAATTGCTCTTCAGCTGTGTTTATGGGATGATGAATGCTCTGTGAAACACCATCAATAACTGTTTGCTATTTTCATAGAGGTAATTTGGCTGAGCAAACACTAACTTCAGTCCAAACCAATGAACATGCTAGTGCTGGAAAGGGATACAGTGTGAATGGGAACGATCATAAAATAAAGGAGAGAAAACTTGGTGAGAGAGAGAGTCTGTGTGTAATGTGCTGCCAGATAAGGGCTGTGCATAATAGGCAGGACTTATAGGTGAAAAAGGAAAATAAAACTTTAGCTTAGCTGTGTGCAAACAGCCGCACACGGGCTACAAGCCCACAGCCCTCAGCAAATTGGCACATTAATGTCTTTTAGGGTCAGATAATGTGACAGATAATGTGTCTCATTGGTTCCCAAATGACCCTAAAATTCTTCTCTACTCTCTCAAGAAGCCAAACATGACTAATAGACAGAGCATTGGCCACTATGCCATACATTGGAGTTAAAAAAAGAAAACCCTTAATATATGTTTGGTTGCTTGATGGGACGTTGGAACAAATAAGCAGCAGATTTTGTTTGGGACAGTACCTCAGAGTGATAAGACCTCAGAGTGATAACAAGCTGCTCACCTTGCTTGCGGACGTCCTCTACAGCTGCGATAAGCTCCTCCTTCAGGTCCTGGCTGTCCTTAGCAATCTGCTCGCCCTTTTCTAGAAAGTTCTGGGTCGCTTGCTCCACAGACACAGCCAGCACGTGAGCTTTCTTGGAGCGTCCCTTTTTCTTACTGGATGGACCTTTGTTACTAGTGTTGACCAGGGTGGTCACCTGTGGACGAGAAGAGTCATAGATGAAGACTTGTGCAAAAGACTTATTTTTATCACCTTTGGACTGAGCTACATATATAGGGTAAAGCAGGTCTGTCATCGTAGTTCATTTGGCACATTTATGGATGAACACAAGCATGATCAAGCCTAAGTTTGTTTATTTCCAAACCAATGGGCCAGAAAAACTGCTGGGTTTGTTTGTTGCTTTAAGAATTATAAACAGGTAAGGGGCTGCTCACAACAATCAAAGACATCCATCTACAGCTATACGCACATAGACCAATAATTAAAAATGCAGTCATTCACAAAGACATGCCTGTGTGAACAGACCCCAAGTGTCCCCTTAAACCTTCCCATAAAAAATCAAACAGGAATTATGGTCACAACACAAACTCAATGTCAAATCTAAACCTCTGAATGGTTTATATATATATATATATATATATATATATATATATATATTAGTCAAGACATACATGAATTAGAAAGAAAGAAAAAGATTGTTTTAAAAATTGTTTCGTTTCTGTGTTTGTTTGTAAAGAAATAATGTTAAGAAATATTTTGATATTTTGAAGAAATTTTCAGATTTGGTGCTCAAGAAACTTTTTGAATTCTAAATTTTAAAATCAATTTACTGTGTCCTTGCTGAATAAAAGTATTAATTTCTTTCAAAACATAAATCAATCAATCAATCAATAAACATATAAATTGTACCTGAATAGTGTAAAGGTATTGCCATCAGACTTCATCATTGTACAATGGTGTCGCCACTTTTCTGTATGGATATTTATACAATTTACATTTTGTATCAGTGTTGTTAAAATGTTTTCAAGACAAGCAACAAAATGTGCCTCAGGTCTGAATTGTAAAAAGAGTCTGACTTTGTCTGAAGTCTTGAGCGTCAAGTGCACAAGTGTAAGTCTTAGTTTAACACCGCACCACATTATCAAAATTCTCAAATTTCCCTTATTAAGTACAAGCGTGCACTTGGACAGTGTGAAAATAACAATGCCTATCTACTGTGACAGATGAGATTATTTGCATTGCAGACATTTCTGGCAATTGAACACATTTGTCTACACGATTAGATCTACACATTCCTAATAAAGTGTGCGCAGTTAAGAAACATTTTATGTGATGTATAGTGACTCATTCAATAGTCAAGCTTTAAGCTCTCAAAGGGCCCATAAAACAGTGCTGGTTTTCACTTTCTGCAGCAGGGCTCTGCTGGGACTGTTCTCCCAGGGTAATGTATTTTCAAGAACACCCACGCCAAGTAATTACCATAGTACAACAGAGGACTAACTCGAGTTCCTTGTCCAAACTCAGCCTATACAGCTGATAAAGCTTAAGACCCCATTTGCCTGAACATTTATCCCAGTTATTCCCAAAGCTGATGCAAAGCATAACACTGGATCACATTTAAAGAGTTTTAATCAAAACAAAGCATAGCTGACCTTTAAAGGAGAACATAGTAAGTGATCTCTAACAAATTCATCTTAGAATGGGTTAATGATAATGAAAAAACTGACATTGGGACAAAAGATTGAAATCACTTTGTAAGGAAAAGCTAATATAAGGCATTACAGTAAATATTGCCAGCAAATGTTGCATTACGCTTCATTACACAAACAAGAGAAATTGTATTCAATATAACACTCTCCGCTAAACAGAGTTCAGAAAGTTCAGTTGATGCATTAGGGATAAATGTACAGTCAAGACTATCATTATCACAAAGCAAACCCCGGCAAGGCCTCGGCGTGAAGAAAAGATGAAAGATTCTGGTAAGAATCTATGACGGCTATGTTGGGAATCAGTTGCCTCAGAGTATAAATACATATGACTGCAGAATGCTGCTATTGACCAATCAGAATCAAGTATTTAAGAAGGTTGCCCATGTAAATACCATGGTACATGATTACTATAATCATTATCATGGTATTTATTACGGCTTGTCACATAGCAATGTTTCGTTACTAAATGAATTGCGGTTTTGAATGAATCACCACCACCTGCTGGCTGTTTTAGTTTCACAATTAGAGTATCATTACAAAAACTAAATAAATAAATATATTTTTCATTAACACATAAAATTACTTTCTTCTTTTTATTTATTTTCGAATGAAGACAAGTGATGCTCAAACTGAAAACAAATAGCTGAGGCAATTTGAGTCCAGTTTACAGAAATCAGAATGATTTGACTAGTCATCTCAGAAAATCAGAAGAGAGAGAAAAAAAAAAAACACCAAGAAAAAAAATAAATACACAAAAGTCATTTAGAATAATGTTATGATGCTTTTTATGGTCTTGACAGCCCCAGTCCTTATTCACTTGCATAATATATATATATATATTTTTTTTTTTTAAAGTCACTTTTTGTGCTACACAGGGAAAATAAATAAATACATTTTGTAAAAAGTACATGCAGGTTTGGAACAACTAATAAATAATGAAAAATGGCAGAATAGTAAATAATAAAATATTATTACTGGATATATACTTTAATCCTTCAATCCTGGTGCATCAGATTCACAACTTATTGAACAATCCTGTTTTACTGTAAAGGAGTTCAGTGCTCCAGTGAGGGAATTCCCTGACACTAGTATCACTCATAACCACACAATCAATCCCCAATGAGACTTACCTTCTCTTGAATAACACTGTCAGTGTCAACAACAGTGTCAGCAAGACAAATGGAGCACTAACATTTATAAATGAACCACAGATCTGGTATTCTCTGTTCTATAATAATGTGAGAACAATAAAACACCACGACACTCCCACTACAGTCATTTCATAAGGACAGCGGGGAAGTGTTTTTAATAGTATTATGACAACAAAAGTGTAAAAAATGGTAGCAATAGAAAGACAGTCATTGATTTAGCCATTGCACTAACGGCTAACCCTCCAGAATTCCTGCTGAGCTGGCTTTCATCGTTATCATGATCTGGTCAACAGTGATGATGAAAGCTGATCACTTCTATTTTACATATACATAACTATCCAAGGCTGTTTACTGGTTGAACCAGCTGGGTCCATATCGAAGCATAATATAGAGTGAAAATAATGTAAAACTGTCCTTAAAATCAGGTTTGTCCTCTCGTGGACCATTTACACTTAACCTAAAATATGTCTTGCCCCCATATTATTATCTTTAATAAGAAGTTTCCCACTTTTTTACTTTTTGGGTGAAACTTGGCCAAGTTTTAAGATATAGTATTTAAGAGTCAGACAGACAGATTCACATATTGATTCAAATGTTACCACAACTGCAACTCATGCAAAGTCCTCCAAGTCCATCTGACAACTCTGGTCTAATTGGAGACATACTCCACTCCTTGAGTTTTATCAGCAGACAGAGACTGGGTTTCCATGGAGACACCCACAGTCCTGTCAAAGCCATCAACAAAAGGTCCAGGTGAAAAAAAAAAAAAAAAGTTGCACTGCCACATTATATTTCAAGCTGATGTGGCAAAAGTAAAAGAATTAAATAAATAAAAAATAAATAAAAGTGACCAAAAATTGCTACTTAAAAACTTGCTTTTCATTTTTATTTTATTTTTTTATTTTGTTACAAAGCCATGGCTTTGTTAGGTTCAAAATCAAATAGTTTTGATTTGTTTAGCAATTTTTGGTCACTTTTATTTTTATTATTTTTTTATTTTTTTACTGAAGCTATTATAGGTTATAAAAATACTGAGAGAGTGCTGTTCTGTGCTGAAAAGCGTTGCTATCTCAGGAATAAATTTCATATTAAAACAATAATAAACTATACAAATAATTATAATTCAAATATATTAAAACAGTTTTTTGTGATATTTTATATATTTTTTATGTTCTCTACAATCATAAAATAATTCACATGGGCGCTCTCTACCGACAACTTCACAATGCCTTTAAATGATGGACGATTTGGCTGGAAGTGCCGTGGGAAAGCTCATTATTTCCCCATGAAGATTCCTAAGACTGTGTTTCAGGTGTCCATGCCAAAATGATCATGGTTACTAACAGCAAAGGATGTCAAGTGGAAGAAAAGATGCCATCTAACAGACAAAAGTGTGAGTTCCCCCTGTGCTGAAACTTAAAAAGAACGCTCTGTTTCTACCAGCCAAGCCACAATCCTTTCACGGTGTCAGAAAACACAGAGGGTGGCAGTAATCCTGCATGGGGGGCCTAAAAGAAGGGGAGTCTGCTTGAGTTGGGAAACCTAATTGAAACCTTCAACCTAAAATGATAAATGAAGCGGCACTCCACCTACTTCTGATTTCAAGGAAGCGCTGGTGGCAATGAGGTACACCTAATAGTGATGCATGGCAAAAACAAAAGAAAAGGATAACATTTTCAGTGTTGGTCCATTTTCTTGAAACAGGCATAATGGAGAGAAAAAAAAGTTATAATGAAGAAGAAAATAACAGGATATTACATGAAATGGTAATGGAGAGTGTTCACACGTCACTTTTTTTCTCGACAATCAAAGGAAAAAGGAAAAAGTAACAAAGCCACCCAGCCTTATTGAGATAGTTAAGTAGCCTTTCTGTTGCACTATTTATTAATTCACACAGAATATCATATGATCATTATTATCTGAATGTCACAATAGGCCTCATAATCGTGCAAATTGTTTGGTAATTAATGCTTGCGATTTAAAAGCTCAATGACAAACAAGGTCAAAGTTGAAACAGTTTGAATTGAGTGTTATTTTACAGTACTTGACCTGCAACAAGTACATTGGGGAAAACTGAATTAAGTCATGTAAAATTGCCTCTTTAAAAGTGGCATTAACCTTTAGACAAGTATAATCAATCAACTAGAACATTGAGGGCTTACTAAACAAGAACAGCTTGCGCCAATGCAAACTTCCTTTTGGTCTCAAAAACTACTGCCAGGATTTACTAAAGAAACGCAGTGAAAAATTAGCGATCAAAAGGTGGGAACAGTTATTTTTTGCGGCTGACCTTACTCTATATGTGTTTGTAGAAATATCTCTTTCAGATGCACAATGTATGGGAGGAGAGTATTTAAAGCTCCAGTCCATTGCATCTTTGCATCTTTGTCGTCATCTCTGATTGAAACCTGCATTTGCAGTTATTTGCAAAATTATAATGTTTCTGCATCTAATCTAAATCTAATGCTTTGAGGAGTATGTGTGGCTGTCAGTCACCGCACCGGTGTGGATATTCACTGTACTTCGGAATCCCGGATTCTGCATCTTGGAAGTATGACCCAAATAAGAATTTTCACCGGAAAATGTCACCTGAACAAGTAAGTAACATGTCTACTACTTTTGTTCTGACCAACTGAGAAAAAAAAATCATTACAATACATCGCGCTGCCAATGGTGATTAAATCTAATGATCGCTTAGCTCATATAACATCAAACCGTGCAAATTATTATTACTGTTATACTTTGTTCTCAAAATGTTAATGTTAACAACATTAGCATTGCGTGACTGTGTATTTACTGTGTATTAGCATTACGTGTAGACTACTGGTGACTACAGGTGAATCTCCAGCTGTTACTGATTGTCATATGGACCTTTCTGGATTACAATCCGTCATCAAAATGATCAATTTAATTATTCCAGCTGCTGTGAGAAAAGACTATTAATGATATTAAAGGGGTCCTATTATGCTTTTTCACTTTTTGAATTTCAGTCAGTGTGTAGTGTATATGTTTGGGCATAAAAAAAAGATCTACAAAATTACAAATCTCAAAGTCCACTCCAAAGGGAGATATTTCGGGGGGGGGGGGTTAAATCCCTTTTCAAAAACTACAACGAACGGCTCATTTGGACTACAGCGTTGTTTTCCCGTGTTTGTGATATCACAAAGTGGCTCATTAGAATATCATTAAAATAAATCCCACCTATGGAAATTGGAATGGTTGGGGGGTGGGGAGAATGCTTGGTTGAGCACTGCACGTTTCAAAATCGAAACCCGGTGCGGGTGTTTTTAAATATCACTGTATTTCTGAAGGAAACTGACTGTCTTCAGAAAATTTTGGATGTCATTTTCATTTCAGTTTGGATATAATATCTGATAAAGCAGCGTTTGTGAGAAGAGCGCTGATTTGTGTAAAGCGTTACTGGGGAAACCTTGCTCTCTACCACTCCAACAGCACCTCCTGCTGGCAGAGAATGAATTTGCATATATATGCCGTCACAAATAGTGTAAATCTGTGGGACTATGGTATAAATAAATTCAACTGTATAACAGTTTTACTGCAATTCATGTTATAATGTTAGAATTAAAGAACAATAAACATAATACAAATGACCGTTGCACTTATCTGTACATAGTAAATGCAGTTATTTTTAAGCTGTTGTTGACATCCTATCTTAAACGTGATTTAGCCAAAAAAAACAACAATAGCGTTACCACTCTAATATGTCTTGTAATGTCCGTACGTGCAAACTTTCTGCGTGATCTTCTTGTCCAATATTCTCGGGGACTGAATTGATATGGCAATATTGACGAACTTGCTGCTTTGGCAAGGGGCGGGGCAGTACTGAAACACAGTCTAAGCTGTTCGCCAATCACAATGCACTGGGACAGCTAACCAATTACAACACATTTCATTTTTCGGAAGGCGATTGCATTGGTCGTTATGAATATAAGTCTTCTTTAAATTTGCACATTGTCAGTAGATCACGTGCAGAACTTTCCATGTGCATCTGCGCTTTAATGGGATAGTCGCACACTTAGTTCCCCATTTAGTACATGTTGCCCCCCAAAAAATGCATTTGTGCAGTTGCACGCTTTGCATCACTGCTGCAGATCTGGAGATAAAGAACTGCGCAATAAAGAACTCATGCAGCAGCGAGAAAATTTGTGTAAAAAGGTTAAAAACCAGAAAACAACTAACCATGCAAAGCTTCTTTGTCCCATGAACCAGAAGAACTTCAAACTGTCACGACAACTACGAATGTTTTTAGCATTTTTCTAGTCGTTGTCTTGAGATGTGACCATACCTCATACTTCATTTACTAGATTTAAACTTGCATTTAGCACATTTGAATTGTTATTTGACAGATCACTTAGACAACTGACCACAGAGTGATTCAGCACTGTGAGGATTCAGTTACTAATTATAGATCTCTATAGATGTCAGACGTCGTGCCACACATGGCAGGGACTTTCTCCTACAGCATAAACGAGAAAAAGGAAAAAATGCTGACAGAAGAAAGGGAGGGAAGCCCTATGGGATGAGAAGTCAAAAGGAAAGAATGGGGACACAGGTGCTTTAGCTGTCCCTAGGCCCAATTTGAGAGACATATCATGCCGAGCTGAAGCAGGTGGCCTGGAGAAAAGACTGACAGCTTCGTGTAAAAGCACCTGCCTAACCATGTAGTAAGATCTAATGCTTAGTCAGACTTGCTTTAACCTGCGAAACCTTGCTCACGGCCGGGCTGGAGGCATGATGAGTTATTTCACTTCAGTAAACCAAAGAAATAAACATTCCTTTATTTAAAACAACTGCTTAGTGTAGCGGAAAGGGGAACCGCTGAGGGTCTGGGCGTGATAAAACTGTCAATGGCATATTAAAGGCCCCAAGCGTGGTAAGTGACCTGAAAACTTTAAATGAGGTCCAATAAAAGCTACAGTCCATCTCAAATACATCACTAGCTACTGGTGCCGACCTTTCCCCACGGCCCATAGCCCTCTACGGTTGTGTTTTATCAGTAATCAATAATACTAAATGTTCCACAAGTGATTTCCTTGGATCAGAGGGCCCAACAGTGAATCCAGCCACGTATAATTAAAAGGACACCACAATACTGCTTGGATTTCTGCCGGCTGTTCTCTTAGCCTACTGCTCAGGTCTAGGGACAATCTAATGCTTTGGTATTAACTGAAGCTTTGACCAAAAATATTTTTAATTTAACCGCAGAAGAGAAGGAGGTAGTTCTTATGATTTGGTCAAAACACATGCTATTGTTTTCAACTTCAATATGGTTAACTTCAAAAGTTATACTACTACTGCCTAGACATCAATTTGAGAAATCAATCTCGTCCTTGTATTTGCAATATATTGTCAAATTTACTGCAAAGGTGGCACAGAATCATTTCTGAAGTGGCATTTAGGTGTCTTAGACTGTTTAATGCTGCCCTAGAGGTGGCTTAAATGTATTTCCATTGCAATTACAGTACAGTCAAATATTTTGATACTGAGTTGGACAGGCATAATTTAACTTGGTTTTAATGCACCATTGTATCTTTATACTGAATTTTGAACTGGCACAGAGCAGCCTTAACTTGGCTGTGTAGATGCTTTATGTGGACATAAAATAGGGTTAAAATTATTTTTGTTTAGTTAGGAACAGGATCTCTGTTAAAGCTAATTCACATTATTATTATTGTTTATTTATTTAATTATTTATATATTTCTGGAACCTTGTCAACCTAAATACAACATTACAGCAACATATATACTAATAATACTGATACTAATACTACTAATATATATTTTAATTCAATATTATTTGTATTTATTTATTTTATTTTTATTTTATTTATTTTTTTAAGATAAAAAATATAGCCTAACTGTGAACCAAACTATGGATAGGAAATGAATCATACTCAAACCACCTCCAGAAACAGAATGAGTGCTTATATATAGCAAACTGCTCTGCAGTGAAGATACTGTATATCAAAACACAGAGCTCATTGCATGCTTCGAATGTCAACCCTTTCACTTTAAAGCATGCAGTGCATGCTTACTTTATATTCAATTAAATAGACTGTTATTTAACTATTTAAATTATAATGCAATTAACTGTGCTTCCATAGAAGGAGGAACATCAAAGGAGTTTCTCCAAAGAGAGTAAACCATCTTCCAAAACAGCATTGGCCTCTGGGTTACCTACAGTAAGAATGTATTTAAGTCAACAACTTATGTATTTTGCACGAGGAAGCCGCCAATTCTAAGTGAAGACCATAAGGTTTACCCATGAGGATGGAAGAGAAAGATTTCATACATTATCTTATCAGATGGATCTCAACATTGCATCTCCTTTCCACCTTATCTCTCCTCCTGTGTGTTGAGAATCCATTTTCAGATAGATTCCATTCCAGACTTCCATTCAGCGAGATTGAAAATTACATTGCCTGAAACACTAGCACAAGGACAACCATAAATATCATTGCTGATTGAAAAGCAGTGTGAGCGAGCGCTCCACCACTAAAACAATACAGCCTCCCTAAGCAGCTTTGACCCGAGGTGAAGGTCAAAGATACTCTCTCAGAGAGAGTGGAGCCCAGCCAAAAGAGGCTGTAGAGAAAATAATTAGTTTCTCCCTATCCACCGGATTTAGTCAGAATATGTTATCTCCTCAGAGAGAGGCAGACAAAGTGGATGCCAAGTGCAAGCGAGCGCACTCGTGCCATGTGCCAAAACTGCATTCAAATTAAGACATGGAGACCAACTGGTGACTACAGTCACACTTTTTACCAGCTTCAATCACTTTCAAGTACATTGTCCAAGTTCCAAATCAAGCAACACATAGAACTGAAACAAGAACTGCATGAACTACCATTCAGAAGTTTAATGTTTGTAAGATTTTTGAAAGAAATTAATACTTTTGTTCAGCATGAATGTGCTAAATCGATCAAAAGTGACACTTATAAGTTTTGAAAAATTGAAATGTTCTTCTGAACTTTCTATTCATCAGAGTCCTGAAAATGTATTAAAGTTTCCACAAAAACGTTAAGCAGCACAACTGTTTTCAATATTATTAATAAGAAGAATTATTTATTGAGCACTAAATCAGCATTTTAGAAAGCTTTCTGAAGGACCATGTGATACCGAAGACTGGAGTAATGATGCTGAAAGTTCAGCTTTGTCATTACAGGAATAAAATGCAGGGTAAACGTACCTATCAAGCACACCGAAATCTACATTGAGACATTTTTAGTGCACAAGATATTTATTTCAGTACAAAAAGTTATGTTAAAATAAAATATTAATCTCTCACACAAAAATATTTAATTTTATTTAAAATGACAAAAGCGTTTCAATTAAGATATACATCATTAAATTAAAAAAGTCTGGCTGCGCTTAATGGGTAAATTTTTGTACCCTTCAAGCACACCCTTGTTCCCATTAAGCTCACATCATATTTTATAAATGATGTTGTAAAGAATAATTGTAAAAATATATATTTTTTTGAAGGTACAAAGTCAATCACAAAAAAACAGAACACTACAATCAAGAAACAAGGCATTCAAATTGATATTCAAATTGAAGTGGTATTTAAGCACATTGCAGCATCTAGACTAGTCCACGTTCAGCTAAGTAACACATATTCAAAAATCAAATAAAACAAACCAATAAAACATTTAATTCATGGGGATGAACACAGAAACTAGCCTCATTATAAACCTCTTTTTAAATGGATGTAAACATATCTATAGTCTCTTAAGGCTGGAATACACTACATGGTTTTTGCCCTGATTTTCCAGAGATTTACAGTCTGTAGAAGTTGATGCTAGTTGCCAAAGACCAGAGCCAGTCTGTAGATTTGAGTTGACAGAATCCATAGCAAATCGATTAACTTAACTTAAAGTGACAACCATCAGTTAATATGTAAAGTCTGTTTCTGAAGGATTTACATAGACGTTCAATGTGGAAAAGCTTAAAGAGAGCACACTGAGCTTAATGGGAGCAGCAACAATTTTTAATAAATTTAATGTAATATTTATTAAAATGACAGGATTTTGTTAAATAAATAGTCTGTCATGTATTAAATTCATACATATTTTAATATGAACAACTATTATTAACAATATCTATGAAATTATACTTTTTCTTATTAATGTCACACTGAAGCTGTGTGATTTTCATAGTAGTGTACCCTTTAAGCTCAACTCAACTGTAAAATGACAGACCAGCAATAAACTGTCAATTTATAATATTATGGATGTAAAAGTACAAGCCAGTAATGCCTGTGAAGTATTATCCGTATTATCGTATTAGTATTAGCGTAGCACACAATCTTATACAGCTAGTCAGCTAACTGTGTTCTGTAGCATCTGCGTTATGTTGCTAAAACTATCTTTTGGATCTAAGGTTATAATATGCAAAAGATTGAACATTAATCTCTTAATTTTACAATATGTAGTGAAACTTACCCAAAATAAAGGCTTAAACATCTAAAAAAATGCACATTTAAGGGGCTCCTCTTTTGGTGAAAGTTTTCAGACAGCTTTCAAAATGTTTTCAAAAACATTTTGTTCTTTAGAATAGTGTGCAAGTCAGTTTTGATTTCACATTGTCTGCAGAAGAATCGCTCTGCAGCCAGACGGTCTTGATAATCCTTGGATGACATTTTCATCCTGCGTGTTCACAGCCACGTTCCTTGAGAAAGCCTTCCTCAAACAGACAGCTTGTGCATTTTTGGTTGATGTAAAGATGACCAGACAGGCTCTACAACTGCAGCAGTATTAGCGAGTGCTTTGAGCTTAGACGACATAAGACGCGCTGGCTGGCAGATGACTCGGCGTGTCACACGGGCCTCGCCAGAATTATGAGGTGGCGATGCCATGGCCACACGTCAATTCCATGTTAGTCACAGTCAAGGGCTTTAAAAGAGCAAGGGCGCTCGGAAGCCTCTTACCCCTGTCGCCCGTCCTTCTTTCATGTTTGAGGCATGGCGAAGTGAGATTTCTGCCTGCTCTTCCTCCCCCCTCATGTTTTCTCACTCTGTGATTGCCGATGTTGGCCCGAAGTTGATTCATTCACATTCAACAAGCCAAAAGCAAAGGCTTTAAAATAAACAAAGCAAACCGACAGGTAGGAGCGAGCGCGTGGCGGAGCCGGAGAAAACATTGATTCTTTTCATTTCCCTGATCGGCTTGATCGCTAGCGAGTCAGAAAGGGAAGTTCTTCATGATTGCATCAATATTTTTCTCATCCCAAACACCCAGAGCTGTTGTAACTGTGATTGTGCCGCGATTTGAGAATTGGTTTTTGCAAACCGTAATTAGAACATGATCCATCACAGCTGAGATCTGAAGCAAAAAGTCTTTTATTGTGGGGAAAAAGCTGATTTCTTTATTTATTTACTATTAAGCAGGCAAGATTATGCAACAAGCTGCAAGATTTGCACTATAAAAAAAGAGGAATTCAAATAAATTTGCTCTAAAATGATTAAAGGAAAACAAACAGTCCCTCCTTTAGCATACTTGCTCAAGCCAGATTAGTCTGCCTTAATCTAAATGAACAAAAAGATTAGGATAAGAAAAAATAAGGTATAATTACATCAAGAGTCTTTTCTGAGGCAATGGAGGCAACGCTTACACAAAAATATACCTGTTAAAGTTTGGAATAACTAAGATTTCGCTTTCAAAAGGAGTCTCTTTTCTCTTTTCTGTGTGTGTATATATATATACACACACAGTAAAACACAGTAACATTGCAAAATTATTGCAATTTAATATTTTACTATATTTTAAAATATTATTTATTCCAGAATGACAAAGCTGAATTTTCAGCAGCAATTACTCCAGTCTTCAGTGCAGCAAGCTTAATATTTTTGAGGAAACATGATACACTACCATTCAAAAGTTTGGGGTAAGACATAAAAAAGAAGTAGTAAAGGTCATTATCAAAAGTGACAGTGAAGACATTTATAATTGTATAATATTTTTCATTTCAAATAAATGCTATTTATTAAAAGTTCTATTCATCAAGAAAAAAAAAATATTCAAAGAAAAAAAACTGAAATCATGGTTTCAATAAAAAAATATTAAGCAGCACAAACTGTTTTCAACATTGATAATAATAAGAAACATTGTTACTAACTGAGTACTAATAATAATTGATAATAATTAAGTACCAATTCAGCATGTTAGAAGGATTTCTGAAGGATTATGTGAACTTCTGTTAGCTTCTCATATACCAAGCTCCTGCAGCAAGTGTTTGTGCAGAGGACAAAGAAGGAGGAAGGGGACAAATATACATAGAAGAATTACAGAAAAACCAAAGTAAGACATTGCAGCTTTGTTACATTTTTAAACTGAACACATAACGCACAAAGTAGTTCACTAAAAGTTCAACAACATACTTGAACAGATCCAGCCTAAACCTTTGTTCGCATTTGAGAATGAACAACTATTTTAGCCTTACAATACTTTGAATCTGCATCCTAAAAGAACTGCTGAACAAGTCAGTAAACAAACCTGAATTAATCTTTCTGAAGAAGAAACAAATCCATCATTTAGGAGTTTTAACTTTAAACTGTTTGGCCAAAATACAGTCAGACACAATATAATCCATAATAATGCTAATAACACTTCCACCAGTGAAAGGTTTTTCCTCTGTTGTCCTCTCACATCAAAAAAGTAGGGGGGGCCCAAAGTAGCGCAATGACCAAATCCCAGAAACTGTAGAAAGCAAAAGCCGAATGCAGGACATTTTGGGAGATTTAGACATTTTGAAACGCATTTTTTTGGTCCAAAAAGAGGACATGTCTGGGGAAAAGAGGACGTATGGTCACCCTAGGTTAACTATTCCTTCAAAACTTTCTAGTTATAGTTATCGTTACAGTTGACATCCTTACATTAAACAGGCCTTTAAGCTGCAACTAATTCAGGAAAACAAATGCAATAAAAGTGTCATGCCAATAAACCACAAAAAACTACAGGAACTATTGACATTTGTCTAACCCATGAAAAGGAGTTCTTTAATTTGACACAAACAAGTTCAGTACTCTGTTCTGTAGATTCTCAAAACAGTTCAGTGAGGATATTTGTCAAACAATGAAAGCTCCTGTTTGAGAACAATACATTTGTGAGCTGTTGCTTCCCACTAAACATTCCTGATGTGTCAGGGAGCTATAGTGTGAACCTTGTTTAGTGTGTTGAGCTGTCTGAATGAAGTGAATCAACTGAAATGATGCCTAAGTGCCCACAGTGAGAGACAGACACAGAAGACACCTGCAGTCAGTTCGCAGGTGGAATGTATTCAGGGAATGTATTCAGTGTGTCAGGGATGATGACAATACAAGACACACGTCAACACGCTTATATTTTGCATCTACAGACTGAATGATGGATGATCTGTTACAGATGATCTGTTTAAACAACCTTGACTTGGGAAAGTCAATCACATATATTAAATAAAACCACGTCCCTTCTGTGCTGCAAATGGGCCTGCGAGCTATTCTAAACAAAAGCTAACAAAGGCAAAAGGAGAACATTCCCGTCTATGTAATTCCACAGGAAGGGTTAACAAGATGCTTACATAAGGCAGTGGCTGGTAGAATGAACTCAGACGAGCACAAAAACCATGAACAGGCTCAAGTTAATCTGTTTATTGAAACTGGCATGCCTACAAGGCCGTGTGACATGCAAGCTTTCAGAAAATTTAACGCCACTGTCAACCCAAAATTAACATGCCACATGCTGCCTTCGTAAATGCCATAAGTGCACAGAAAATGGATATGGAGAAACATTGAATCAAAGAGTCACAAAAATGGTCAGACGAGTGCATTAAGTAACTCTATGTATAAGGATCACGGGGAAAAATAGGTCTGGTGGCTTCATTTGTGGAAATCGCAACATGCTTTTAGCATTACTATACTTGGTATAGTATGCATTATAAACATGCATCAAATATACTGTATTTTACCAGTACATATTGCATGCATTCATTGGGGGAACTCTGGCCTTAAAGTGGTCATATGACATTGCTAAAAATAACAATATGTTGTGTATTTGGTGTAATGCAATGTGTTTATGTGGTTTAAAGTTAAAAAAACACATTATTTTCCACATACTGTACATTATAGTTACTTCTCTATGCCCCGACTTTCTGAAACACGGAAATTTTTACAAAGCTCATCATTCTGAAAAGCGAGGCGTGCTGATTGGCCAGCTATCCTGTGCGTTGTGATTGGCCGAATACCTCAAGCATGAGACGGAAATGTTACGCCCCTCACCGTATTGTGATGGCATTTCCCAGCGCGACCACACAAAAACAATAAAACCCATTACAAATGAGACATTTTGTTGCATCCACTGGGGACATAATTACTGATTATAATGACTTACACTGTCTTTTTACACAATCGCGCTGCATCGCGCCACGTAAACATTACCATGTCTGCATTTGTGATCGGAGAAATGACAAACAACAAGCACTCAACTGCTCAAAACTCGCATTAGAATAGTCAGTAGCAGAAACGTACTTACAGGCTGTGAGTCAGAAGTGTCAGACTGTCCTTGCAAAGTTGGAATTGCCAATGGGTTGAAGGTACAAATTGCAGTTTCAATGCAGTTTCAAAGGGCTCTGCACGATCCCAGCCGAGGAATAAGGTCTTATCTAAAGAAACAATTGGTCATTCGAAGTACACAGATGAATAACTATCACACGTGACCTTTCCAGCATGATTACGTAATGCGTGAAGTTTTGGACGTGCATCGCAAAGCTAGTGCATGACAAGCATTTGTGGATAAAAAGTATACATTTTTATTTTTATTTTTTAAAAATGACTGATCATTTTGCTAGATAAGACCCTTATTCCTCGGCTGGGATCGTGTAGAGCCCTTTGAAGCTGCACTGAAACTGCAATTTGGACCTTCAACCCATTAGCCGCCATTGAAGTCCACTATATGGAGAAAAATCCTGGAATGTTTTCCTCAAAAACCTTAATTTATTTTCGATTGAAGAAAGAAAGACATGAACATCTTGGATGACATTGGGGTGAGTAAATTATCAAGAATGTTTTATTCTGGAAGTGAACTAATCCTTTAAAAATAAGGTTATGTTAATAGTGAGACAGTATATTATGCATATGTTGTAAAATGTATGGCTTCAATTGAAGTAAATGGAAAATAATGTATACTAATGCCTGTATGTTGACCTACTGTATGTTTTATTTGTCACATTTAGATAATCAAACTGAATATAATTAAGACATTTATTTATTTATGCTTGTTATATTCTTAAAATAATAAGAAAGTAAATATTCATATGTGCCATTGATATCTTTAAATTTAGCATGACAAATTCCATGTCTTTGTTAAAAAGCTGTAATTGTGGAAACACAGAGTGAGAAAAAACAAACATATATAATGGAAATGTCTAAATACTTTTTAAAATATTATATAAATGTTTAATAAATAAAAAGTTCACTGGTGGATTTTAAGTTGTTGGCTGACTCTAAAGTATGAAAATCTGTATGAAATTCAGACTCAAAGTGGAAACGGTTTATTAGCATAGCATGAGTGCTCAGATAGGCCAGCATTTTAAAGCTAGCAAGATGCACCATATCAATAAATAAAAAGGCCAGAAAATGCCTTAAAATGACAGAAATATAGATCATCCACGCAAAATGCATTGACGTAAATGGGTCGGAAAAAACTGCTTTCCTCAAAGGGTTGAGAAGCATGTGGCTCAAGTGGCACACTGCATTAGCGGAGAGGACAAGATCTTTTGTGGTGTTTTGTGTCATATCTTTGCTGTGGGGGAGGAGACACAAGGTTTGCCGAGCTTTGAAGCTAGAGGCAAAAGTACAAAGAGGAAGAAAATAAACCAAAATGAGACACATTTGGGTTCAGGGACTATAGGCTTAGTCACGACCAGCTAAGCTAAAATGTAAATGAGTGCATTAAGCCAAAATTAAAAGAGTGCAAGAGTGTTGCAAGAGTGGGCTACAAAGACTTTCCTAACAGACTATTAGGAATGGAGACGACAAAACCATGATAAATGGTTGAAGCTGTGGCCTAGGGGTTATCACATGTCTTCCACACACACTGAGCCGTGGCGCCCATGTGGAAGATGAATATATCCTGTTTCAGTGCGTCCTCCATTATGTCTAAAAACTATTTTTTCTCTCGTCCTTAAAAAAGCGATTCATGCCATCTCTTTCAGAAAAAGAGTTCATAAATGCCAACTTCTAACAAACTTTGGAGATAAGAGAGAGCACCATGGACATTTAAACTGAGAGGACACCAGTTAAGCAAAGAAAAAAAGTTAATATAATTGCATATAAGATTAAAATAAAGAAATAAGTGTACTATCAAAAAATTGTTAAACTATTTTCATACACATATACACACATACATAATGTACAACTATTGTCAAAACTATGTTTTGAATTAATGTAATATCATATAATGCATATTATTCACAAGCACAAAAACTAATAATTTACACTTAAAAATTAGGGCTGTTGATTTAACACATTAATGTACTGTGACTAATAATGGAAATATTAACATTAAAATTAGTAAAGCATTTAACACACCTGGCACAGACCTGAAGGTCATCTTATATTGCATGCAGTTGCTGATAAACAGGATGCAGAATGACGACTGACCTATTAGAATGCAGTTATATGCCCCTAAAACGCATTTAAAAATAATGTTTCTGAAAATAATGCTTATGGCCACACTGTAACCTTAAAAATTTGTGTAATATACTCCATGATGATTCAAATTACTACAAGCAAATACCATCCATAATCTCTAGATAACAAGTTCTTTAAGAACCTTAATTGCCTTTATGAGGAAGCCAAATGTTGGAGTGGAACTAGGCAAGTCAATAATGAGCAATCAATGACATGAGAACAGTTTTTATCGCCCCAGGCCATTCTCATTAGTCTGTTTGATACTGCTAATATACCGTCAGCTAATCAATCTCTGATACCTTTTTGAAAGATCACTTTCATCATCTTCACATGAAAATGTTCTGAGTCTCTCAGCCCCACGTTTAATATTTACAGATTGAACCCTCTTTCTTCAGTAACTCAAACACTGATGCATCTAGGGCTGCATGTCATTGAAATAAAATTAATATCGCCATACGGCTTTGTGCGGTTATCATATCACACAGGCTGCGATTAAATAAATATATGTTTTACCGGTTTCAAAGTGAAGTGTGCCATTTACACACATGTAGTTATTGAAACTATTTCAAAACTAAATAGCTCAAAAAAAAAAAAATTCCAATAAATGCACTGGAAGGTGGGTGATAAGTATGACAGGTGAGTGTTGGGAAGGGAGGGGATCAAGAGCAGATAATGCAGTGTGCAGTTCTCATAATGGAGCAGGAGGGTTGGGATGCAAAGCATTGTCTGGAATATGACATAACGTCAGCGGAGAAGGGAAATGGACATTTTGGTCCCATGTTTTGGTCCTATCGGAAACGTCCACTTTTTCTAAAACGCACATTTTCTAATGAAGGACCACATTCAAAAGACTTTCTAATATGGTACGCTTTGATGAAGTGTGTGATGTAATCCCACTTAATCAGGCAATTTATTAATGATCTGCACATGCAGGGTGTCTAAAGACCATGAAGATGCTGCATTTGAATACTGCTATGAGAAAGAAAAAGAGAGAGAAAGCTGGTGAAACATTAAGTCAAGCAGCTTCCTCTGCAGAATATGGTCCTTGAATAATGCAGGCTGAACTGAAATGTTGCTTTTTATTCTGATATTTTTTTTCTCCCTCCAGTGACTTGGTCAGAATAAGAAATGAAAGATGATTAAAATAGCTAAAGAATGGTTAAGTTACTTGCGTGTGAATGCACACAGAAGGCAAAATAATGTCTTTATTAACTTTGATGGAATGTGAAGAAAAAAACAGCCAGTTGCAGTGTAAACATAATTTGCATATAAGGTTAGATGCATTAGAGTTTTTAATTTTTAAAGTGAAAGTGAAGTGACATGTGGCCAAGTATGGTGACCCATACTCGGAATTTGTGCTCTGCATTTAACCCATCCAAGTGCACACACACAGCAGTGAACACACACATACCGTGAACAGCCAATGCTGCGGCGCCCGGGGAGCAGTTGGGGGTTCGGTGCCTTGCTCAAGGGCACCTCAGTCATGGTATTGAAGGTGGAAGAGAGCGCTGTACATTCACTCCCCCCCTACCATTCCTGCCGGACCTGAGACTCAAACTCACAGCCTTTGGGTTACAAGTCCGACTCTCTAACCATTACGCAAGACTTCCCCAGCTTAAGTTAATAAGTTGTCACCAGTGCACCTACATCATTTTTCACATTCACACACAGTACCATAAAATGCTCACATTGTAAGACTTGAAAGTAACTTAACAAGAAATATCACAATTGACTACAAACAAGAGTAAGACAACCGCCAACATTTTCTTGCCCTTCCTCACTGTTCAGCTGTATCTGGTCAGGTTTAAATGTGACATTTTCCATTGTACCTGGAAGTCGGGTCATTAATAAAGAGCTTAATTAATAGAGTCCTTATGCTTGGGATCCTTTACTAGAACTGGAATGTTCCTCAAATTACTCTCATTACTCTTTTCTGCTGCGATAGGTAGTTTCTCTTCGCTAAATATGAATCATAGATCATCTGTGCTGCAAACAACTGCAGACAAGACTAGGTTACACCAAACAAAGTACTGAATTATGTCTCAGTAAAGGCTGAAAAACAATAACTAAAACATGAAAAAGGTACATAAGTGAGACTTTGGTGGCTGGGAATAGATGAAGAGAGAATTATTTAAGTCAAGACCTCAACAAGCTCTCAGACTGACTTATTCCTGATGAATTAAACAGAACTTTCGTTAACTAATTTATTTTAATAGAAAGTTAATTCATAAATGAAAATTATCTGACACAAAAGGAGAACATTTAAAGAATGTACTTGTTCTTACAGTATGTGCTCCATTTGGGTTTGGAATGACGTAAATTATGTCAAGTTTAATTTTAGAGTGAGCTATTCTTTAAGCTAATTATGGCATTTAAATGCTGCTGTATCAATACCATCCCCTGCATCCAACAACAGAAGCCAACATCAGCGCCTTTCAATATTCTCTGCACTCTCCCTTGAATTGCAAAGCCTTGTGGGACACCAAGCCAAACAGCACAAAAACCCTTTCAGCCTGACTCAGTTTGCAAAAAATTGTGATTATGTTGTCTTCGCATCGGCCCTAAAGTCTAAGACATGGAGTCAGATCCTATTTCCTTCTGTACACTGCCAGCATTTGGTGTTGTACACTGAGTACTGCCTACAAACTTCTAACATCTTACTTTGTATTACTATTATTTTTGGAAGAAAAAGATAAAAGTACCCTAGAGCTACAGGAATCGATAAAAGGGGGGAGTTGGAAAGTTTACTTGAGGGACAAATGCACATAAAGCCTTTGTACAAGTTTCAACATAAGATTGATCCTACATATTCTGTATGACCTTCTCACAATGGCACTACTGGAGCATTATATACAAATAGGGCCTACATTTTATATAATTTAATTTAATTTTATATAGTTTATATTGTGTCATTTATAAATATTAAACCAAAACAACAAAATACATTTAAATGAAAAAGTAACATTTCTGGGTTGAATTTCCAGCAAAAAATAGACCATAGTTTTATGGTCATTTTAATAAATTATCATAGTTACTGCCGGCATGAACCTTGTATCATGTTAATTTCTGGAAGAAACTGTTAAACCCAGTTACTCTTGAAACTGTAAAAAGTGTATTGTGGGCTGTTTTGAATAACAGCATCATTTTAGCGTATACTAATTTAAAAGTAGCGCTGTCAATCGATAAAACCCCCCCAAAAAACGAATAAATTGTGCATCTTTTCTGAAACGAATCTTGATTAATCGTGATTAATCCCACTTAACATTAAAGTTTTAAAATATAATTTAATATTACAATATTTTAAAATTCAATCTGAAAATTAATGTCGAAACATCATAAAGACAGTATATTTTTAATATTTGCTTAATGGCATCTTTTTGTATGACTGAAGGCGAGTATCACTGATACCAATAAAGATGTCTCAATGAAAATCTTTTTTTTCCCCCCCTAATATTAACCATTGACTACAGCCATTCAGCATTACAGTATAATTGAGAGCTATCAATTTTAAAATTTATTACACTTAAAAAATAACAACTTCTAATTTATATGAATTTAAAGCAATCTTTACATAAACCTATTATAGTAAATGTCATATTTGCATGTGCCCTTCAGCAAGTAGGAAATACAGAAATTGAACAAGTTATCAAACACTAAATTCTTTATTAAATACAGATGAATCCTTAAAGCAACAAAAATTATTGATTTCCTCTTTTTTTCTTTTGTTCTTTGATTAACAGACATCACAGCAGCTGGATTATAACTTTAAGAGCTGCCGCTGCTGAACATGACACGGATCTGACATGCATGCTCATAGTTTCATTCGCGTGTAATAAGAAATGATACAGGCTGCGTGCCGCTGTATTAGTGTGTGCAACTGAAACGAACGTGCTACAAGCACAGTTTAATGTCTGACAGGACAGGAACATTTATTTTTTACTGACAAATGGCCTGACAACATCTCATCTGACCACAGTTCACTGATGTTCTACTGAAGCTGCCTCAACATCTGTATCGTTTCCGTGCTCCTTTGACTAGCACCTGGTGCTGTGGAGAAGCTGGAGTGTACATCTCAAAAGTCTCCTGTTTGATGTGGTCGTAAAGAAGTTCTGCGTCTAAATAAATGCAATTCTTGTCAAGAAAAAGAAGAGACCGAAGCAGTTGCTGTGAGTGGGGTGGCCAACCCTAGCTCTGCCCCTGCATTAACAATGTCAAATATTTTTTTAACGCTGTTAAACTGGAAAAAATTAATCACCTGCGTTAACGTGCTAATTTTGACAGCACTATTTAAAAGTATCAAGTAATAAATCAAGACCTAAATTGAGAATTGTTTACCAAATTTACGACATCAGCACAACATCTAGCTGTTCAGTTTACTACTGTACATTCAGGATTCTTTTACAGTAGCCCAAAGAAAAGCATTTACCTCCTTATTCACCAGAAATGATTATTCATCTTTCACACTTAGCTAGAATTAAATTCAGCCCATTAACACATCCTCAGTGGTAATGTTTATGCTGATGCATCTATTCTAATATCACACAGCATTCATATTCCTCTGATACACTGAGGGGATGAAACGGCAGACGTAGTGCGTAGACTTCTCTTTGTGACCGCATGCGCTTCAAGTAGCATCTCCGGTTGGTTTTAAGTTGATTAGATTGCAGCAAAGCACAGCTATGAAGAAAAACAGTACAGTTGAACATCAATGAAATAGCTCAAACAACACAGCACTGTGATTTACTCTACTGGAGGGAAGGACAGAGATAGAGACAGCGAAAGAAAGAAAATAAGATGAAGAACACTGGAGAGAATAAGTTTGCAATCGGCGCTCTGAGCTTTTCCGATTATAAGACTTTTAACTCAGTTACTTGCCGTCCAGCAGACACTTTTTATCTAAAGCAATTTACAGTACAATTTATAGTACAGTAACTGCAGAGTCTGTCATTCTGGGACAGCCTAGGATGAAGTGCCTTGCTCAAGGGAACAATGGGATCTCAGTAACCTCCCAGCTCTGAACTGGCAAATCTTGGTCTTAACAATCAAAGTGGGAAATTAAGATCCACACCAGCCAAATGCAGATATTTTTTCAGCAATTGTGGGAATTTTTGGTCTTATCTACCTGCTATTGTCATGTAAGACTAAACGGCTGTTTTTTGGTGTAAGAAACATTGTAAGGGCACTTCAGGGAGAAAATTAAAACTCTACAAAATTGTAGAAAATAAGCCTTCATAACTGCCTAATACAACAGTTAATACAAGCACAGGCATTCATAAAATAAATCTGAGATGGCAGACAAAATTAAAGAATGTCAACTACAATTAACTCATATTTGCTTCAAAACTCAAAAGTACTGCAACTGATTGATGTAAATAAATATTATTTGCTATGTAGTTTTATGCTTAAAAGAATCTAAAGTAGCAACATGTCAATGTCAAACTGGAGCTAAATTTCTTTGGTTGTAACTACAAATTAATTATTTTAAATTTTAATTAAATTTTAATGCTAATACTATGCAGTTCGCCTATATGCTTATACGAATCAATATTAGCAACATGATAACATTAAACTGAAGTTGTTTGGTATAATTAGAAAGGGATTATTTTAACCATATCGTGCACATACTGTGTAGTTTTATGCTTGTAAGAATCTAAATTAGCAATATGGTAACGTCAAACTAAGGTTAAATTTGTCTGGTGTAATTAGAAATGGATAATTTTATCCAATACCTGCATATGCTATGTAGTTTTATGCTTGTAAAAATGCTAATTAGCAATATGCTAACGTCAAACAGAGGCTGAATTTGTGTGATGTAATTAAAAATTGATTATTTTATCCAATACTTGCATATACTGTAAAATGTTTTGCTTGTACGAACCTAGTTTAGCTACATGCAAACATTAAACTGGAACTGGATTTGTTTGTTGTAATGCACTAATTTAACCAAAATTTGTCTAAGCTGTGTAGTTGTATTCTACAATAGCAACATGCTAACGTTAAACTTAAGATTCAATTTGTTTGTTGTAACTACAAATGTATTTTTATTTTATTTACCAATACTTGTTTTATGCTTGTAAGAATCTATATTAGCAACATGCTAATGTTAAACAAAAGCAGAATTGTACTGGTCTAACTAGAAAATTATTATTGTACCTAATATTAGCTTTCCATTTAAGATGTATGCTTGTAAGAATCTATATTTGCAACATGCTAAGGCTAAACTGGAAATGCTTTGTGATGGTTAGGATGTTACGCTAGAAGGTAGCTGTCTGTGCAGTACACAAGACACAGCTCAGGTTTTCATATAGGAGCAAATCTTTGCATCTACATATGTGCAAACAAAGAGATGTGCATCAGAACAAGTAAAAAAAGAGCAAGAGGATGCAGTGGGAGTTTGAGACCGAGCCAGCCAAAGGGGCAGTCTGTGTCTGTGCCCTTGAACTGTGTTCTGCCTTCTCCACAGCTCAAGACCACAGGGACTGCTTTGAATTGCAGAAAGGTCAGCCAGAAAGATTGAACAATCTCCAAGAGAAATGCATATACAGTGCCTGCAATCTCCACCACACACAGCTGGGTCTCTGGATCAATTCACTCTTGCCTGTTGTTCCCGTCTGTAGATAAATCAGGGTGTTCTAAATTCCCTATGTATCTTTATAGGGAAGGACCTTTATTAAGGACTTTTATTATGAATGCATGCCGTTAGTTGACGTTGGTTTCCGCTAATCCGCTTTACTTTCACTTTCCCAGTCGTGTGCTCCGTTATTTCTTTAGGTGTTATTGTGCGTGATTGAATGTAAGTTTACTTAATCATTCCTGATTATAAGCCAATGATGTTTATTTCATTGTTGTGTTGAAATATTAATCTTGTGCAATCGAACATTATATCGTTTCTGTTGTTGTTATATTTAAGATAAATGGTGATTCAAATGCGTATGCTTGCTACTGTTAATCCTCTCCTCGTCATGTTGATTCATGTATAATGTATCAGTAGCAGGTTGTTATTCACATGTTTGTAATTTACATTCAGCAGATGCAAACTGATGTTTACTTTATTCTGTTTATTTCAGAGAGACCACATTTAACACTTTGTGAACATAAGTTGTACAATATCCGATCCAGTTGCAGCAATGTTGTACCATCTGCTGTGAGCAGTTAAATACAGATAAACAGTTGAAGAGTGCCCTGTCTCCTGTCGCACTTTTTACACGAGTCCCGTGGTGGATTAGTATCAATACCCCTACCGATCTATTAGTCCCGTTCATTTGGTCCTTCGAGCCGGATACTATATTCACTGCGGTGATATGGAGCAACAGAGCCAGCTTCATTCCCCGGATACTACGCACGCTGTTCGCACACAGACGAGAGCACGCCAGCTTTCCACACGTCTGCAAGCTTATGATGTAGCCTTGCCGAAGTCTCTTATACCAGACCCTGTGCCTCACGACAGTTCGTACCACCTATCAAGGATGGATTCTCCAGCAGCACCGTTGAACCTCAGTGGACAGGCCGAGCCAGTCTCGACTGTGGAGCAGCTGCCCATGGATGATCTATCGCTGGTGCAGTATGGAGAAGTTTACGCTGTGAGTCATCAGGTGGATATTGAGAGATCTGCCAGTCTTCCTAGATTTTCAGTAGCTCCTCCAGGGTATCACAGCCCATCAGAGTGTGATTCATTCAGCAGTGGTGCTGCATCGCCCACGTTCCAGGTAGATGTACTAGCCAGAGCTATTTCACCACCTGTGGTCAGACCGAAGGCTACTGCAGTTTCATCTGTAGCGCTTCTGCCTTTAGGCCAGTCATTTCTCGCTCAGACGACCCACATTGATGTTTCTCAGCAGTCAGCTTTGTGGCACGGGACACGAGCTACCACCCCTGCTGCACATTGTTCTATTTCGCCATACCATGGTGTTCCCCCCTTATCTGTTCCACAGGTAACGCGACAACAGGCAGCTCTGTTTAGTACAGCAGATCCAGCATGTCAGGTGACCTCATCACTGCCACATACTGTTACATCAGTGCAGCTGCCTTTGACCACTACGACATACAGGCCCCTAGTGCCCCCTGTATATCAGTTACAGGCTCACGCACTAAGCCAATCTACACAGCAGTCGTTTGCTGCGTCTGACCCGTATCGCCCTCCACTATTGAATGATGGGCATTATCCGGTTCGGCCTCCCGTTCACACTCCTGTGCAGCCTTGGTATCACCCTTTAGTGGTTCACCAGCCACCCCCTCCTCTTCCAGTTTACCAACCTAGGCCTGCTACACCCCCACTACAACCAGTTCCTATGCCAGCCTTGCCTAAGCTCGTGAACGACAGCGAGAGGGAGTTTACAGACCTGAAGATGGCCCTGGATAATCTTCTCAATCCTCACACAGAGCTCACTGAGCACTATAAGTACAGAGTACTGATGGAGCAGTTGGTTCTGGAGGAAGCTAGATTGATTGCCCAAGCCTGCCGGCATCATCCTGCGCCCTATATGACAGCGATGATAGCGTTGCAACGTCAGTATGGCCAGCCGCATCAACTGGCACAAAGCGAGATCGCAGCCCTGCTGAATTCACCTGATATCAGAGTTGGGGATGCGAAGGCCTTTCAGAGTTTTGCACTCAATGTTGACTTGCTAGTCGGTATGCTGATGTCACTCGAGGGTCCACAGGGGCGAGAGCTCTCCTGTACGGGGCATGTTGACAGATTACTCAGTAAATTGCCCAAACACTACCGAGACAGCTTTATAGAGCACTTACAGTTGCGAGGCCGATTGCACACTGACAGCCTTAACCCATATAACCTGCATGATCTTGCTGACTGGTTGAAGTTTAAGGCGGAAGCGCAGCGTTTATCGACCAAGATGGTGCAGCGCTATCAGACTGAGAGAGTACAGATCTCACGGAAGGATCGCCAAGCTGTTCCTAAACCGCAGATTCGATCCACTGCCGTCTATCATGGCAGTGATCAGCACACAGAAGCTAGCACAGGGCAGTCTGTCCGTATCAGTGCAACTCACGCTCAGTCATCAGCTGGGAGACTGAAACGTTTGTGTCTGTTCTGTAAGAGTCAGGAGCATTACCTGTCACAGTGTAACAAAATCACTGAGTGCTCACCTGATCAGATTCTAAAGTGGGTAAAGGATGGCAAAAGATGCTGGAAATGTGGGCGCACAAGTCATAAATGGGAGGAATGTACGTTGAGGAAGCCCTGCAAGGACTGTGGTAACATACATCTCGGAGTCCTGCATTCCATTGCCCAGGATGGTCCTAACAGTGTGCTGCTGACAACATCTCATGAGCGAGCATATTTTACTTCTCCTAGTTTGACGGGACGTGTGTACCTGAAAGTAGTTCCAGTGCTGCTATGGAGAGGCAAGAGGTCGGTTTCGACCTATGCTATCCTGGACGATGGAGCTCAGCGGAGTATCATCCTTCCTGCAGCAGTCCAGCAGCTAGGAATTCAGGGAAGGGAGGAGATTATGGCCCTTCGCACCATCCGACATGACATCACAGAGCTGAAGGGGCAGTCAATTGACCTGCTGCTTTCCCCGCAGTCAAGGCCAGAGGAGAAGCACAGTCTTACGGGTGTTTTCACCGCTCCTCTCCTCACGTTAACCGAGCAAACCTACCCCGTCAAGAGGCTCCAGCGATGTTATCACCATCTCAGAGGGATCCCCATTCCATCTTTCGATAGGGTCCAACCCCTAATTTTAATCGGGTCCGATTATCCGACTCTGATTACCCCTAAGGAGCCCATCAGATTGGGACCAGCGGGCGGACCCGTCGCTGTACGCACGCAGCTTGGTTGGGTCCTCCAGGGACCAGATGGATTGCTCCCACATCAGGTATCCTCCCCACAGTGTTTGTTCACTTCTCTTACACCACTACGAGACCCCATTTATCAACATGTCGAGCGACTCTGGCAGCTTGATGTCCTTCCATTTCGCAGCGAGAAAGTGATAATTCGGTCTAAACAGGATCAGATGGCTGCAGACATGTTGGAGACCAGGACGCGACGAGTAGACGTTGACGGAGTCTGGCGCTATGCTACTCCACTCCTTCGTGCTCCAGACGCTCCACCGCTGAAGGGGACGATGGAATCCGTTCTGTCCAGCCTCAGGAATACTGAGAAGCGCCTGAGCAGAGACCCTGAGAGGGCTAAGGTGTACGACGCTGAAATACAGAAGCTCCTTGATTCAGGGTATGTTGTCAAGGTACTACCAGAAGGCCAACACGTAGACGAGGAGTCGTGGTTCATACCACACCATCTCGTGCAGCATAACGGCAAATACAGGCTTGTTTTCAATTGTTCCTTCGCATACCAAGGTGTCTCCCTTAACCAGCAGTTGCTACCAGGTCCTACCCTCGGTGCCTCACTGCTAGGAGTCCTACTCCGGTTCCGGCAGTATGCAGTCGCCATTAGTGGGGATATCCGTGGTATGTTCCACCAAGTGAGACTCCTACCAGAGGACAGACCCCTTCTGAGGTTCATTTGGAGGAACATGCGCCGCCAGGACCCACCGGACATCTACGAATGGCAAGTCTTGCCTTTCGGCACGACCTGTAGCCCTTGCTGCGCTACCTTTGCGCTGCAGATGCACGTTCGCTGCCAGCAGGTCGGGAATGAGGATGTGTTGCAGTCCATAGAGCGAAGCTTCTACGTGGACAACTGCCTACAGAGCCTACCCACTGTTGAGGAGGCCAAGCAACTAATCGACAAGATAAGGCATCTCTTAGCCTCTGGGGGCTTCGAGATCAGGCAGTGGGCCACGAATGTCCCCTCCGTTGTCCAGCACCTACCAATTAAGGCCCGTTCAGAGAATATCGAACTGTGGTTACAGCAAAACCATTCGGACCCGCTGGAGCCGGCTCTTGGCTTAATGTGGCACTGCCTAGAAGACAGCCTGGGCTACAGGCATCGTGCATTAGCAGAGCATCATCCGACCATGAGGTATATCTATAAGGTCTTAGCAACGCAATATGATCCCTTAGGATTCTCCATTCCCTTCACCACCCGAGCCAAGGTTCTTGTCCAGAGGCTCTGGACCAGACCGAGGGATTGGGACGATCCGAATCTTCCTGCAGACCTGCTGGAGAAATGGAATACGTGGGAGAAGGAGTTACCTGGTCTCTGTAAGCTCCGACTTCCTAGGTGCTATCTTCCTGTCGATTTTGATGTGGAGGAATCAAGATTCAGCCTACATGTTTTCGGTGATGCTTCGGAGGTTGCTTATGGATCAGTGGCTTACCTCCGTGCCGAGAAGCAGGGTAAGATCCACACTGCCTTCGTTATGGCTCGCTCTAGGGTGGCCCCCAAGCGGCAGCTGTCGATGCCACGCCTCGAGCTGTGTGCAGCACTGACCAGCGCCCAGCTTGCACAGTTCCTCAAACAGGAATTGACCATTGCCATAGAGACGGTGACGTTATGGACCGACTCGACTACAGTACTCACCTGGATCCAGTCCGAGTCCTGTAGGTACAAGGTGTTCGTCGGGACGAGGGTGGCGGAAATACAAGAGTTGACCGAGCTCCACTCTTGGCGGTATGTTGATTCTTCGAATAACCCGGCGGACGACATTACCAGAGGGAGGACGCTCATGGAGCTGGCGAACTCTGACATGTGGATTCGAGGCCCAGGATTCCTCCGCGAACCACCAGACCGATGGCCAGCCAAGCCCCTTGGAGAGGCCCAAGAGGATACCTCAGAGACAAGGAAAGCTGTCTTCTGTGGATTAGTTGCAGATCATCGCAATCTAGACATGCTTGATTCAGCTCAGTACGCTTCTTGGAGTGCCTTGGTCGACGCGACCCACCAGTCTCTCTATGGGGTGGCCGCCCAAGATCTGAATAAAGAATCCTTAGATTACAAGCATGCGGAAGCGCTCATCTTGAGCCAATGTCAAAAGGATTCCTTCCCAGAGGAGTTCAAGGCTTTAAAGTCAGGGAACCAGATGCCCACAGCCAGCCGTCTAAACACGCTTGCGCCTGAGTTCGACACTGAGTTTAGCCTGATTCGTGTGGGAGGTAGGCTACGGCAATTGGATAGCTTCAGCGAAGCCGAGATACATCCAGTGGTTCTAGATTCCCACCATCAGGTGACCAGACTCATTATAAAGCACTTTGACGAGCGTCTACTCCATCCAGGACCTGATAGGGTCTTTGCAGAGCTACGTCGCCATTTCTGGGTTCTAAAGGGCAGGCAGGCCATCAAACGACACCAGAGAGAGTGCGTAGAGTGCCAAAAGTGGAGAGCTAAGCCGACTCTACCTATTATGGCTGAATTACCCTCAGCTCGTCTGCGAATATATAAACCCCCCTTCTTCTCCACCGGAGTTGATTGCTTCGGGCCCTTCATGGTCAAGATTGGCCGTCGCCAGGAGAAACGATGGGGTGTCATCTTCAAGTGCCTGACGACCAGATGCGTTCACCTCGACTTGCTCAACAGCATCGACACCGATGCATTCTTACTGGCATTAAGACGCTTCATAGCACGTAGAGGAACCCCGTCTGAGATCTTTTCGGATCAGGGGACTAACTTTCGGGGAGCCGAAACCGAACTGAGAGAAGCTTTCAAGGAGATGGAGCCCAGACTGCAGGAGCAGCTGGCTAGCTACCAGATCACCTTTAAGATGAATCCTCCCGCCGCACCCCACTTCGGAGGCGCATGGGAAAGGGAGATCCGATCAGTAAAGTCTGCACTGCGAGTAGTAATCGGGAGCCAGTCTGTGCCTGAGGATGTCCTGCAGACTGTACTGATCGAAGTAGAAGGTATCCTGAACAGCAAGCCCTTAGGATACGTTTCATCCGACGTGGCGGACTTAGATCCGGTTACCCCCAATATGCTTCTCATGGGGCGGCGAGACGCCTCACTTCCCCAGGTGATATACACCCCTGAGCCCTTGTCCAGGCGTCGTTGGCGTCATTCCCAGACTATCGTCGATCACTTCTGGTCTTACTTCACAAGACATTACCTCCCAGATCTTCAGACTCGCCAGAAGTGGCAGCGGGTAACGCCAGATCTAACTGAAAACACAGTGGTCATGATAATCGACCCGCAGCTTCCCAGAGCCCAATGGCCAGTTGGTCGAGTTGTCAAACTGGTCCCCAGCGCTGACGGACACATTAGGTCAGCTCAAGTACAGATCAATGATCGCCTATACTTACGACCTGTGGCCAAACTTGTCAGACTTCCAGCACTTCCGGATGGAGGTGACACTGACCCCAACGACTAGGGAATTTCCTTTTAGACATATTAGCTATGCTAATCTGGGGGCGGCTGTTCTAAATTCCCTATGTATCTTTATAGGGAAGGACCTTTATTAAGGACTTTTATTATGAATGCATGCCGTTAGTTGACGTTGGTTTCCGCTAATCCGCTTTACTTTCACTTTCCCAGTCGTGTGCTCCGTTATTTCTTTAGGTGTTATTGTGCGTGATTGAATGTAAGTTTACTTAATCATTCCTGATTATAAGCCAATGATGTTTATTTCATTGTTGTGTTGAAATATTAATCTTGTGCAATCGAACATTATATCGTTTCTGTTGTTGTTATATTTAAGATAAATGGTGATTCAAATGCGTATGCTTGCTACTGTTAATCCTCTCCTCGTCATGTTGATTCATGTATAATGTATCAGTAGCAGGTTGTTATTCACATGTTTGTAATTTACATTCAGCAGATGCAAACTGATGTTTACTTTATTCTGTTTATTTCAGAGAGACCACATTTAACACTTTGTGAACATAAGTTGTACAATATCCGATCCAGTTGCAGCAATGTTGTACCATCTGCTGTGAGCAGTTAAATACAGATAAACAGTTGAAGAGTGCCCTGTCTCCTGTCGCACTTTTTACACGAGTCCCGTGGTGGATTAGTATCAATACCCCTACCGATCTATTAGTCCCGTTCACAGGGTCTGCACACTTCAAGAGCATTCTGACACCAAAATATTCCATCTAAAATCAACATTATATCAAAAGATTGCTTTTGTTGTGCACCAGTAATGCAACATTTTCCAATAGTCACAGTAAGGACAGGAAGATGTTTACAAAAACAAACCTCTTCACTCATGTGTACATGCAATTTGCATTATTCTGGGTTTTGCTAAGAAGTGTGGTTATTTTTGCTGCCGTTATTCACATACTCAAATGCACAGCACACATGATCATCGACAGTACGTGCATTATGGCCACTCTTTTCATCTACTTGTGCCAAATGCAAAACCCATTTCTGGATGGATGTTTTGAATGATTATTCGAAACCATGATGAACATCAAAATGTGCCTGAATCCCATTATAATCACATTATGAGAGTGCATGTAAATGACAGCAGATGTGCACAGATTGAAGGTGCACTTGTGGAAGCTATTCAGCACGAGCTTCAAGGGATCAGACATGCAAAGATGAATGGCCAATTTCTTGAAACAGATTTGTCTTCGTTCAATTTCTAATCAATGCTTCAGAGTTTATAAAAACCCACCCTGGACAAATGCATCACTCCACTCTTCAGTTGCTCACATGCACAATCGGGGTCAATTCCCACAGAAGCTAATTTAAGAGGTTTGCTTAGTTTTTAAAAACACTAATAAAAGTTCATAGGAATACCTATCAGGTACCAAGAAATTGCTTTCAGTATCAGAAAAACTTGCTGAACTTTGGAGGTTGGTCATAAGCAAAATTCTATGCAGGCAGGCAAGCTTTATGAAGTATCGTGAGGACATGACTCACAGGTCCAGCTTTTCTGAGGTGAACTAAAACAGACGGTCATCCATCTAGTACGTATTGTTTCAACAAGGGAGTATATTTATCAACTCATGTCACTATAGAATCACTGAGGTGAATTGCCACACCAAAAGAAATCAGTCACTGACAAAAAAAAAAAGTACTATAACATAATGAAATATTTTAGATTTCACATGGCATTTATGGCTCAGGTGATTAATTGGCTTCAAAACTTCTGGGGGATCCTGCATCAGCCGAGCAACTGCTATGAGATGTCTGGGAATGCTTTTTGTGGGCACTATAAGCCTCCTTGATGCTAACCAACTAAACCTTGCCTGCTTGTTTTGAACCTTTGGACTTCCCTGACACTTCATTCACCTGCTTCTCCTTTATCTGTAATATTGTTTCAATAAGAGCATCTCTGGGGTGTACTTCTATTAATGCACCACGTTTGTGGTCAGGATGAAAGATACTGTGCAAAGCGGATAACTAAATGAAATTCTCAGCAAGTTTCACCTCTCCTTTGCTTTTCTGTCTTCATTAAAGTGTAAAGCTCTTCAACTTTAATTCAAAAGAACACCTGGCAATCGTAGAAGGCAGAATGGGACACTGAGCTTATGCTTTCAAAATGCTCCCAAAAGTGCATTCAAATACAGCATCCGCCCTCAGGGGACAGGAAACAGTATTTGCTTGCATTACTGGATTGTGAGCATCATTGCAGCATGAAAGTTTAATCTATGAAGAGAAATACATTTCATGGATGATCGGTGAACTCATTTTGTGAAGATCCATAAACGTGTGCTTAGTTTAGCGGGGCCAGAAGTTATAACCCGAATTCCTTTAAATTAATGACTTCACTGGAGATCCGTTACGAGGGACCTCTGCTAGTTTTCCCTCCGGTGAATTTCTCGACGTGTAGCGCTTTGTTCAAACGGAGAACATGTCGTCTGCTCCCTGGTATAAATTGCACCCAGGGCATTTCAAAGAGATTATATTCTTAATCATTTGCAGTTTCATTGTGGATTTGTTCAAATGTGATTCTGCATGAAATGGATTAGGTGCTTAATTCAGAGAAGGGGAAAATTTTGACTTTTGAATGGAAGTTGAACTGAGATATAGGACTGCTACTTCCCTAAAGGAAAATAGTACTACGGCAGTGTAAAAAGTCAATCTGTAAATCTAGTAAAACATCTGTGACAAACTGTGTAACTAACAACTGTTCTGCTGTATTTCTATATTTAAACCAAGCTCATCTTTAGCTATGCAAAAAAGAACAATCCTGACTTAATTAACTTTAAACCCGTTTACTAAATCTACTAAGTAACTTTTTTTTCCCATTGTGAAAAAGTACAAGCCCACATGAAAACACGAACAACAAATTTGTGCAGTTTTGAACAGATTTGCTAAAATGAGATCTCAGTGCAGTTTTCCTGCAAACATCTTAGCTTTCTTGTCTTGGCTAATAAGCTTCGATATTTCACCCTAAAGTTCAGTGTCAAGGGGGAAGTCATGGCCTAATGGTTAGAGATTCAGACTCGTAATCCAAAGGTTATGGGTTCGAGTCTCGGGCTAGCAGGGATTGTAGGTGGGGGGAGTGAATGTCCAGCGCTCTCTCCACCCTCAATATCACGACTGAGGTGCCCTTGAGCAAGGCACCGAACCCCCAACTGCTCCCCGGACTGTTGGGGGTAAATGGCTGCCCGCTGCTCCGGGTGTGTGTTCACTGCTGTGTGTGTGCACTTTGGATGGAATAAATGCAGAGCACGAATTCTGAGTATGGGTCACCATACTTGGCTGTATGTCACGTCACTTTCACTTTCATCCATGTTCTGCTAATTAGGCCAAAGGAAAAGCGCAGTAAAACTTCTCTTGTGCATCCAGGGTTAACAATGTATACATAATAGCCCTTCTTACAGTAAGTAATTCAGGATACAAGACAAAAGGGATGGACAAAGAACCATGTGACTGAATGTGTTATGGGAGATTGTGTTTTCTTTCTGTAAAGACTTTATGTTGAACATAAAATATTATATTTTGAGGAATGTGGGTAACCAAACATTTGATGGTCCCCACTGACTTCCATAGTGGGGAAAAAACAACTATGGTTAAGGTGGAGCAGCTGTTTGGTTGCATGCATTCTTTAAAATACCTTCAAACTGTTTTGGAACATCATGACAGAATTTTCATGGGTGAACTATTTATTTAATCCTATTTGTAGTCCATAACAATCTATACTGATCTACACAGTCAAGCACTGACCTCAGATGAGTTTACAGCTTGAAGCTATTTTAAGCTGGGTTCACAAATACAACTACGAATTTAAACAATTTTGCTTTTGGCTGAGGTGATTTGTCTATATATTTAACCTTTCTTAATCCTTACTGTTGAGCGCTGGTTATGTCAGCTGAGCATCTACCAAAAAAACCTCAGACAGGATCCCTGAAAGAGGGAGCACACACCCTTAATCCTACAGCTAAGTGCATAGCTGCAAAAAGTGAAGGCAATACTGTGGGAAGAGGAAGTCAAAGTCCTTAACGTCCCCATCACAGTGGCTCAAATACATCTAAAGGGCAGGATTACAGGCAGGTAATAGAGAGATTGAGAAAATTCCTTCTCTGTCCTTGATAACTCTATGAGAATGCATGGAGAATCGGCTCCATCCTTATTGGGATTCCAGAGGCAAGGGTTTGGGTGAAAACCAAACACTAAAAAACTGTACAGATGGTGATCGTCCAGTTAGTGCAAACCAAAATGGGATCAGCTGTAGTGCAATTAGGCAAGACTCTACAAATTAAATGGATTTAATTAAACTGATTGTTCGCTTTAATGTGCCAGCGGATAATGAGAACCAACTGTACAGAAAGATATGGACAGCAGAACAAAGGTATGTTTGTCAAAAAAAGACATGTATTTGTTGGCCACTTTCTAAGAAATAAATAAATAAATCAAATAACAGCATCCAAGTAAGCAGGAAAGAAACATGCATTCAAAATCGCAGTTGCAGATCAACTTCCATCAGACATCTTTCTTGACATACAGCAAGGAAAGAAAAGAAAGATGATATAGCATCACCAAAACATAAAAAATAATAAATAAATAAAAATGAGCAAATGAAACTGCAATAATAATAATTTGAACCTCTGCAATTATCAGGGTCTTGATGTGAACCGATGCTTGATATGAAACCAAAAAACAACCAAGGCACCTACCTATAGTTTTACAAAACTTTAAGAATGAACATACAAATACAAATTCGTGCTGATTCCAGCTGAAAGGAACACTAGAGGAAGTAAAACACTAAAAAACGGTATTCCTGTTCACACATATTATATTTACAGGGGCAGATTATCAATTAATAAAGACTAGGCCTAAATTACATGCAGTTCCTCACAAAATATTATGCTATCACCTACACCTTTACCATTAGTAAACTAAGACATTTTAACATTTTCATTACATATCTAGTCCCATATGTATCGTTTTTCCAACAAAGTAAGCCTGCTCGGTAGCTCACCTGGTACAGCACTGTACTCGTAATGCAGAGCTCTTGGGGTACAAGTCCCATGAAAAACAGTTTGACAAATGAGCTCAAAGCAGTATAAAAACAAAGTAAACTGGCATGGTTGTTTCAGTACTAAATGCATTTTTATCTCATATTTTCTTTCTTTAACACTACCAGTTAAGTTTAGGATAGTTTTTAGTTTAAGTGGTATATTATTTTTAAACACAATAAAGCATTAACCTTTTAGTGGCGTTCACCAAACATTTCATTTCTGAACTGCCCAACATGTCCATGAATCAATGTAATAAAATCGTAGCAGAGTCATGCGTCATTTGTTTCGGAGAAAATTTGACACGCTTTATACCGCCACTCATTGGACATTTCACTGCCACAAACATTTAGCATTTTTGCTAAATGTCGTCACAGGCATATACAGTGGTGTGAAAAAGTGTTAGCCCCCTTCCTGATTTTTTATTTTATTGCATGTTTGTCACACTTTAATGTTTCAGATCATCAAACAAATTTAAATATTAATCAGAGATAACACAAGTAAACACAGCATGCAGTTTTTAAATGAAGGTTTTTTTTTTATGAAGGGAAAACAAAATCCAAACCCACATGGCTCTTTGTGAAAAAGTGCTTGAGTGGCCAGCCGACCAAAATTACCCCAAGAGCACAGCGATGACTCATCCAAGAGGTCACAAAAGACCCCACAACAACATCTAAAGAACTGCAGGCCTCACTTAACTCAGTTAAGGTCAGTGTTCATGACTCCACCATAAGAAAGAGAATGGGCAAAAATGGAAAACCACTGCTGAGCAAAAAGAACAAAGGCTCGTTTTGCCAGAAAACATCTTGATGATCCCCAAGATTTTTGGGAAAATACTCTGTGGGCTGACGAGACAAAAGTTGAACTTTTTGGAAGGTGTGTGTCCCATTACATCTGGCGTAAAAGTAACACAGCATTTCAGAAAAAGAACATCATACCAACAGAAAAATATGGTGGTGGTAGTGTGATGGTCTGGGGCTGTTTTGCTGCTTCAGGACCTGGAAGACTTGCTGTGATAAATTGAACCATGAATTCAGCTGTCTACCAAATAATCCTGAAGGACAATGTCTGGCCATCTGTTTGTGACCTCAAGCTGAAGCGAACTTGGTTTCTGCAGCAGGACAATGATCCAAAACACACCAGCAAATCCACCTCTGAATGGCTGAAGAAAAACAAAATGAAGACTTTGGAGTGGCCTAGTCAAAGTCCTGACCTGAATCCTATTGAGATGCTGTGGCATGACCTTAAAAAGGCGGTTCATGCTCGAAAACCCTCCAATGTGGCTGAATTACAACAATTCTGCCAAGATGAGTGGGCCAAAATTCCTCCACAGCGCTGTAACAGACTCATTGCAAGTTATCGCAAACGCTTGATTGCAGTTGTTGCTGCTAAGGGTGGCCCAACCAGTTATTAGGTTTAGGGGGCAAGCACTTTTTCACACAGGGCCATGTGGGTTTGGATTTTGTTTTCCCTTCATAATAAAAAACTTAATTCAAAAACTGCATGTTGTGTTTACTTGTGTTATCTTTGATTAATATTTAAATTAGTTTGATGATCTGAAACATTAAAGTCTGACAAACTTCATGAGCCTTAGTTGACAAAATACATCCATTAATCAGTCAGAGATTCACACATTTACATGCAAAACGTATTTACATTTAAAATGTATTTACATACATTTTAAAAGCACTTAAATGTACTTTGAGGCACACATGACTACATACACTGTCAGCTTATCAAGCATAATCAGTTTAAGATTTGCAGGTAAATGCAGTGGATCCATGCAAAACCTAGTGTCTCACTTCAATTAGAAGGAAAAGAAGGCAGCTATAAATGTAGCCTTAAGCAGAAATCGGTCTATTTAGGCAGCAGACAGTTCACTAGCTTCTGGAGAAGAACTGTAGTAAAGGTAGAACACTAGACCTTTCAAATGCGCTGCCCATCCAGAGATGCCGTCTTCTCTCATGCTGACATTTAAAGGACGCTTGTCTTTTGATCTGAGATCTCTACAAAGCAAAGTGAGATCTTGATGTTCCATCTGACACATGATCTGCTCTCTGCTCTCTTCATCTCTGACTTTGTAACCTGAGCGTTTAATGTTAGCATCCTGCATGCAAATTAAAGCTATCCTGCATGGAATACGAAACAAATATATCCATGAAGACGCCAGGTAAAAATATCACCAAACACTCACTAATGAAGCCTCAGGTTGTTTTATTTGCCTCTTTCCTTCTCTTCAACCCACATGTTCTTTCACTACAAGGAAAGACTGTCAAGCAATTGTCAAGCAAACTCATTACATGAATATGGTCCAGAGAAGCATTATGCCAGGAGTGGGCGGTATGGCCAAAATCTTTAACAATATGACTTATGAATGTTAAAACTTTTTTTTAATACTCTTTGCTGGAAATTCCAAAATGCTTTATATTTTACATAACCTTGCAGCAATTTCATTTTTTTTATTAAATTACTATTTACTAAAATTGAATACTCGGGCATTACAATTTTATTAAATTTGAATAAATGAAAATGATTTATTTATATTTTATAATGAACAAAACAGACTACACAGATGACTACAGTTCTCTGATTGACAGATTTAATATAGTGTTGCAGAGACAATATTATTCAAAAGTATGGGGTTAGTAAGTCTCTTATGCTTACCAAGGCTATAATAATAAAACAATTTACAGTAAAAGTTACAGTAAAAATACTAATATTGTGAATTATTATCACATTTTTAACTAACTTGTTCTGTTTTAACATTTTTAAATTAAATGAAGGTAGCAAATGCCTAATTTTCATTTTTGACACTCCCCTCAGTAACCACTTCATTTTTTTTGTTCCTGTCCAACTGAAATATGATTTTTACAAACATCATAAATGTGGTCTAATGGCTTATAGAATTAGAACTGCATTTGCTAAACATTTAAAATCCCTTACATTACTTCAAAGCCAAATTTTGATGTTTTGAGGTTTCTACTTTCTGGTCATGTTTATATCATACACAGTTAGCCTATATCAATACTAGCATCATACAAAAATTTGGATGCTCTAAAACAGCCCATGCAAATGAAATTTTAATATCAATGGATGTGAGCTGAAAATAAAGTATATACAGATTTATTCAGAAGTAGAAATAGCTCCATAGACCTATTTGCTTACAGTGTATTCCAGGCAAAGCAGCACATTATGACATTATTTCTTACTCAACTATTATATCAAGCCATATTCTGCAGAAACAGTGCAACTTGTGATTGGTTAATGCAAAGACCGAACATTGTGAATACCACTGGAATATAAAATCTTGTCGCCAAGCCTGACATCAAACGAACACAACCAACGCCACCACCTTCTATATCCACCCTTTCCCAAGTGAACTATGTGACAAAAACAGCTGAAGAGGAGGATCAGCTGCAAGATCAATGCACATGCAGCTTTCAGGTTAGCAGTAGGAAGCTAATCTCCGTGAAAAGGGATGAAGGATTGCAACAAATTGTTTAGTAAAACTCTGCTACCACCAAGAGAAAGCAGCCATAAGACCCTGCCAGTCAATTCCGGAGAGATATTATCAAGAAAGACATCATAAATCAGCTGTTTAAAGCATAAGGAAAGGAAGAGACTACGATTAAACAACAAAAAGCTACACGGAAGAAATGGCAAGGGAAGAGAGAACGTTTATGAGAGAGGAAGAGAAATTAAGTATAAAAAAGAGCTATAAAGATAAAGAGATGAAAAATGAAAGATGAAAGAGACAGACAGAAATGTCATGGTTACAAGGTACCGTCACTTTAAGACAGCCTATCTATCTGGCTTCAAATCAGTGCTATCAAGGCCACACAAAAGCGTCTCCAGACTCCAATCAAACAGCTATACTGAGGGACAAATGTCGGCTGTGTCAATAAACAGACCATTGAGGCTGGCAGAACAGATAAAAATACTTCAAATAAACAAATGTAAATTCAAGGCTTTAAAATGAGATTAATAAGATACACAATTCTCAATTGACGAGTGCATTTAAATGCTACGCTGCTCGTTTTCCGCATTAAAGAACAACAGTGAGTGAGATTGTTAGCGCTGATGGAATGCGATACTCGATGGAATCAGCTCAGCATGTCTGAAGTGAATGAATTTACATTTCATCAAAAAGACTGTCAAACAGAGGAGAACGAAATGGATAAACAGCCACCCACTCTTCCCTGGATATAAAGCATATGGAGATATGAAAATCTTATTTGAAGAGAGTGCAAGAAAAGTTTGGAGAGGTTAAGTTCAATGGACCATAAGATTCTACACAACTCAGGTGTCCACTCCTCTGCTTAAATTGGTTTAATCTAGGCTAAAGTACTGAGCAGAACTGAGTATGACCTGGAAAAACCTAGAAGACTGTTTGGTTAATATTCAAAAGCAACCGAGAATTGGAGAAACATAGTCAAAAGCTTTAAAAGACTGATGTTCAAGAACTTCCCTTCGGAGAGAAGCTGAGATGCTGCATCTACAATTCTGGATGACAACTTTATTCTGCAGCAGAAAGGTATTGTTTTACAGTCTGATTGTTGTTTTCTTTCTTCAAATATCTGAAATAAGTCACAGACAGCAATTGACTGTCACAAGCTTTGAATGTGTCTGGTGGGTGGAGGAACTGAGAGGGTGTAGTTAAAACTGGATCTGTGAAAATCAGAAAAGCACTGCTTGGAGTAAAATGTGTAAATGATGCTAATTATTACCCACTGGTAAGTGATTCCGAGATTTACTGCAGATTTACTAATATATTCTACCAATGTTTGAGCTAGTGCAGGTCTCAAATATTTCCCAAACACCAATGAGATAAAAAGGAGAGTGAATGAAGACTTTTTGCTTCCCGCTTCTGAGATTTTTCTCCAAAGAAAAAGACTCCAATAATCCAACATATGTCTCTTCTAGAGTTTCAGAGGGGATTTCTACATCTCAAACAGCATTTGGATTTGCAAAGATTTCAGTAGTAAGTCGAATGCATAATTTGATGCATAAATGAATAAACAAGATCTACAACCTTTAAACATCTTCAAAATGTAGGCTCTGAATAATAATACTGCTTTTGGGTTACATCTCATCTTTTTAAGCCACCTGCTTGCCTTATTTTATTTCCCCTGGGGAGCCGTCCAGATTCTTCACAAATGATGTTTCAATATGTGTTGCTTTGCAAGGATGAATTCTTCTTTAAAGATACACGGTTGTGCAAAAAAAAAAAAGAAAAATCACCTAATATTCACCAAACTCCACTGCTGAAAATTCAACTCCATAAACCAAACTTTTGCAGAGTTTGTTCTTGGAATGCTCAGATCTAATTTCAGAATAGCATGTAGACTTCAAAAACTACTACTGTATTCAAAACGTATTCAAAAGTTATTTGCTTTTACCGTTTCTATGTAATTTACATCAGGTTCTTTGGAGGACGGCTAACATCATTTCAATGCAAAGGATTCACATCCAAGTAAGCAAACATCAAACAAACACCAGAGGACACTGAAAAAACAACAACAACTGGTGTACCTGCTGGAAATGGTATATATGGAATCTCATTGCCTGGCAATCATTTTTCAAAAGTGCTTTTGAACTGCAAGGCCTTTCTAAAAAGATAAAGCGCTCCGCAAATTATTTTCATGGTTGAAATACTCTTTGAGATTCCATACATTAAGTGTAGCGTTAGTTCTGGCAGGTCACGTGAGTCAAGCTTGCATCAGCTGACTCTCAGCTGATCACATCTACCTATAGGAATACGACACCTATCATGGCATCCCTACATAAGCGCTATTCAGTATTATTCAGCAGCTTGCTTGCTCGGGAGCAAATTCCTCCTCCACCCCCCCAAAAAAACACTAAATGTATTTAAGTACATTAATGATATCTGCTTGGTTCTGTTCTGTTAACCCTTGGGGGGTTATTATTGCTGCTCTCCCTGCTCATTCATGACAGGCAGCATGGATGGGCAGGGAGTTAAACTGTATGCTAAGTGTCTATCATTGACGATAGTGGTCCTGACAGAAATAAACGAATTAGCTCACCTGAATAAGAATTTGTTTGCATAGGAGAGTTAAGGACATTCAGTAACAATACTAACTTAAATACATAAATTAATATCTTGACAGAATGTCAGCGGTTTTCAAAATAATATTGTATTTTATTTTATTTTATTGTTTTATTTATTTTATTTTCATTTCAAATAATACAAAACAAATTAAATTAAATTAAAATAAGTAATCTTTGGTAAATTCAGAATATGAGAATCACAATTAATCAAAAACTTATATCGCGTAATTATGCGAATTTATGAGTATCTTGTACCTTGGGAAATAGTGATGATTTTTAATACGCATCAAGATTCTAAATTTTTTTTATTTATTTTTTTTTTTTAAGATGGCGCCGGTGAGATCGGCTGCCGTCACGACTGCTCCGACCAAACTTTGTCTTCTTTTGTTATTTTTTCGTATTGTTAACTATAAACACCGGTTTCTTTTTGTAAGATGGCCATTCTTACATACGACAGGGCCACTCTTATTTCTATTGGTGCACAATGCACTAACCTTTCGCCGATTTTGAACCCGGACCCATCCTGGCCGTGCGAGATCCTGAGGAGGAACAAAGGACCCGACCCGTACCGGCGTCCTCGAGGGAAACGAGCCGGCGTCAGGAACAGGCTGAGGGCACGCGCACACCGCGCTCCCTTACCAAGTGTCCTGCTCGCCAATGTCCAGTCGCTGGATAACAAACTCGATGACCTCAGGGCAAGAGTCAAGTTCCAGAGGGACATTCGGGACTGCAACCTTCTCTGCTTCACCGAGACATGGCTGAACCCAGCGGTACCAGACCACGCCATCCAGCCGGCCGAGTTCTTCTCGGTTTACCGCATGGACAGAACGCTGGACTCGGGGAAGACTAGGGGAGGTGGAGTATGTCTGATGGTGAACAACCACTGGTGCGACAGCGCGAGCATTGTAGCCCTCTCACGCTCCTGCACACCGAATCTTGAACTTCTGACCATCAAATGTCGCCCTTTTTATCTCCCTTGGGAATTTAGCTCGGTCATCGTCAGTGCCGTTTATATTCCACCTCAAGCGGACACGGACACTGCGATATGGGATTTACATGAAACACTACACCTTCACCAGACACAGCACCGGGACGCCGCATTCATTGTTTTGGGAGATTTCAACAGTGCCAACCTCAAGCGTGCACTGCCGAACTTCCATCAGCACATCAGCTGCCCCACCAGGGGCGAAAGGACATTAGATCACTGTTACACCCCATACAAGAACGGCTACAAGGCACAGTCACAACCACCGTTTGGGAAATCGGACCACGCCGCCATCTTCCTCATGCCTGTTTACAAACAGAGGCTGAAACAGGAAGCCCCGGTGCAGAGGGAGGTCCAACGCTGGACGGACCAATCGGTGGCCGCTCTGCAGGACACGCTAGATGACGCAGACTGGGACATGTTCCGGCGCAGCTCTGATGACGTCAGCTTGTTTACGGAAGCGGTTGTGGGATTTATAGAGAAACTAATGGATGATACGGTGCAGAAAACCATCATCAGGACGTTTCCCAACCAGAAGCCGTGGGTGGATAAAACCATCCGCGACGCCCTGAGATCCCGCTCCGCTGCCTACAACACAGGGCTCATCACCGGGAACATGGATGATTACAAGGCTGCATCTTACAGCGTGCGCAGATCGGTGAAGGAGGCGAAGCAGCGCTACGGGAGGAAACTAGAGTCGCAATTCCAACATGGCGACTCTAGGAGCCTGTGGCAGGGACTTAGAACCATCACGGACTATAAAACACCACCCTCCAGATCGGGGAATGCGGACGCTTCTCTGGCTGACGAGCTCAACACTTTTTATGCTCGCTTCGAGGCTGCAGCTAATCGCGCTAACGGCGCTAGCAGTGCTAACTGCATGCACGCTGAGGAAGCCGGTGAGGACAACGTATTCACCATCACGGAGCATGACGTGAGGAGGGCATTCAAGAGAGTGAACATCAGGAAGGCAGCAGGACCAGATGGCATCACAGGTCGGGTTCTGAAGGCCTGCGCTGACCAGCTAGCACCGGTGTTCACCGAGATCTTCAACCTCTCCCTGGAACAGTCCATAGTCCCCTCATGCTTTAAGCAGTCCACCATTGTTCCTGTCCCCAAGAAACCGCAGCCCACCTGCCTAAACGACTATCGCCCTGTAGCCCTCACATCAGTGGTGATGAAGTGCTTTGAGAGACTGGTCAGAGACTTCATCATTGCATCACTACCAGACACACTGGATCCACTACAGTTTGCATACAGACATAACCGCTCCACGGAGGATGCCATCTCACACCTCCTCCACACCACAACAAGTCACCTGGACTGCAGAAAAGGGAATTATGTAAAAATGCTGTTTGTGGACTACAGTTCAGCGTTTAACACCATAATTCCCTCCACACTCACCTCCAAGTTGGAGGTCCTTGGTCTCAGCACATCCTTGTGCCAATGGATCTCCAGCTTCCTGAAGGACAGACAGCAAGCCGTACGGATGGGTAAACACACCTCATCCTCCATCACCCTAAGCACTGGAGCCCCTCAAGGTTGTGTTCTGAGCCCCCTGCTGTACTCACTGTACACTTATGACTGTGTGGCCACTTCCAACTCCACCACCATCATCAAGTTTGCTGATGACACTGTTGTGTTGGGCCTGATCTCAGACAACGACGAGACGGCCTACATACAGGAGATTAAGAACCTGGAGAGTTGGTGCCAGGTGAATAGTCTACACCTGAACATCAGCAAAACTAAGGAGCTGATAGTGGACTTCAGTACGAAGCAGGAGAGGTCATACCAGCCGATCACGATCAGCGGGACTCCAGTGGACAGAGTGGACAGCTTCAGATACCTGGGTGTTTACATCACGCAGGACTTGACTTGGTCCTGTCATACCAGCACCCTGGTGAAGAAGGCCAGGCAGCGTCTATACCATCTGAGACGCTTAAAGGACTTTAGACTTCCCTCTCGGGTGCTTAAGACTTTTTACACCTGCACCATCGAGAGCGTCCTGACGGGCAGCATCACTTCCTGGTTCGGGAACTGCACTATGCAGGACAGACGAGCCCTCCAGAGGGTGGTGCGTTCAGCGGAACGTACCATCCACACCGAGCTCCCTGACCTGCAGGACATCTACAGCAAGCGGTGCCTGACCAGGGCCAGGAAGATAGTGAAGGACCTCAGCCATCCCAACAATGGACTCTTTTCTCTGCTGCGTTCAGGGAGACGCTTCCGCTCCATGAAGGCGAACACAGAGAGAATGAGGAGGAGCTTCTTCCCGCAGGCCATTCGGAGTCTTAACCACTCTCCACTATAATCACATCACCCCACACTTCCACTTTGCACATTTTTCAAGTACAATCTGCACTAATTTGTAGAAGGTTACGTAAGGATAAATGAGTGGGACTTACATACCATTTGTCTTTGTCTTTAGTATTCCTTTTACTCACTTACACACTTTACTGCACTGCACAGCACACGGACACTTTATCACTGACATACACTTTACTTTTTATAGAATCTATATAGAATCATATTCTATTTTTTATTCCTCATATCTATTTTTATTCTCATATCTATTTGTTATTTTATTTTATTGCTAGTTTATTTCTGTATATATGTTTACTGTACTTTTTCTATTTGTATTTTTGTAACTTGAGGTTTTTCTTAATTTTGTTGGACAATTTGTTGGACAGTCGTACAATACATTTCACTACATGTCGTACTACGTATGTATATGTATGTGACAAATAAAATTTGAATTTGAATTTGAATTTGAATTTAAATGGAATAAAACATTTTAGTTTGATGCTACACAGAATATTCTGTTAGCTAAACACAAGAAAATGTAATTTAACATGCTGGATTTAGTGAAGCTAACAACAACCAGTGTGCAGAATATGATACAATCCGGAGTGTCTAAAGCCAGACATGTGAAATACAGCAAACCTAAGGCGATGAAGACTGTATCAAATGGAGACTTCAACAGATCCTTTGTGCTTGGAGCAATGCTAGGAAGTGTGGCCATGAGTGTGTGGAGGGAAAACTATGGTACGTGTTAGATGGAGTCAGCAGGACCTACGGCATGTACAAACACCTTTTTCCTCATACAGAGACGTCCTTGTTGACGTCTCTACACTTTGTAATCCGAACAGAAGCTGTGATCTCTGTTCCGCTGTCAACCTCACAATAGCGCTTGCAACAGTGCTACAGCACACAACTCGCCACAGCTGCTTCTAAACGCCTTACTATCTGACATAATCAAAATGCACTTTCACCACCACCAGCTGGAAAGCTTTCAGATTTAAATTTTTTCAGGACACTCTCTATAATTCAATGCCAAGCGAATCAAAATTGCAGTGCATTTTTTCATCTGCCTTTGTACACTTGATACACTGTGAGCTAGAGAGTGAGGACCGGCAATATTTCAGTTTTGCTGGAATAATGGAATCAAGCAGGAAATATGCATCTCTAATAAAGCACTTGAGGAAGCCTGTCAGGCAGCACTTACAGCAGTTGACAACATACAAAGAATACTGAGTGACAGCGCAGCCGGATATGGGGTTTGGCTTGTGCTTTACTTACATTCGTTTTACTTTGGTTGCACTTTATAACTAGAAAGATCTGTTTGTCAAACTTTGAATGTTCAATGTTGAAAAATCCTCGTCTGTAATCTTACAGGAGTTTGAAGTTTATATAAGCCTTATTTAATTGGAATACATAGGCTTTTTGAAGAAAAACGACAAATTTAAAGAGATGTAGGGCTTGCTAGGAACCAGCTGAAGTGGTGAGTGGTGTGGGCATTGCTAAGTAGTTAATGCATGGATGGATGGATTTAGTAGATGCAGCTTGAAAACTCCAGGAAAAATAACTTTATTAAATAATAATAATAATAATAATAATAACCAAACATAACTGAACAATGACTTTTTTTTTTTTTTTTACTCAATCTAAAGTTCCCCTTCAGGAACTCGAGCTGTGTCGAAAACGCTATGGGGACGTCTTCCAGCGTGACCACGCTCTGAATCACATGTGTAATCTGTCCAATGGATGGGCAAGACATCACAGGCGGGTGATGTAATCGACCAGGAAGCTTAAAAGCACGTGCGGTGGAACTGGCGTCAGCATTTTGTCATTCAACAACCGCTACTCTATCTGTGTGTCTGTCGATCGGTGTTGTGAGTCTTATTTAGTGTTGTTTGTCCCTACACAATCACTTGAAATAAGCTCCACAATGTCTAAAAGTGCAGAAAACTAGCACTTGGGCGAGAACAGATCGCATTACAGGCTGTGTGTTCCTCCCTGCAATCGCAAAAAAAAACTGCCGGGGATTCACACAGTCTACTACTGATAACACTGTTCTGGCCTGGCCGAGTATGGTTCTCGGACCTGATTTCTCTCCTAGACGGCTCTCCATGGGAGATTCCCGTCAGGAGGGATCTCCTCTCACAGGCGGGGGGCACTATCGTCCACCCTCGCCCAGAGCTGTGGAAGTTGTGCGTGTGGCCCCTTTGGGGGCACAGCTCATAGCTTCCGGTCTCTCAACCGAGGTCCTTGAGACTATCCTCCAATCCAGAGCTCCCTCTACGAGGAAACTCTACGCCCTGAAGTGGAGACTCTTCACTTCATGGTGCGGAGATCACCGGCTTGACTCAGTCAACTGCCAGATTAGTACAGTTCTGGAGTTCCTGCAGGCTCGTTTCTCCACAGGGTTAACCCACTCCACCATTAAAGTTTACATGGCGGCCATTGCGGCCTACCACGCCCCTCTCGGTGGTCAGTCAGTGGGTAGACACCCCCTAGTTAAATCCTCAAAAGATTCACAAAAAAAAATACTTTTTGAGATCACACTCCCAAGTTAAAAACCCTCACAGAGTGAGTAATGTTAATTAAAAATGCATTTAGAGTTAAAGTTAGTTATCTTAATTAAAATACCTTACATAAAGTGTGAAAGAAAAGTCCACATAAGGATACAAAAAGGTTATGTGTGAATGTAGGTGTAAAATATAGATTGGGGAGAGTGTAACAGCAGGGCGTCTGGCCTCTAGACGCAAACAGCGCTTGGTATTGTGATAAAAGGAAATGCTGTTCTCTGTACAGACTGACACAAGCCCTTTTCCACAGACATCATCAATCCCCTCAGAAACACATCCTCCAAATCGACTGGAGAAACAATCCCACTTCCTTCTCCACAAACACACAAGGAGATTTAAAAGGATGAAAAAGCTACTCCGTCCCTTCACTTCATCACATAATCTAGGTCTATAACGAGAGAGAGAGATAGAGAGAGAGTCTTTTTATCTCCTCTGTGCAGTAATATTTAACAAACCTTGAACTGCAAGGAAGGAATGACACTTGCTTACAAACCATAAATCTCTAGATGTTTCAATCTTCCTTTAGAAAAGTATATAAGGGCCAGTGAGCTCAACCACATTCTCTGCAGGACTACTCATTAAAACCAAGATGCTTCAGAAAATTACTTGCACTAACAACATGCACAAAAAGCCAACACCTCCTACACACACAATTAACTTAAAAAAACAACAAAACAATGGTTGTTCTTTTCCATCCGTTAATTCACTTCACCTTTAAAGGATACATTTAATAGTACTTTTTTAGCTCATTGAACACAACTCATTTAAGTTGCATAATTGATTTAACGAGACAAGATATCAAACAGTAGCCTACAAAAGCATAAGAAAGTGTTTATTTTCAATGTTTTTTTTTTTTCTGAAGTTCTTAGTAGAAGAACTTGTGTCAGTATTCTAGACTGAAGTTAATCAAAAGCCACGAAAACTTAGATTTCATGGGCTATTAAAAGCAAAATAAAGTTTAAATGACAGCACAGCATGGAAAATGGCATAATACTTTTAAGGCATATATTTTTGGATCTACTTGAGACCTTTATGTTTAAGAATGAACAATAAACAGAATAGAGATGAAAGCAGATAGAGAACATGACAGAGGGAGAAAGAAAGAAAAGAGAAAAGCTGAGCTCTGGGCCCTTTGTGTAAATCAATTTAGTCTTGCTCTTGGACACATATTTCCATTTATTATAAAATAAAATAAAAATAAAAAAACAGACCTATGAGAGTGATGAACATTTCTGAGTGCAATTTTGGTGTATTTCTTGCAAAAAGAGATTTAAGTATCATTAAGAGAACTTTGCATTTATTTATTTATTTTTCTAACAGTACTCAGATCCCTTTGCCAGCCAGAGTTAGTGTGATGAATTACGAACCCGAAAAAGGAAAAACACTGAATGAAAACACTTGGGCTCAAGGGCATGTTTACTCAAGATTTGAAACTGTTAAAGAGCCCACAAATATATATATATAAGTTTTGTTACTTTTAGTCATTGTCTATTAGTTTTAAGGTCATTTATATGCTAATGTGATTGTAAGCCAGGGGTCATGTTAACCAAAAATTCTCAGAATTTGTTTTATCAGTGATGGAAAAATCTGAATGCCGTCTGTCACTTTAACAGATTACACTGAGAGTGATCTATTATAATTTATAACTAATTCCCAACCCTGTCGAGTTGGTGGCGAGTGTGCTCCAGTGTGGCGCGGGATCATCAGTTCCAGAACAAAAATAAAACTCTTGAGTCTACCCACTAGTAAAGTGAATCGCTTGATTTGAGGTGTCTACAGTGATCTATCACCCCACATTAAACAGCGCCAAAATGGTATTTATTGCTAGATTTTCCAAATAAAATGGACAGAATTTGAAATCTGAGACTGTATTTCATATCAAAAGTAACAACACACAAAGCTTAGCCGTTACTGGATGGGAGGCACACTGTACTGTATGTACTGTGCATTTATCAAATGAAAACAGCATCAATTGGGATTTAAGAATCTATATTGGTTCATAAAAATGAAAATCTATTCAAATTGAGAAATCTTTTTTTTTTTTTTTTTTTGCTACCCAACCGTAGCATATTTAGTTTTTCTTAGCTGCAGCGGTCACTGCAGGGTGTGTGTTCAACATGAAAAGTGACGCACTGTCTCTGTTCATCTGTTCTCATCATAAATAAATACATGCATAAGCCTATATGCTCGTCCTCTAGGTTCATTATTAAAAATTAAAACGTGAACAAAAAGAAAAGCAATAATTAAAATATGAAAATTAAAATGACTGGTAATAATAGATTATGACGGAATTTTTACGACCCTGTGCGTCAAAATGATGGACAATATTAAAGTTTAACGCAACCTGTTTTAAGCATTGACAATAATCAATGTTTTTAGAAGATATTTAAAATTCTAATATACTTTATTTGGGTTGTTGAATCCCAGACTAAGATAAGTCCCCAAAAAATGACAATTCTGTATAAGCATGTACTATAATGTTAGATAGGGTTACTTGCATCAAATCCATCCACTGAAAAATTAGTGGCCTAGAAAGGATCTTAAAAAAAAATCTTATATTATCTGTTAAGCATTGCATTTTATTATTTATTTATTTACTAAGAGTTAAGGAGAACCCGAATTCAGGAAATGTTGGGACATAAAAAGGATACTTTAAAAACAACGTTCATCAACATCAAATTACAAAGCCTTGAAAAATCTCATCATCTACAGTGCATAACGTCATCAAAAGATTCAGAGAAACTGCCGAAATCTCTGTACATAAGGGACAAGGCCGAAGACCTTTGTTGGATACCCGTGGTCTTCGGGCCCTCAGATGACACTGCATCACTCATCAGCATGATTCTGTCATTGACATTACTAAATGGGCCCAGGAATACTTCCAGAAACCACTGTCGGTAAACACAATCCGCCGTGATGCCAACTAAAGCTCTATCATGCAAAAAGAAGCCATATGTGAACATGCCATCCAGAAGCGCCGTCGTGTCCTGTGGTCCAAGGCTCATTTAAAATGGGCTGTTTCAAAGTGGAAAAGTGTTCTATAGTCAGACGAGTGCAAATTTGAAATTCTTGTTGGAAATCACAGACGCCGTGTCCTCCGGGCTAAAGTGGAGGGACACCTTCCAGCGTGTCATCAGCGTTCAGTTCAAAAGCCAGCATCTCTGATGGTATGGGGGTGCATAAGTGCATATGGTATGGGCAGCTTGCATGTTTTGGAAGGCACTATGAATGTTGAAAGGTATGTAAAGGTTTTAGAGCAACGTATGTGACCTTGGACAACAAAACCAGTCTTAAGTCGCTGGGGTATATTTGTAGCAATAGCCAAAAATACATTGTATGGGACAAAATTATTGATTTTTCTTTTATGCCAAAAATCATTAGGATATTAAGTAAAGATCATGTTCCATGAAGATATTTTGTAAATTTCCTACTGTAAATATATCAAAAAAGTATTTGTTTTATATGTAATATGCATTACATATTTGTAATGCATATTATAGTTGTATCTCGGCCAAATCCTAACAAACTATACATCAATGGAAAGCTTATGTATTCAGCTTTCAAATGATGTATAAATCTCAATTTCGAAAAATTTACACGTATGACTGGTTTTGTGGTCCAGGGTCACATATGCTCCCCTCTAGACGATGTCTATTTCAGGGAAGGCCTTGTGCATTTCCGCAGTACAGTGCAAAACCACATACTGCAGCTATTACAACAGCATGGCTTCGTAGTAGAAGAGTCCGGGTGCTGAATTGGCCTGCCTGCAGTCCAGATCTTTCACCTATAGAGAACATTTGGCACATCATTAAACGAAAAATACGTCAAAGACGACCACAAACTCTTCAGCAGCTGGAAACCTATATCAGGCAAGAATGGGACCCAATTCCTACACCAACAAAACTCCAGAAACTCATAACCTCAATGCCCAGACGTCTTCAAACTGTTTAAAAAAAAGAGGAGATGCTACACCATGGTAAACATGCCCCCGTCCCAACTATTTTGAGACCTGTAGCATCAAATTTGAAATGAGCTCATTTTGTGCATAAAATTGTAAAATTTCTCAGTTTAAACATTTGTTATGTTATCTATGTTCTATTATGAATAAAATATTGGCTCATGTGATTTTAAATTCTTTTAGTTTTCATTTTATTCAAAATCTCTGGAAATCAGGTTGTAGAATCAAATCAATTATTTTGGATAAAAAGACTTTGCATTAGTGCCCACGCATCATCCATGTGGTCATACCATGTGGGCGGCAACATAACTGCTTACATTGGAATGTTAAATCCACAGGGCGTTGCTCAATCACTGAGTCACAAATCCCTGGTGTCCGGTCTAGTCCACACCCTGATGGGCCAGTTTCTCCTCATCCGTCACGGGAGTCATGACCTTGACTCGTTGCCAGTCTACACCAAATGGTTGCATTTTAAATCACTTAAAAAAATTCAGCACTTCAACAGCCCAAGCACATCGTCTGGTGTTAAGCTGCTGCTTTCTAAAACATTATTTAAGCGGCACCTCAGCTGAATATACTGAACTATTGTTTGAATTAGAGAGCCATAAATCAAAATGCCTGCATAATTAAGATACTGTGATACTGTAGTGAAACGAGGCGAAGAAAGATCCAGAAAAACTGCATAACATACCAGCAAGTACAACAACAGGTAATCTCACTCTCTCACAGTCCTGCATCTCATTCATCAAGCCTTTTCTAAGCTGTTTCCCTAAATAAAAAATGGGATGCATTGAGACCAGGGTGCAAAATTCACCAAAAGCCTGTCAAGGCACCATTTCTGAACACTGAGCTCATATACACAAGCACACTCAAGTAGAGTTTCTACATTCGGGTTGTTAAAACAGGCCAATTCTACACTTTCGTAGCAATACATATTTTTAATAATAATAATAATAATAATAATATTATTATTATTATTATTATTATTATTATTATTATTGTTGTTGTTGTTGTTGTTGTTATCTATGTATAATTTAAGTTAAGCTTTCTTGCATCAAAAACACTTGAAAATAAAACAAAAAATTAAAGTAAATTAAATGTAACTACTACATTAAATTGAAGTTATTTTTGCAGCTTTAAACGTATTGAATGGTTAAATGCACACACTTGTATGTGTCAAAATGCCCATGTTTGCAAGTATGCTCATAAACACAGTAATTAAGTTCTTAAGTGAAAACAAACAGCTGAGAAAGAAAACACATGTGTAACAGTATATTGGATACAGGCAGCTCTTAAAGTGACAGCAGTATAATATCCCTGCTGTCAGTCATTCATGTTAATAAAACAACAAAAAAGAGAAAATCTTTCACTGCTCTTGACTAAATAATTTTTTTAACTTTAACAAGAACATATATATATATATATATATATATATATATATATATATATAAAACTTTTTTTTTGGCCATTATATAATGGCACAAATACCAGTAATTTGATGAGCGCAAACGTTGCTTGATTCATTTTAATAATTTCGTCCCATAAATTTTGCGTCTGAAAGGGAAACGCCTATAAATTCAATAAGGTCAGGCACCAAGGTAACTGTGTCCACGCCTTTTCAGTGCTAATTCTTCACTGCGCATCTTTAGTAAATCCTGACAGTACAAGTTTAACGCCAAAGGACGGTTTGCGCTGGCGCAAGCTGTTAGTAAATCTGGCCCTTGTTTGCTTTATACAATGTATGTTGCATTTTTTATTTATTTGTTGTTCTAATGCCGTTTTTTGTCCTATTGCTTATAATTAGTTTCTTATTCTTGCTGACTGTTTACTTGTTTTCAGTGAGCTTGAGTGTTTTTTATTTTATTTAATTTTTTTTTGTTAGGCTAGTATTAGTATTTTGTGATATTGACACTGGTGACAAGAATTATGACATTTTTAAGGTATCAAAGATTTTGATACCATAAAGACCTCATTTAAAGCAAAAATAACTATATTGTGATATCGTTACTGTGAAATACAATTACTCATAGTGTGATATAAGATTTTCATCATATCGCCCACCTCTAATGGCCAATATTAAAATTGCAATATATTTTGACTAAAACAAATTAAAATGCTATTTAATAATGCTATTTACATAACCTGATGGATCGACTTTTTAGTTTTGCTGTAATTATTAGTGTTTTTGTAGAATCACTTTAAAAACTTAAACCCTAAGACTAAACAGAAAGACTCAAAGACTCACACACACAATTTTCACACACATACTTCAAAGCTAATGGTGAAGCGTTACAGCATAAAACATATTAGCCTTGTTTCACACAGCTCAGATCAAAATGAATGTGGTAGAATGCATTCAAGTTCTTTCCTCAGCTTTGACCTTAAATCAGTACTCATCTATCTTACAGTCCTTATCGACTTTAACCTGTCTCAAGGAGACGGGCTCATTTCACAGAATACTTTGCTGAGGTGCCACTCCAATAAACACCTGCATAGGTCTGTGCACACAATCGCTCAAGGATTCAACATCCATCGCTTTTGTCCTTGATAGGAAACAAACCGAATTGTCACTCAGTTTGACAATAACCAAACTTACCATGTCTCATCATGCTACTACGGAGGTCTTAAAGATCTTTTCCTTGGAAATGAAAGACAATTCTGTATGTTGAATATAGAACAGCAGCAATGTTTCAATAATGTTAGTAGGTGTTCGTGTCCATCTGAGATGAGACCCTTTCAATTGTCTATTTGTTTTCTACAAGAGTTGCACAAATACATTTTACTCTAGCTTTGTTATTAGAGGATTTGTCCCCCAGCAAATCATGACATAAACTGTCCCCATTCAACCTCAATGCTTCTTCTCATAAGAGGCTGGTTTATTTCAGCAGATACTCTTGAGATCATAAAAGAGTAAGTGAGTGGAGAAGACTTGTTTTGAGATGGGCTGCCTTCTACGCTGAGTCCAAATAAAGTATTAACTCTGTGTTAAGAATCCATTAACATTCCCATGATTCCTTGTGCCATATGCCTCCATTATTTGACAGAACAATGGGAAAGCTGAGGCGAACAACTTTGGGGAGCTGTCACATTGTGCCGAGAAATGTGTGAGAGAGAGAAACAATGAGGGAAAGAAAGGGAGTGTGCGGCAAAGGGTCGAGAGATGAAGGCTGAACGCTAAACTCCACAAAAGCAGTAAATTGGCCATATCAATCAGTCTCTCACCAGGAGAGCAAATGTTTTTCCACGCTTGTTTATTTGAAATCAAACTCTTTCTTCCACAGGCTGCGCCTTATGCTCTGAGCTATTGCATGCTTCCTGTACAACATTTTGCAAGAGGAATGGCTGAAAAACATTTTCACTTGTCAAGGTAGTAAATCGAGTGATATCTCGGGCCCTGGGGAAGTCGTGGCCTAATGGTTAGAGAGTTGGACTCGTGATCCAAAGGTTGCGGGTTCGAGTCTCGGGCCGGCAGGGATTGTAGGTGGGGGGAGTGAATGTCCAGCGCTCTCTCCACCCTCAATACCACGACTGAGGTGCCCTTGAGCAAGGCACCAAACCCCCAACTGCTCCCCGGGCGCTGCAGCATAAAATGGCTGCCCACTGCTCCGGGTGTATGTTCACGGTGTGTGTGTTCACTGCTGTGTGTGTGCACGCGTGATGGGTTAAATGCAGAGCATGAATTCCGAGTATGGGTCACCATACTTGGCTGAATGTCACTTCACTATGATTTCCGTGATGCAGAAAACCTGGACAGAACTGTAGAATCAAGTCATAAAAATGGAATTCAAATGTAAAATGTTGAATATAACGGAATTTGACAAAATTTGGATGAATAAAATCAAAAGTGAGTGCACTTAAATCTCATTACGGATTAGTGTCTGGGAATATTACACCACAAAACTTGTGCATGCTCTGTGTGTCAGTGTGTAAATGAATTACAGTTTTGTCTACTATACTCAAGCATGCACACTTAGTGTTCTCAGCATCTACCCTCTTGCTTCATAAGGATGTGAACACATTAACTTCATCTCTCACTCTTTGAGAGTCACTTCACAAGCAATTCATTTTATAAAAGTATTGTCAGATACACAAGGAAACTAGGGCTGCAAAAGGGTTAATCACGATTATTCGCATTCAAAATAAAAGTTTACATATATACGTGTGTACTATGCAGGGGCATAGTTTGTGTGTGGGGGGGTAGCCACCCCAATAACCAAAACTAGCAAGTACAACCCCCCCAATATTTATACCACGGTTAATGGAAACCTAGAATCAGGCTATTTATTAACTATATGAATTGCGTCTTCTGCGCTTTTATAAGCGCTAACCTCACATATGAACAGAACGGAGAGCTTATCAGAACAACATGACTGAAGTGCAGTTTGTTTAATTGTGCACAAGCGGCGCGCAAATCACCCTATACTCTGTGCGCATTCACCAGCGTGAAAAAAAAGTTTGCTTGTTTATTCATTTGCAAACTTTGCTCAGTATTTTAAGCCCAACAAGACATACCCTAGGCACAAGAGAACAAAGAAAAAACAAGTCTAAAATGTGATTCTTGCTGTGAGCTCAGGAGTTCTGGAGACAATGTAAGGTGTAACATCCAGCATCTGAGTACAACCCAAGGTCTTCAAACTCTTTTCTACACTGACCAACTTCAAAATATTAGAATACTTTACCAGTTGAAACAATCATGCCATTAATGACATTATGATATCAATGGATATATTGATTTCGAATGCTCAAGACTCAATTTGTGAAGTTCAACAGGAGACAACAACTTACTAACTAGTTAGACTGATATTTTGAATCTGCTTGCTACTTTTGCTTGACACTTTGAGATTTGCAGCCCAAAGCCATGCCCATTCCTAAGACAAAAATTATCAACAAAACCAAGTTTTAATATGGGTTGTACATTCAGCAACTGGACTGGCAAAGAAGAAACCGCAATCAGTGTAAATCTAATGAGAAGACATTACCTGTGTGACCAACGGCTCCAGCAACCTCTCCACAGTTAGCGTGCGAATCTCAAGACTCTTGGGGTCCCATTTTAGCAGGATTGGGGATGTAGCACTCGTCATGTTTACTGTGGAAAGAAAATAAGGGGAGTGGATATTTGAAAGGATGAAAGAGATGTTAAAAACAAAGAATGACAGTTTAATAGGATGATAAAAGGAAAAAGATGCAGACATCACAGACTCAGTTATCTGTTTCATGCTTCATGACTTTCCTAACAAAATCAAAGGTGCCTGCCGCACATCTATTATTAAAGCCAGAAAAGCTTCTCCATTGAAAAGTCTTTAAATGTTGCACATCAATCACACTAAAACGCTAAAATTGAGACTATAAAATATTAAGACACCGGATTACATTAAAAGCTAATGACTTCAGAATTCAGTCTTAATGTGGGATCCAGACATTGTTGTGCAAGTCAGACTGTATTATCTCACTTTTAATGAGGAAAAACAAACACATATAATTGAAGATTTACAGTATTAATTTTGTTGAATCTATCTATCTATCTATCTATCTATCTATCTATCTATCTATCTATCTATCTATCTATCTATCTATCTATCTATCTATCTATCTATCTATCATAGATATATGGATGTTTAAAGTGCTGTTTATATTCACTTGCAGTAAAACATATTTGACTGTTTACACATATATCTCTCCAAGAAGGGTATTTTGAGATGCTGCTACATTAAAGTGAAGGGTGAGCTTGTGCATGAAGTCATGATGATTTCTTTAAATGTCATAATAAGATCAAAAGCCACCTTAGAATCAGCTACTGAAAAAAAATAATAAAATAAATAAATAAATAATTTGGAGAACTCACAAACTACAATCCCACCTCCCATGATGCCTTAGGTTAGTGACTGTTAACTTTCATTTAGTAGTGGGGATCCTTTAACGTAGGTGTTTTCAATCATATAGTCATTCACTGGAGCACTGGCCTAGATTCCCTCCTGCATCTTCAGATCCCGCAACCAGATACTCATTACAAAAAACATATGCACGTACGAAGCCCAGCTCCAGGCCCTTTGAACACCGGTAATGTAAGCAGGTGGTTCCTGATTAAGGTAGACATCTGAGGTACACGATCAGGCCTGCATAGCAGGAGGGAGGACAGTTTACATGACTGAGTGGAAACTTAAGAGTAAAAAGCCTTCAAGCTGCGAGCGAATGTGGAGAAAAGAGTGTGAGAGAGTGTGCAATTTCACTCAGAAACAACTTTTACAGAGGTGTTTTTTTTTTTTTTTTTGAGTGTTCCATTTCGGCTCTGTAACAGAATTGTTCAGAAATATTTGTGATGTTACATTCATGAATCGGTGTGTTTGAACAAATCTATAGAGATGATGATTAATTAAATAGAAATTATAGAAGCTTTGCAATAATAATTAAAGATGTACACATTAATTTTTTTAATGTAATTCTATCTGTTTTTCAAAAATAAATCTGAAAATACCGTAAACACTTTTACAAAATAAAAGTTTTACAAAAATTAAAACTGGGAGAGAGAGAGAGAGTTTTTATTTGTCACATACACAATTATACAGGGTATAACCAGCAGTGAAATGTAGGTCAGGTCTGCTCCAAGGACAGTGCAATTATATAGAATACAAATATTAAGAAGGAGAAGTACAAAACATAAAATAAAATAAAAGAATAAAATAAAATAAGATAAGATAAGATAAAAAATATAAATATAAATGTGTAGGTCAGTATGTTGTTGACTTAAATAGTAATAAGAGGAATGTGCAAAAATAATGTGCAAAAAGTTGTACAGGGTGTTTGAATAGCAGCAATATGAGGTAGAGAAAAATTATGAATAGCTTATTGATATATGATATTTACATGGAGAAAAATTATGAATAGCTTACTGATATGGTGATATTTACATAGAGTCAAGTGATGTTATGACACAGAGTTAGAGTTTAGGAGCCTGATGGCCTGGGGGAAGAAGCTCCTCCTAAGTCTCTCAGTTTTTGCCATCAGGCTACGGAAGCGCTTACCAGATGGAAGCAAAGTGAATAGTCGGTTAGCAGGGTGATTTGGGTCCTTGATGATTTTAACAGCTCTATTTTTGCAGCGTTTGAGGTAGATGTCCTGCAGAGAGGGGAGCGCAGACCCTGAGATGCGCTCAGCTAAGCGCACAACTCTCTGTAGTGCTTTGCAGTCCTGATTGGAGCTGTTTCCATACCACACTGAGATGCACTGAGTCAATACACTTTCTATGGTCCCTGAATAGAAAGTTTTCAGGATTGCTGGTGAGACCCTGAATTTCCTCAGCTGTCGCAGATGGTACAGTCTTTGCCTGGCTTTCTTGACCTGTGATTGGATGTGTGTAGTCCAAGTCAGGTTCTCGGAGATGTTTACGCCGAGGTACTTGAAGCTACTCACCCTCTCCACAGGGGTCCCACTGATCATAAGAGGAGTGTAGGGCTGCTGCTGTCTCTTCCTAAAGTCCATGATCAGCTCTTTAGTTTTGCTCACATTCAGAGAGAGAGACAGTTGTCCTGGCACCATGATGTGAGTCTCTCTACCTCATCCAAGTATGCGGTCTCATCGTTGTTGGAGATCAGAACCACAGTATCATCAGCGAATTTGACAATAGATGTGGAGCTGTGAGAGGACACGCAGTCATGCGTGTAGAGAGAGTAGAGCAGGGGACTCAGGACACAGCCCTGTGGGGCTCCTATGTTCAGAGTGATGGAGTTTGAGGTGAACTGGCCAACTTTTACCACTTGAGGTCTGCCGGTGAGGAAGTCTTGAATCCAGTCACAGAGTGAGGAGTTTAGGCCGAGGTCTGTGAGTTTAGATGCCAGCTTGATGGGGACTATAGTGTTGAAAGCTGAGCTATAGTCAATGAATAGCAGCCTGACATAATTCCCATTGTTGCTGTCCAAGTGTGTGAGGGAAGAGTGGAGAACGTGAGAAATGGCATCATCCGTGGATCTATTTGGGGGATAGGCAAACTGAAGAGGGTCCAAAGTATCAGGGATGGAGGAGCAGATGTGGCTCTTTACAAGTCTCTCAAAAACCTTCATGACTATAGATGTGAGGGCAACTGGGCGATAGTCATTCAGGCAAGAGGGTTTATTGTTCTTTGGCACAGGGATAATAATGGATTTTTTGAATGAAGTGGGAACCACGGAGGTAGCAAGGGACTCATTAAAAATGGAAGTGAACAAACCATCGAGCTGATCGGCGCAGGACCTCAGAACACGGCCGGTTATCCCATCAGGTCCGGCTGCTTTCCTGACATTCACTCTCTTTAGCGCCCTCCGAACCTCATCCTCCGACACGGTGATTACAGGATCATCGCTGCTCTGCCTGTTGCTTCCTGACGCGCTGGTCGGCAGAAACGCGCCGCCGCCGTTGCCATCGAAGCGGCCGTAGAAGATGTTTAACTCGTCGGCCAGCAACGGATCTGCTCTCACCTCCGCGGAGGATTTGTTTCCGAAGTCACAGATGGTCCTCAGTCCCTGCCACATCCGTCGAGAGTCGTTGAGCTGGAAATGAGACTCAATTCTCTCTCTGTATCTGTGTTTGGCGGCTCTTACTGCGCGTCGGAGAGCATAGCACGATGCTTTGTACTCGCTCGTATTCCCAGACAGAAGAGCCTCATTGTAATGGTAATGGCTAATTTACGTCTACAAAATGGCGCCGCTGATGGCAGCTATTGTGCGTTGCTCCTCCGTGTTTGTATTGTTTTTGTTTGTTTTTCCTGTTTTTTGTTTTTCAAATAAGATCAGCTTTACCAGGGATGATCTGCTGAACATTCGGCAGAACACACCACAAAATCTTCTACCGGTTTTTGATTTTTCGGACGTTTTGCTGGACATTGTAGTTGGCGGAGCCATAGCTCTGGTCAAACGCTACAGGAGGCGCAGACGGGGAAAGAGAGCCGGCGCGCTCGTGAAACTTCGTCAGCGCGGACTTAGAACGGCGTTGCCTAGCATCCATCTGGCGAATCTCCGCTCTCTACCCAACAAAACGGACGAACTCCTTCTGCTCTCCCGGACAAACAAGGACTTTTCTAACTCTGCTGCTCTATGTTTCACGGAAACCTGGTTGAATGGCGACATACCGGACAGCGCGATCCATCTGCCTAATTACCAGCTGATAAGAGCAGATCGGGACACAGAATCAACGGGGAAATCGCGCGGCGGCGGGACATGCTTTTACATCAATGAGAGGTGGTGTACAGATGTAACTTTGTTAAAGAAGATGTGCTGTTCAGATCTAGAAACGCTCTTCATTAACTGCAAGCCGTTCTATTCGCCGCGGGAGTTCTGTTCGTTCATTCTCGTGAGTGTTTACATTCCACCGCAAGCGCACGTGAGCACAGCTCTACAGAAACTCGCTGATCTGATCACAGAGAGTGAGCAACAACACCCGGACTCTGTTTTAATCATTCTCGGGGACTTTAATAAAGCAAATCTCTCCCGTGAACTGCCAAAATACAGACAGCATGTTACATGTCCCACCAGAGACAGTAATATATTGGATCACTGTTACACAACAATAAAGGACGCATATCACTCGGTTCCACGAGCAGCTTTAGGACTCTCTGATCACTGTTTGGTTCATCTTATTCCATCCTACAGGCAGAAACTTAAGTCTGCGAAGCCTGTATTAAGATCTGTTAAAAGATGGACTAACGAAACAGAGCGGGATTTACAAGCCTGTTTCGACCTGACTGATTGGACTGTTTTTGAAGCTGCGGCAAATGACCTGGACGAGCTCACAGAGACTGTAACATCTTATATCAGTTTCTGTGAGGACATGTGCATTCCTACCAGGACTCATCTATTCTACAACAATGACAAACCATGGTTCACTGCCAAACTCAGACAGCTCCGTCAGGCCAAAGAAGATGCTCACAGAAAGGGGGATAAAGTCTTGTACAAACAGGCCAAATACACACTGGAAAAGGAGATCAGAGTGGCAAAGAGGAATTATTCTGACAAGCTCAGGAACAAATTCTCTTCCAGCGATCCGGCTTCAGTGTGGCTAGGATTAAAGGACATCACCAGCTACAAAACACCACCCCCCAGCACTCTGGAGAATCAACACCTGGCAGACGACTTAAACGAGTTCTTTTGTCGTTTTGAACGATCACCCCACACCCGCCCAGAACACCCCTCCACACAACCATTCACACCTCCAGCAACCCCTCTCTCCCCCACACCTACAATTCAAATCAGCGAAGACGATGTGTGCCAGGTCTTCAGGAAAAACAAAAGAAGGAAAGCACCTGGTCCAGATGGTGTGTCACCAGCCTGCCTAAAAATCTGTGCTGAGCAGCTGGCCCCCATCTTCACACAGATCTTCAATAGATCACTGGAGCTGTGTGAAGTCCCCTCATGCTTCAAACGCTCCACCATCATCCCCGTCCCAAAGAAACACAAAATTACTGGACTTAATGACTACAGACCTGTGGCACTAACGTCTGTAGCCATGAAATCATTCGAAAGACTGGTTCTGGCTCATCTGAAGGACATCACTGGACCCTTACTGGACCCCCTGCAGTTTGCCTACAGAGCAAACAGGTCTGTGGATGATGCAGTCAACATGGGACTGCACCTCATCCTGCAGCATCTGGACAGACCAGGGACTTATGTGAGGATCCTGTTTGTGGACTTCAGCTCTGCTTTTAACACCATTATCCCGGAAACCCTTCAAAATAAACTAACTCAGCTCTCCGTCCCCACCTCCGTCTGCCAGTGGATCAACAGCTTCCTGACAGACAGACAGCAGTTAGTAAAGCTTGGCAAATTCACATCCAGCACTCGAACCATCAGCACTGGAGCTCCTCAGGGCTGCGTACTCTCCCCACTGCTCTTCTCCCTCTACACCAACGACTGCACATCTAAAGACCCCTCTGTCAAGCTCCTGAAGTTCGCAGACGACACCACACTGATCGGCCTCATCCAGGACGGTGACGAGTCTGCTTACAGACAGGAGGTTAAGGAGCTGGCTGTCTGGTGCAGTCTCAACAACCTGGAGCTTAACACACTCAAAACGGTGGAGATGATCGTGGACTTCAGGAGAAACCCCCCTGCTCTCCCCCCTCTCACCATCATGAACAGCACTGTGACTGCAGTGGAGTCATTCAGATTCCTGGGCACCACCATCTCTCAGGACCTGAAGTGGGATATTCACATTGACTCCATTGTCAGGAAGGCCCAGCAGAGGTTGTACTTTCTTCGCCAGCTGAGGAAGTTCAACCTGCCACAGGACTTACTGAAACAGTTCTACTCTGCCATCATTGAATCCATCCTCTGCACCTCAATAACTGTCTGGTTCAGCTCAGCTACCAAATCTGACCTCAGAAGACTACAGAGGGTAGTCCGGACTGCTGAGCGAATCATTGGTACAACCCTCCCCACTCTCCAAGAACTGTACTCATCCAGAGTGAGCAAAAAGGCTGGTAAAATCACTCTGGACCCCTCACATCCAGCACACTCCCTCTTTGAACTTTTACCATCTGGTCGACGCTACAGAGCTCTGAGCACCAGAACGACCAGACACAGGAACAGTTTCTTCCCTCAGTCAATACATCTCATGAACACACAATAAATAAACGTAAAACACACAACTAATACATTATCCATTCACCACACTCACTTATTTTATTTTCTCATTTCTAATTTGCACATACTTGACCTGTACATACATAGTCGCCTATATTATATATTATATATTGTGTATTTCTTATTTTTTTTGCTGCTTGTACATTGGTCATTGGCTATTTCCTGTTATTTTGTTTCATTACCTGTGTCCTGTCCTGTTACTGTCCTTCTGTTGCACTGTGGAGCTTCTGTCACTACAACAAATTCCTTGTATGTGTAAACATACTTGGCCAATAAAGCTCATTCTGATTCTGATTCTGATTCTGATTTTAAGTAATCTAATTATTCAGAAATACTATGTGATGCTATGTCCATAAATCGGAGTGTGAACAAATCTTCTGTGTAAATTAATAGTTCTCATTCACTTTTTGTGGGTTCCCCTCCTTTTGTTTTAATTTTAAGAAAACGTCTCAGGTTACTCATGTAGCCATGGTTCCCCAAGGGGAACGAGACGCTGCATCGAAACGCTATGGGAACACTTTCAGCGTGACAACGCTCTGAATCACATATGTAATCAGTCCAACGGAAGGGCGAGACGTCACGGGCGGGGTGACGTAGCGACCAGGAAGCTTAAAAGCATGTGCGGTTTAACTGGCGTCAGCTTCTAGGAGTGAAGCTAGTGCTGGCAGGGATGCTGGAAGTGTGGCAATGAGATGCAGCATCTCGTTCCCCTCGGGGAACCATGGTTACATGCGAAACCTGAGACGTTCCCCTTCAGGAACTCGAGCTGCATCTAAACACTATGGGAACGAGATGCCCACACTGCCAGACTGACAAATCCTTGCCTAGTGTTACTAGGATGAGAGAACAGAAGAGCCCGGAGCGGCCATAGAAACTCACAAGCTTTAGGGGCGTGGATCATCCCGCAGCGTTGCAGATGTCCTGCATAGACACACCTGCCAAGAAGGCCTTGGAGGCTGCCACACTTCGAGTCGAGTGAGCCTTGACCCCCAAAGGCGAGGGGAGATGAGAGGACTCATAAGCAAGGGAGATGGAATCGACTATCCACCAACTGAGGGTCTGCTTGGTAGCAGGAAGACCCCTCTTAGAGGTCCATAGCACACAAGGCAGTAGGTCCGCCTTTCTCTACAGGGCAGCTCTGTGGATGTATGCAATTAAGCTTCTGCTGGTCTGGCTCCCTAAAGGGAGGAGGACAGAAGGCCTGCAGACGAAGCCTCGGCCAAGTCTGCACCATAACATTCAGTCCCAGAGGAGCTGTAGGAATCAGAGAGAACCAGAGAGGACATTGCGATGTCTCCTGAGTTGCAAAGAGGTCCACTTGAGCTTGGCCAAAAACTCTCCATAGCTGCTTCACCTCCTCGGGGTGAAGCATCGATTCCCTGGGCATCGGCCCCTGCCTCGACAAGATGTCTGCTCCCATATTGAGATGCCCAGGAATGTGAACTGCTCTCAGCGAGAGGAGTTTGTCCTGGGACCACACAAGGATCTGGTGTGCCAGCTTGTACAAGGGGCGGGAACGTAGACCTCCCAGGTGGTTGATATAAGAGACCACTGATGTGCTGTCGGTGCGCACCAACACATGATGACCTCTTAAGTCTGGGAGAAAGTGTTTCAGTGCTTGAAACATGGCCAGCATCTCCAGCCAACTGATGTGCCACGTCAGATGGCAGCCACTCCACAGACCACGGGCAGGGTGGCCACTCATGACCTCTCCCCAACCGGTGAGGGATGCGTCCGTCGCTAGCATTACACAGCAACAAGGAGCTCCCAGCACCGGGCCTTGAGACAAGAACCAAGATTTCCTTCACATGTCTACGGCACGTATGCATTGCCTCGTGACCTTGATAGTGTGGAGTGGGTTTCCCCTTGGGGAGAACCCCTTGGTCTTGAGCCACCACTGTAGGGGTCTCATGTACAGCAGGCCAAAAGGTATCACATTGGACGCAGCTGCCATCAGACCCAGCACTTTCTGAAACCGCCATCTGCTCCGATTGAGCTAAAATCACCCAATCGTCGATGTAATTCAGTATGCGGATGCCCTGGAGTCACAGCGGAGCCAGAGCAGCACGGTGCAGAGCTGAACTGAATACAATAGCCTTTTTCTACCGTGTGCAGGACCCACTGAGACACATTTGGCAGTAATTTCAACGCTGCTAAATAGTCTACTAAGGGAATCAGTCTCTCGAGACTGATCTCTGGTGTAATTGGAGCAGCAAAATCGGTGCCTTGGAGCGGCTAAATCGGTGCCTTGAAGCAGCGCACTGGCAGTGGACGGTCGATCTAGCAGCTCTAGAGACCTCCAAAGAGGTGCCGAGCCTCTCAGCTCCGCTACGTTTCTGGGCGGAAGAGACTGAGAGCAATGTTCGCTGGAGACGGCTGCGCCCTAGAACACTGGCAGGGTTAGCAGCCCAATCTCCTGAGAGCACTGAGGCGAGACAGGCACCGTGTGATGCAGTGTACGCCGCTCCACCCCAGTAGGGTCCACGCTGCGAAGTCCTAAACCATGCATGTCCGGATTTCTTCGCCGAGGACTTTCTAGACTGAATAACAGCCTGCAGATCCGTTTTCGGCTTTTCTGTCCCCGGCTTAGAGTGCCGCTGTTCCCGGCCCCTCTGTGGGGGCGCACGAGAGGCGACACTTTGTTTCTGACCTATATGAGGAGCTGGTATGCGGAGGGGGCTGCTCCTGCTCAGCAGCCCCCGGAGTTCGAGAGTGGCGAGGGAGGAACCATTGAAACGCCGCTGCTTGTTTACGGTGCCTAAGCTCTGAAATATCTTCAGACTCATTTTTTAATTTGGCCACAGCACGAGTCACCACCTCCAGAAGCTGCTCGTATTGGGGCGATTGAGGGGGCAAATCCTCATCGACGCTTACCACATTGATCTCCTTGGAGGAACAGAGGCGAAGTGTCGAGCCCTCACCCCGGGGGGAAGAAACCGCAGAGCGGGCTTCAGATCCCAGAGAGAGGGATCTGGCGGGTGAGGAAGAAAATAGGGACTCGCCCGTCTCCATTCCCTCTGCCAGATGGACTTGCGAACCCCACGAGTGCAGCTGCCGCTCTGCCTCGGCGGAAGCGGGGCCAGCACCGTGAGAAACACTTGTGAAATCTCCCTCCTCGAAGAGAGCCTTCCGGGAGTGAGGCGTACGCAGGGGAAGCTGCTCACAATGTGGGCAGTCCCTCGAGAGCCGACACTGCATGCTTCGCTCCCAAGCAGACCACGCACAGTCTGTGTGTATCCCCACTCGTCATGAAGCGAGGGCAGGGAGGAACTCATAGCCTGTAACGCGATCTGCTATCGCCCTTATGCTTTGTCTTTTCTTTGGCCTTAGACATGCCTTGATATGAGATCAGACAACACCAAATAAGACTCACAAAATGAGAATGACTGACACACACACAGAGTGCTTGCTGAATGACAGAAAGCTGACGCCGGTTCCACCGCACGTGCTTTTAAGCTTCCTGGTCGCTACGTCACCCCGCCCGTGACGTCTTGCCTTTCCATTGGACTGATTACACTTGTGATTCAGAGCATGGTCACGCTGAAGACGTTCCCATAGCGCTTCGACCAGCTCGAGTTCCTGAAGGGGAACAGTGTTTGAATGCCGATAATGCTTTTGTCTTTTTTGATTAGTATTTCTATTTAGCTTTAATTTATATGTCAGCTTTAATATTAGATATATATTTTTTTTTTTTTCAGTTCTGGAGTCAGTTCACGTGGCACGATATGAACTAATATGCTATTGTGATAAATCAAGATATGACATTTCACACAAAAAGACAATCTTGCATCATTTGTACTTTAAAATAAGGTACTTTAAAATAACATGTCAAACTGTATTCAAGTTTTTTTCCCCTTTTCATAAATATTTAACAAAGTGTTTGACAATGCTCCAGAATAGCATGACACAAAGTTGAACAGATTAAAATACATTATTTTCCAAAAACTGTCAACAAGAAAGTTGGCTTGAACTTTTTTCATCAAATAAAATGTGTTTTTCCATCTCATTGACATGCATTGGAGCAGTCTGGTGTGAGAAGAATAAGCATGAGATCAAACCATCATCTGCTGTTTGCTCCAGTCAGAGTTCCTCACTTCCTCACTCAGTGAGCTACACACACAAAAAAGGCATCACCATTCTTTTGTGCTCAAACTGTGTCTTGCATTTCCTCTTTTCTCATGTAGCTGTCAGTGAATCCTCAAGAGAGGCTTCTGACAATCTCAGTCACCGTGTCAAACACTCCTGAAAGCACAGTGTCAAACACACACTCCAGAGTCCTGCACAACAAACTTAACAGCTATTAAACCACACATTTGAGACCTCTCAGTATGTAAATTTTACTCCTTAGAAATTTGTTTAATCATTTACACTTCAACACTTAAAAATAAAGTGGGTCAGTGGGTATGTAGCACCTTAAAGTTGAACAAAAACGGTGCAAAATTAAATAAATAAATAAATAAACCTTAAAACTAAGTGTTAAAGTCAGGAAATCAAAATAAAAAAGGAGAACAAAACACCTTAAATAAAAAAACACCTTAAATATGCAAGTTACATGATATTTAATTATTTATTTATTTAAAAATTAAATAATAGTAATAGTCCATAAAGTATGAAACATTTATTTAAAAAAAATGTGTTTAAAGTTGGTATAATTTTAATATAATTTTATACATGATTCTGTGTTTTTAAAAATAGCTAAAATGCTGTTGTTGCTAATTAAAATGTTATATTAATTGACTAAAATAATATGTTTTAATAAGAATAAAATTAAATTAAATAAAATAAAATAAATGAAAATTACACAAAATGGCAAAATTTACAGAGTTCATGGTAATTTTCATAAATTTAATGATTGGATAGTTACATTTTTAATGTTACAATTCTGACCATTCCAATTCTGATAATGATCACCATCTGATGTCCAATATAAAATGTGGGTCCTGTATCAAAATTACATGAGACTGAATGAATGAATGAATGAATGAATGAATGAATGAATGAATGAATGAATGAATGCTATTTGTATAAAGTAAAATGTGGCATCAGGTTTAGTAGTTCACTTAAAGGCATCAAAGCTAAAAAAAAATAAAAAACACTCTAACACAACGAAACAGATTTCACAATTATTTTTAGCAAAGGAAAAAAGGGATTATTTTCACAGTGAGCTGACCAGTATATCATACAGCCACCTCCAGTAAAGCACACCGGAAGCAAGCTGCGCAAGATCTAATTCAGTTCCATTATCACAGAATAATGCTTCAATTATCCCACGGAAATGGGAAGAGGAATAATTACGCTATTTGTGCCTGGTTGCCAGGATGATAATAACAGCAGTCATAATGAGGAGCGCAAAATGGCAAAAACGAGAGAATTTCACAAATGCATTTTCTACACACTGGAGTCAGGATGGGTCAGAAGGCTGATTGGTTCAGACCCATTAGCTTTCATGTGCAGAAACAGTCATTTTAACCGAGAAACTGCCATAAAAACAAGGCAAGACTTTACAGTTGCTTTTGTGTTGCCAATTGATTTATTTCTGTTCAGTTTAATTCATTACACAACATGCCCATATAATTGCTTTTATTACAACATCAAAATTTGCTGTGAAAAGCTTTCAAATGAAGATATAGTTATTCAAAAGACATTATATTGTGACAGGGGAGTAAAACGTTAAGTAGACAGACATTACAAAAAAAGACAATAAATCGGTTGTTGTATTTCATATCATCAAACATAAGCCATTTATCATAGCTGACCTACAGTTCACAGCAATCCATTTAGTCAATCTGGCTTAAATAGGAAAATATATGTTTATGCAATTTACATATGGGTGAGAGGGGATGATTAATTACATTTTATCACATTACCTTTTTAAAAAAAAAATTCACACTAGATTAACGGATCAAACTGGCAGCCCACATATAAACAGTGATAAACCTTTGGGCTGCAAACCTGCGATGCCGTGTGATGCTCAAACAGTAGAGAGGATTAAAGAGAGCTCAATCAGGCCAGACTCATCGTGACCCCATCACACACACACACACACGTCTTTAAGCACAGCAGACTAAAGCCAGCACAGCCATTTTTGACCTCTTTTGTCCACTCCAACTCCTCACGCTGACCACCAATATGCCGGTGCTATCTTTTGAGAAGTGTATTTATGTATTAGACTGAGAAAGAGAGACAGTGCAGACATACAAGATATGAATATGAATGAAAAATTACATCAACTTTATGTGTTTCTGCATTTGAGAGAATACATGAGGACACCGGTTCACAGGAAATATCAAAGGACGGCTGATTCTGTTTTGCATATTCATGCCTCACATCCTAAATTTAAACCCTGAGCCTAAACTTCTTCGCAGCCAAAGATCCTGCCCTGGAGCGCTGAAGATTAAAGCTTAGATTATCCCACGCTAAATATAATGAACAAGCAAATCATTCAATGCCCACAAACACTCATCCATCCAGTGTGCCTAGCATTAAAACCCTAAAAATCTTCTGTATTTCTAATAAAAAAGAGAAAGAGAAAAAGAAAAAGGAGAAGAAAATATAGCCCTTTTTACTGATCTGGGCCAAGTTTCTCTCCCATAACTGAAAGTAAATTGACTGAAGGTGTCAGATCAACTGGTCTCAAATCAGCTCAAATCAGAAAATATTTATATTTTGAACAAATGCTGTTCTTTTCAAATTTTAATTGATTAAATAATCCTGAAAAAAAAGGTATCACAGTTTCCAAAAATAATAATAATAATAATAATAATTAATTAAGCAGCACAACTATTTCCAACATTGATAATAAATCAGAATATTAGAATGATTTCTAAAGGATCATGTGATACTGAAGACTGGAGTAATGGCTGATGAAAGAGACAAAAAAAAGCTTTGTGAATTTATTATTTTTTCATGTCATTACATTGTTTAGAGAGCATAAGAAAAAGATGGAAAAATAAAATTTTTGAAAAAGTATATTTTATTCAAATTTTATTCTATGTGCTCTGTAGAGGACACTAGGACTCAGTTTTTCTAAAAATAAAATAGTATGAATAGACATCAAAAAGGCAAAAATTTGATTTTTTTTTTTTAAATCGCCAATCAATTTTTAGGTTTCAGGATTTTTTTATACTAAACTTTGTTTAAGGATGATTTTCAACTATGTTATAAAATATATAACAGAATGATTTGATATAACATTTAGTTTTATGCAATATGTGTGTAAAAATTTCCATAAACTGGTTTTCCCATTAAACACAGTTTATCTATACATTGTATCTAATTTGCATATTAATGTGTTGCTGTTGGGATAGCGTGTTGAAAAAATAATTGTCATGATGGGAGTAATAATTGGCCAGATTTTCATAATAATATCTAATATTTCATAAGCAAATTGATATATAATTTATTTTCCTATTCAATTGTTTTGAATAGGAAAATAAATGCGTAATAAACATGATTTTAGTCCTGGTGTCCTCTACAGTGGACATGTATGAAATTATGTCCTGTTTCATAACAGGAAGTGATATTTGAATTTGAAATCCCATAACAGTTTCTTGAAATGTTGCTTTATGACAAACAACTTGAAAATTATTAAGATTTAAATGACAATTACAAAATATATTCATATTTCCATAAGGATGTAAAATCTAAAAGCCATCTTTAAAGACCTAGGAGAGGGTGTGGTCATGGTGAAACTTCCAATCATTTAGTATCTCTATAAAGCCCTGAATGTGCTCTGTACAGGACATCCAGACTTACAACTGTGACATGTGAGGTCTCAGAGAAATTCACTAAAATATAATGTCCACTACAGAGGCAAAAACTCCATAGCTGGGTCTCAGGAGGTTAAAGAAATAAATTGCATTTTAAAGTATATTAAAATAGAAAAAACATTATTTCAAATGTTGTAAAAAAAAAAATTACACAATATTACTGTGTTTTGTTTTTGAGCCATAATGAGCAGAAGAGACTTCTTTAAAAAACATTAAAAATCCTACTGATCTCAAACTTTTGAATGTCAGTGTATATATATATATATATATATAGCCATCCTGAAGGAGTTGGACTGCCTGTGCAACCTCTTTAGGGTACAGGTATCGCCTCATGCTACGAGTAGTGACACTGACTAGAACCCTCAAATTTAGGCCCTAGCCCGGCCCAAGCCCGACAGCTTATCAGAATTACCGGTCCGAGTCCGACCCGAGCCCATCTATTTTTTCCCCTTCTCCTAAAACAGTTTATACTACTGTTTTGGCTATTAAAATAGTTCAGTTTTGTGTGTAATGGCAAAATTATTATATTTTGTTTCGTTTTTTTATTAAGTTAATTTAGGAAAACGTTTGGAGCATTTTTGTTCGTTAAATAGCCTATACGTTTTTGTTTTTTAAAGTAACGACCAAGCGGTCAGCGGCATGAGCTGATCATAGCCTATGTTTGTTAAATTTAGCCTTCTCATATCATCACGACTTGCCTAAAATAAAATCTATATATATACTAAAAAAGTTCAAGCATGTTTAAATGTTAAACCTGCACTAAATAATAATGCAGGACATGGAGGCACCAGCGCAAACAATTGGATTTTTTTCAGTGGAAACAAATTAAAATAGCCTACACCGTCATTTTTTTTTTTTTTTTTTTGATAAAGGTAAGAGTAATACATTATTCGGAACTGTAAAGGGTCTACTTGTATTTGTGTGCACTCACAATACCAACAAAAGGTAGTTCTTTTATAAAACAAAGAAAACAAACATGATGCGCTTTCTGCCGTCTTGAACAGAAGCGCTTCACAAAAATGAACCGAAGCTGAGCGAATACATGCCTTACAGACATGATGAATATATCTATTGAAAGCTTTAAATTATCACTTAACGAAATAAAAAAATCGAAAACAAAAACTCTTATTATAATCTTAATCATAATCAATAAAGATGCATTTCTCTCTAAAGGCGCGTCTAATGAGGAGACGGTGAGTCAGGATTAGCAACTTCATCCTTGTGACACAGACTCAGAAAACATTAGATTATTAGTAAATAATTCAAATATCTCCTTACTATTTCCCGCAGACACATTCATGGTTATGTTTGCTGGGGTTTTGCAGCAAGCTTTAGCCTGTTGTGTGCATTTGAACGCAGAACTCTTCAGCTGTGCTGAAGTCACTTGCGCACCTGCTGCTGCTGCGGGACACTAAACACCACAGAGCTGCTCTTGACAGTCGCGGCACGGTCTTGTATTGTTTCCACCAGTGCAGCAATTTTTTTTCTTCACTAATCGATGGATGACTACAATATAAAAATAAGGAGAAACCCAAAACAGGCCCGAGGCCCGGCCCGCATCTGAACTATGACGTGAAAATTGGCCCGAAGCCCAGCCCTAGAGGTGTAAAATGAGAGGCGGCCGAAATGCACGGCTCTAACACTGACCCTAGCCAAATGCAAAAGTAGTAAAAACAGTCAGAAAAGATGAGTAGGGGGAATAAAATATGAGTGGCCTCCACCTGTAAAGCCATTCCTGTTTTGGGGGCCGTCTCATTGTTGTCCATCTACTGTACCTGTTGTTAATTTCATTAACACCAAAACAGCTGAAACTGATTAACAACCCCCTCTGCTACTTAACTGATCAGATCAATACCCCAGGAGTTTAACTGACTTGATGATATACTCTGATTAAAACGTGTTACTTAAATTTTTTGAGCAGTGTATATATACATATTTTATATTAAACTACTCGATGGGCTGTCTAAATGACTAATTAACTAGTTAGCGGAGCATTAAAGGGCATGAAGTTAGAGACAGAACTTCTCTAATAGGGTTTTACCTTGCTGCTGACAGTATAAATGAAGAGTTAATTTACAAAACCAGATAACTCCGTTTTTAACAATTCTCAGAAATCATGTTTTTTTCATTGTGCGTTCCAATTAATCTCAATCAAACTGCAGTTGGGTTATTTTGAGTAGGTTAAAAAAGTACAAAAAAAAAAAAAAGCTAACTAACACAGTAAAACACAAAAATATTATAACATAATAAAAAACATGATTTTTGGAAATTAAAAAAAAAAACAGAGTGATCTGTTTTTGAAAATATACTCTTCAATTACTGTTCGGCTGTTAATATGCTAAAGCATAGCTCTCTGTCAGCAAACTAAAACTGGCTGAAGTCTGGTCTGCACTACAGTAGGTGGTAGCTGTGAAACTGGTGTCAAACCAAGAAAGTTCTGGTGCAGTTCACTCGGAATTTGGCTGTTGGCGGGAAGGACTTTGTTCCATGCTGAGGAGGAGGACAAGAGGGCATAGCTGCATTTGACAGGGAGCAACTTCAACCCACTGCGCCATTTCATACAACATTTTTCCTTCCACCTTTTAAACCAACCCTAATCTCTCCAGTCATTAGTGTATTTGTTGATTCCTTCCTCCACAAACTGCTTTTTTCCTTGCCATAGGGGCAGAGGAGAGCAAGAGGGGACTGAGAGAGATAGAACAAGAGAGAGAGGAGGTTAAATGACAAAGTAGAGTACAAGAGAAAACACAGCAGAGGGAAACAAATGAAAATAGAGAGAGAGAGAGAGAGAGAGAAGTGGATATAACAGGAAGGGGAGGTGGGATGAAGAAGCATGACAGAGAGAGGGAGAGAAAGAGATGGCCCAGAATAAAGAAAGCACACAGAGCAGATAAACGGTGACAGTCACATTACAGCGGAAGTCTCTGGAACATGTCAGTGGCTGATGGTGAGATGCCCACAAGGACAAAAGGCTCTGCAGCACTCAAAAATAAGATTTATTTTTCTGCTTTAGTTTACTTGCCTTTAGCTTTATTTTCTGGGCATTATCTTTAAATAAACGATAATGAAATAAACTGTAATGACATTTATAAGCCATGGTGTGTGTGTATATATATATATATATATATATATATATATATATACTCTCACTGACCACTTTATTAGGTACACCTTGCCAGTACCGGGTTGGACCCCCTTTTGCCTTCAGAACTGCCTCAATTCTTTGTGGCATATAGATTCAACAAGGTGTTGGAAACATTCCTCAGAGATTATGGTCCATATTGACATGATAGCATCACGCAGTTGCTGCAGATTTGTCGGTTGCACATCCATGATGCAAATCTCCCGTTACACCACATCCCAAAGGTGCTCTATTGGATTGAAATCTGGTGACTGTGGAGGCACGGTGTATTATCCTGCTGGAAGTAGCCATCAGAAGATGGGTACACTGTAGTCATAAAGGGATGGACATGGTCAGCAACAATACTCAGCTAGGCTGTGGCATTTAAACGATGCTCAATTGGTACTAAGGGGCCCAAAGTCTGCCAAGAAAATATCCTCTGCACCATTACACCACCACCAGCAGCCTGAACCATTGAGACAAGGCAGGATGGATCCATGGTTTCATGTTCTTCACACAAAATTCTGACCCTACCATCTGAATGTTCAGACCAGGCAACGTTTTCCCAATCTTCTATTGTCCAATTCTGGTGAGCCTGTGTGAATTGTAGCCTCCGTTTCCTGTTCTTAGCTGACAGGAGCGGCACCCGGTGTGGTCTTCTGCTGCTGTAGCCCATCTGCTTCAGGGTTCAACGTGTTGTGTGTTCAGAGATGCTATTCTACATACCTTGGTTGTAACGAGTGATTATTTCAGTTACTGTTGCCTTTCTATCATCTCTAACCAGTCTGTCCATTCTCCTCTGACCTCTGACATCAACAAGGCATTTTCGTCCACTCAACTGCCGCTCACTGGATATTTTTTCTTTTTCGGACCACTCTCTGTAAACCCTAGAGATGGTTGTGCGTGAAAATTCCAGTAGATCAGCAGTTTTTGAAATACTCAGACCAGCCCATCTGGCACCAACAACCATTCCACGTTCAAAGTCACTTAAATCCCCTTTCTTCCCCGTCTTCACCACATCTAAATGCATTGAGTTGCTGCCATGTGATTGGCTGATTAGCAATTTGTGTCACCAAGCAACTGAACAGGTGTACCTAATAAAGTGGCCGGTGAGTGTGTATATATATATATATATCTATATATATATATATATATATATATATATATATACACACACACACACACACAGTGGGGGGGGGGGGGGGGGATTTTGATCCCCTGCTGATTTTGTACATTTGCCCACTGACAAATAATATTATCAGTCTATAATTTTAATGGTAGGTTTATTTGAACAGTGAGAGACAGAATAACAACAAAAAAATCCAGAAAAACACATTTAAAAAAAGTTATAAATTGATTTGCATTTTAATGAGCCAAATAAGTATTTGATCCCCTATAAATCAGCAAGATGTATGGCTCCCAGGTGTCTTTTATACAGGTAAGGAGCTGAGATTAGAAGCACTCTCTTAAAGGGAGTGCTCCTAATCTCAGTTTGTTACCTTTACAAAAGACAAACTGTCCACAGAAGCAATTAATCAATCAGATTCCAAACTCTCCACCATGGCCAAGACCAAAGAGCTGTCCAAGGATGTCAGAGACAAGATTGTAGACCTACACAAGGCTGGAATGGGCTACAAGACCATCGCCAAGCAGCTTTGTGAGAAGGTGACATCAGTTGGTACGACAATTTAGAAATGGAAGAAACACAAAATAACTGTCAAACTGGGGCTCCATGTAAGATCTCGCCTCATGGAGTTTCAATGATCATGAGAATGGTGAGGAATCAGCCCAGAACCACACGGGAGGATCTTGTCAATGATCTCAAGGCAGCTGGGACCATAGTCACCAAGAACACACTACGCCACAAAGGACTGAAATCCTGCAGTGCCCGCAAGGTCCCCCTACTCAAGAAAGCACATGTACAGGCCCGTCTGAAGTTTGCCAATGATTCATAGGAGAACTAGGTGAAAGTGATTTCTAGCAGTGATTTGTTAGATAGGTATAAAAAAGGTTATTATACCACAGCAGCAGTCGCGGCAGCCCTCGTGTGAAGCCCTCTTAGTGTGAAGACCAAAGAGTGTAAAGACCATCGATTCTACCGTGCGAGGACACCGGCAATGGATATAAGTATCGCTTTTTATTTTTATTTTATTTATTTATTTTTTTCCTTTATATGTTTACTATTGAAATGTTGTTGTTGTATGCATTTGTCAATTTTATTTAATTTCTGTATTTTCTTAAATGAGTGCGTATAGAGTATTTACAGAGTGTTAACTTTTAGTTTTAGTTACTTTTTCTTATTTGTAAGTCGCTTTGGATAAAAGCGTCTGCTAAATGACTAAAAGTAAAGTAAAGTAAAAGTAAAGTGTTGTGGTCAGATGAGACCAAAATGGGTCCTGGATGGGTATTCCAGGCAGGGCTCTGAAGGAACGAAAACGAAAACCGGAAACGAACAAAATTTTGACTAGAACAGAACCGGAAAAACAGAAACGAAATAAAATGTTATAGTTCCGAACAGAATCGAAAATTTGAAATGGCCATTAACCGGTTAATAACGTTATTTTATCGTTCCATTTAATATTTGAAATTTGCTGTCAACCAATCAGGAATTCAAGTAGTACAGACTATGCAAATCTGATGCTGACACATCCAGCGAGTGAAATGATCTGCGCTAAAAGCCAATAAATAATATTTTAGTATACGTCAAGAATATGGAAACATTTGGATTTGTGCCGAGTGACAGAGGTAGGCATCAGTTTCACCTTTAATTTGTTTTTGGATTGACATTTTTATAGCCTTTTATAGCAGCCTTAAGTTTAGAGGATTTGTTGTGGAGAGAAACTAATAACTGTGTTTATAATGTTTTTAAACATTTTTGATTTACCGGCATTTTAGCCTACATCATTTCAGAATAATAGCCTAATAAAATGTGCTTAGCCTTTGTTTTGTTTTTTCCTCAAAACGCAATTTTATACAAGTAACGTTTTTTTTTGTTTTTTTTTTACAATTTGCAGCAAACATTCTTAAACATCTTAAAAAATACTTTAATGTCTCTAAAGCATTAATGGATTTTTTTTATTTTGTTTAGTAGCCTACATTTAGAAATGTAAAAATCTAGAAAAGATGATGCCAATGCGCAGCGGGTTAAGATACCATCTCTTTCTGTATTTTTTTCCTTTCTTTTTCTTTTTGTGTAAAGAAAACACTGTACTTTATTATTATTATTATTATTATAGGCAAAGACGATTTAAAAAATAATGGTATTAACCGGTTTCGGAACGGTAATAATACGCAGGAACGGAAATGTTAAAATATCGATTCTGCTCGGAGTGAACCAAGTTACTTTTTTTTTCCGTTTTCAAGCCCTGATTCCAGCATGACAATGACCCAAAACACACGGCCAAGGCAACAAAGGTGTGGTTCTAGAAGCAGCACATTAAGGTTCTGGAGTGGCCTAGCCAGTCTCCAGACCTTAATCCCATAGAAAAACTGTGGAGGGAGCTAAATGTTCAGGGAGCCTGATGTTTCAAGTTGCCAAACATCAGCCTCGAAACCTTAAAGACTTGGAGAGGATCTGCAAAGAGGAGTGGAACAAAATCCCTCCTGAGATGTGTGCAAACCTGGTGGCCAACTACAAGAAACATCTGACCTCTGTGATTGCCAACAAGGGTTTTGCCACCAAGTACTAAGTCATGTTTTCCGAAGGGGTCAAATACTTATTTTATTCATTAAAATGCAAATCAATATATAACTTTTTTGAAATACGTTTTTCTGGATTTTTTGTTTTTATTCTGTCTCTCACTGTTCAAATAAACCTACCATTACAATAATAGACTGATCATTTCTTTGTCAGTGGGCAAACGTACAAAATCAGCAGGGGCCATGATAATTTTTTTCCCCACTGTATATATATATATATATATATATATATATATATATATATATATATATATTCCTATTTTTAAAAATGGAGATTGTCACTGTTTTTCCAACTACAACCAATTTCTCTTCTTTCCCAGTTCTCGATAAGTTTAGAGAAAAAATTTGTGCGCAGGCTTGATAATTTTATAGATAAACACAAATGATTGAGTGTTCATCAGTATGGTTTTAAAACAAACAGGTCGACCTCAATGGCTGTGATGGAACAGGTAGAAGAGATTTCTTCTTCATTGGATAATAATGAATATAATGTGGGGGTGTTCCTAGATTAAAAAAAAAGCTTTTGACACTATTGATTATGGATTATTAATGATGAAACTGGAGAGATATGGTATAAGAGGGAAAGCTTTTGCTTGGACAAAAAGTTACCTGGATGACAGATATCAATCTGTACAAATTAATGTTAAATTAAGTAATTAAATGTTAAATCAGATTTCATTAAAGTTACTTGTGGTGTTCCACAAGGTTCGGTGCTAGGCCCTAAATTGTTTGTACTGTACATAAATTATATTTGTAAAGTGTCTAAAGTATTAAAAATGGTTTTGTTTGCTGATGATACTAATTTATATTGTTCTGGGAAAAGTTTGGAACAGCTTCTGAATACAGTGGAAATCAAATTGAGGGTTTTCAAAAAATGGTATGATGATAACAGACTTTCACTGAATTTAAGTAAAACAAATTTTATAATATTCAGTATTCAACAAAGTAACAAAGTGAAACTAATGATTAATAATGAGGAAATAGAAAGAAGTGTACAAAAATAAATTTTTGGGTGTTATAATTGATCATAAATTATGTTGGAAATCACATTAATCATGTAAAAACAAAGATGTCCAAATCCAATGCAATATTAAATAGAATAAAACATATTTTGAATGAAAAAAACTTTATATATATTGTATTGTGCGCTCATAGTTCCATACATGTGTGGAGGTGTGGGGTCACACATATAAAACCAATTTAAATTCAATATATATGTTACAATATATATATGTACAAAAGAAAAGGATTGTTAAAAGGGTTGATTATTATGAATCAACAAATTAATTGTTTATCAATTTACATACATTAAAATTTGTAGATTTAGTTGATTTATATATTTTACAGTTAATGTACAAAGTTTATAATATATAAATTACTTCCAAATTGTATTCAGAGGCTGTTCAAAATAAGAGAAAGTCAGTATAATTTAAGAGGATTGTGTATGTTCCAAAAAGCAAGGGCAAGAACTAATGCAAAAAGTAGGTGCTTATCTGTTAAAGGGGCAAATCTATGGAATAAATGTGATAAGGAACTAAAAGTATGTAATTCACTTTGCCAGTTTAAGAAAATGTATAAAAATAAGGTGATAAACAATTATATGACTCAGTATTATGGTTGTATTGTTAAAAAAAATGCAGTAATAGCTGGAGTGTGTATTTTTATGTTTGTTTTGAATTATGTTTGTACATTTTGGGAAATGTTTTTGTAATATTGTTTATTTTGTGTTATTTAACTTAGTGAAAAGTGACGCCCATTCAGTTAATTATGTATAAATGGTAAGCATAATAAGCAAGGCTTCTGCTACACCTTTTTCGGTAACTATGTATTTTTATTTATTTTGTGAAAATTTTTCTTTGAGGACCGGAATAAAATTATTATTATTGATTACTGATTGATTGAAACATTTAGTTTATTTAGTTCGATTTTTCTTTTCAAATGAAATAATGAACAAAATAATAAAGTGTGATAATACTATTATATTTTAAAATAAAAAGTTAGTATTAAATACAAATACAATTCCCTCTCCTGAAGGGATTACTCATTAATGGTACGGGTGGCTTGTTTTTGCTGAGAGCAGCTCTCTTAAAATAGTCCTGACCACAGAAAAACAACTGGTATGCAATGCAATAAAGTCATTACCGACACAGGTGCAAAAAAAAAAAAAAAAAACTGCACTGCCTTTCTGCTGCTCAATAGTATGTACACTTAAGAGGCAAGCTGAACATCCAAGGAAAATAAATGATATTGATAAGACTAATTGATAATTAATCTTGTTCTGTTACTCACTCACATCTAAAATTAGAATGAGATTTCTAACCTGTATTTGTATGTGTCACATAGGAGAGACAGACCAGGCACGGCACAGATTGGACTGCCACTAAAACAAATGCACATTCCTTCTCAGCCCTCATTCTAGCGAACCCTCGTGAAATTCCAACTGGACCGGCAACATTTCAAAACTATATCCCCATGACATCATTGTTTGAAATACCATTTGTCTAGTATTCAAAAACATGCAAGAGTGGAAACTCATGGCTAGCAGACTCTCTCACACTGATACAATATCTCTAAATGTTAGTAGGGACTAATATGACCATTTTTATTGTGTCATTCTTTCTTTATTCTTTCATTAATGGGAATGCAAGTATATTTCAGTATTAAAGTGCCCCTATTATGCCATTTTTAAGGGTGCTAATATTGTTTAATGAGTCTCCTAAAATAGTTTCACATGCATCCAAGGTCAAAAAACACTTTAGTTTTCTCAAAAAATAGCTTTAATTTTACCTCATTCTAAATGATTCCTAAACAACTCGTGCGAAGCAGTTCAAAGAACCAGTCTCTCTAAACCCCTCCTTTCCATGTGCCCTCGCTGCTGTGATTGGTCAGATGGCGCAGTCCTTTATGATTGGTCTACCACGTACAGCGCGAATGACAGCCCATGGGCAGACATTATGCAAATGTGTTACTTTGTGACGTACAGCCGTAACAGAATAAGATTCGAATTCCTAACGACTCGTTTAGGCGATTTTTTGATAGACAATAATTTTTATATCGTGCACTTTCGGCTTCACAACTTTGCAGAACGTTTATGTTCACATATTGCTACATGACACACTGCATGAAAGGTAATATTCAAAAAGGCATAATAGGGGCACTTTAAACTAATCAGAAAAAACTGTCACATGAAATCCAAATTGGTAATACTGTATATTACAGATGGCCCTTACCTTTCTAATTGGCTAGTTTGGGACCAAATTAAATAATTCTTCATTTAATCCTTAAAAAAAAAAAAATGCAGCTAGAGAAATCAAAATCATATTTTACCCGAGCTGTTAGTTTACAGTCTGAACTTAAGAGATAAAGAGGCTGTGTACCACAAAATAATGAAAAGAAGACATGTCTCTGTTTAGTTTTTTATTCAGGCTGCATTACAAAATTTTTTTTTAAATAAAACAGTGTCAGCAGTGTAGTCTGATTAACAAGAAAACAGCTCTTACAAACCAGTTCTTCAATGAATCTTTCAAAAGGATTCACAAACTCAGCACTTACTGTACCACTTTGAATCTGTCTGATAAACCATTCACTAAATTAACTCAATGAATCAGAGCGGTTCCTGAATTAACATCTGATCTGCAAAATATTGTGTCTCAACAATAGTGTTTTTTTTTAGTTAGTTTAGATATGGAAAAAAGTGCTTATTGCATTCTCTAAATGTGATAAAGGCTAAAGTCAGTTGGATAAACACGTAGCAGGCCAGTCAGACTAACAAGCCAACAGACCAAACTAACGCACAGATTTCTTTTCAAAAGAGGATTGTGAGCAAATGGTCCATCTGATTCACTAATCCTCAATCAGACAGAGAATGAGCTCTGGGCTCTGTTCTGTTTCAGGCCAAGCAGACGCACAGATGCTCCCAAGGCCCACAGTAACCACCACTATTATCAACAGAGCATTGTCTGCAATCTCAGATGAAACGGCGAAAGAAATTATGACTGGTCTTGTTTGCTCTGCCTTAAGACAGTTGTTATACCGATCCAGAAAATATTCCTTTGTGATAATTTCAGTTCTGGACAATGTGTACAACTTCTACAAGGCAAGCATTGGACTTAAATGCATCTTCCCTGTCAAAACAGCTAAAAAAACAACAACAAAAAAATATGACGGTTTCTACAAAACAAAATAGCCTAAGCAACACAACTGTTATGAAATGTTACTTAAACAGCAAATCAGCATATTAGAATGATTTCTGAAGGATCATGTGACACAGAAGTCCGCTTTGCCAGCACATGAATAAATTACATATTAAAAAAGAAACGAGTTGTTTAAAATAATATTGTTATTATTACTATTATTATTAATTATAATTATCAATAAATACTTCCATCTTGATGATAAGAGAATTCAAAAACATTAAAATAATGAAATTCCATTCAACATTTTGTAGATAATTGTCAATGTGTTTTTTGTTTTTGAGAAAAACTTTAAGAAATTTAACATTAAATTTGCTTCCCCTAGTAAAAAAGTAATTTGTTTAAAATGCATTTATTTCATACTAAGTATAGTTCAAATCTATTAACATATTTAATGACAGATAACTCGAGACTTACTGATATAAAAATCATAATTAAACTTTGCTTGGCATATTATTAGTGCAAAATGCACATTTCTTAATATTAAGTCTAAAATGTGTTTTAATGTCACTTTTGATGAGGATTGTATGATCTTTGAATAATATCAGACTTTAAACGCAAAATATTTAAAGTGTACATTTTATTAAGTACGTGTATATAAAAACGCATTTGTAGTATACTTAGCATGAAATAAATTTATTTCAAATAAACTGAAGTATATTTATTTTTCACTAGGGTCGTACAGTATTTTAAAAGGAAATGCATTAAAATAATAGGCCAGAGACCTGAAACATCACAAGCGCTCTTTGATGTAACAGTAAGTTGCTGAAATATAGTAGCTGTGCTATGCATCAAAAATAGAAGTCCATTAACTGAAGGTCTACGTAATGCAATTGGGCACTTGCAGTATAGACATGTCCATAAATTATAATGGGAGCAATCTGATGATGTCATAATGGCCTTTTTATATCTAACCTGTCTGCTTTGACTGTCAACTATTCCTTTGCTGCCTTGCAAGCACTGATATTTCCTTAAGGATATGCAAATCAAATTACCGTCTGCTTTATAACAACCAATTATTGAGATCATGGAATAATATGAAAAGCTCTCATTACAGGACTATGGCGGTGAAGATCAGCCAACTCAGAACTGCTGTTTATAAGAAGCTCAGTCACAATGGATAGTCCCACCACTCCACTTATCCCACTCAAACACCCAATTCCCACTCCACCAATCTCTCTCTACCTTTCTCTCTTTCTCTCTAATTCATGCACAAAAGCACTCAATACTGCAGTCCTCTCTCTTTCACAGTACCTTGCTGTTTACCCAGATTAAGTCAAAGCTCAAAATGAGGTTAATACCTAGATAAACACATGCAGTCATGTAAAACAAGGTCAGGAAAAGCAGCAGAGACTAGAGCTTCGGGGGGTTTTATTTTTATTTTATTTATTTTTTTCAATATTACTATAAAGCACTGTATCTCATAATGAAATTCCTTTAAAAAATTCCTTGCTCAGTGATTCGAGACGGTTTCATTGATCACTCTGACCATTAGCTTCACATCTCTGTTGCCCAGCGGTTTAAGAGCAGCCTCAGCCAAGAGTGTGTTGGTGTGTGTCTTTCAAAGTATACTCCGTTTGATAGCATGCAATTTATTTATTTTGCTAGACAAAAAAAGAAGATATTTTGAAGAATGCTGGTGAACAAACAGTGCTGATCCTCACTGACTTCCATGGTATGAAAAAACTACTATGGAAGTCAATGGGGACCAACAACTGTTTCGTTACCAACATTCTTCAAAATATTTTAATATTTAAAACATTCATTCAATACTTTCAACAGAAGAAAGAAACGTTGACAGAATTGTAATTTTGGGGTGAACTAACCCTTTAAAACAACATACTTTCAAAAGAACTATGAAATAAATGCATGCAAATGTATGCAAATAACCATAAAAAATTTTAACCTAAAAATGAACATTTAGCCATTATTTACTCACTTTCATGGCATCCCATTTCGATGTGCTGTATGCTATACAGATTTTATGTGATCTATTCCTTCAAGAAAAGACTCTTTATTATAGAGCAGGGAAAACTCTTTCCATTTTAGATGCCTGTTATTAGTTTCCGCTCCAAATATTGCTTATTTCTTCGTTTCTTGAAGTGGCATAGATATAACAATCAGGTCAGAGCTAAATGGATGAGGGAATTTCTCACTTACTGCTCTCCGGTGACAAATGACGTGCACAAAAATTCCAACTTTTTATAGCGTTTCATTGCAAAACAAACTGACAACAGCAGCAATAGTCAAAATTACTATCAGCAGCAATTGCCTCTGGAGCTGAAGCTAATAATGTTTGGGCCTACTATTTCTGGGAAAGGTAAATGAGCACTGACAGCTAATTTCAGCATTCGTGAGGAAAACTGTTTGAGGATTAGTTCACACAAAAATGACAAATCTTTATCCTCATGTTGTTCCAAACCCATCTGACTTTCTTTCGTCTGTGGAAAATGAAAGTAGGAATTTTGTACTGGTAGCTCTTTTCAATGCAATAATGATAAATGGGACCTATAGCTTTCATGCTTCAAAAATGACTCAAAAGCACCATATGAATACCGTACCATATTACCAGTCTTCTGAAGTCATAGCTTTGAGTGAACAAGCTGAAATTTCATTTTTCACTAACGATTTTCTTCTCCAGTAAGCTACAATCGCTACAACCAGATCAGTGAGTCATTAAATCGGTTTGAGAATTGATTCTAATTCCCAAACAAATCATTAAGTGAGGTTTTGTGAACGTATTTCATTTAAAGACGCACCAAGAAAAGCTAGTGCAGAATTTTCAGTGAATAATGACTTTAATTTTGCTCAGTTCCTAAAACAAACTTGACTTCAAAAGACTTGAAATACAATGCAAAAGTTGTATACACTGCAAAAAGTATGATACTTTAATTCAAAACATAATACATTTATGTTGGTTAGATGTTGAAACTAAAATCTTGATGCCGTGTTCCTTTGCAATTCAGTAAATCGCTTTAATGCACAGGCAAATAAGGTCGGTCCTTGGTTTGATTACAGATATATTGCATGAAGATGTCAAAGAGAAAAAAATTGTCTATTTCGAAGATTAATGTTCAGACATGAAATAGGATTGTTGTTTCATTCACGGTGCTAAATTTCCCAGCATACTGAATTATATTTGAGAGTAGCTGATATTGTTTAAGGCCACAACTAGGCCAAAAATCAATTGTGTTTATAGTCAAAATGACAACACACCCATAAGAGGGGAATCCTAATAATAATTGAACAAAGTAAAGCGTGCACTTTTATAAATTTTCTTAAATTACAAGTCACGGTGACTTCTAGAATCCTATTGATTTCCTTCAGTAATAGAACTCAAGCCAGCCAGGAGGGGGAGTGACCCTCTGTCCAATGCTGAGACTGCTGACACCTCAAAAGGAGGTAAATGGGCTCGGCTTGCCTAAAACACCCTGTTGTGCGAAGACTGGTGGTCACTTCTGTACCTGAGTGCTTTAAACGCTAATAGTGGAGCTAAAACATTCATTGACCCACTCATAGGTTTTGGCTTAGGTAACCAAAGTTAATTAAGAATGTTAATGTTGAAAATTTCAAAGATAGGTCAGGGAAGCATTTGGAAAAAAACCAGAGTGAGTAAAGCTAGGGGAAAAGGACATCTCTAAAAGACGATGGAGGGCAGCTCAGTGCTCCAACACACACTGAAGAAGTATTTGTGCTATAGAATTTCCCTCTGGGGTGCTGAATGCATGGGAAGAAAACGGAGAGAAGAAAGTAGGCTGTAGTAAAGAAAAGAGGTACAGATGAGGAAAACAATGGTTAGACTTTTCTTGAGTAGATCTTATTCTGGACAAAAAAAGAGAATGAATCAGGCCTTGTTTACTGGTATTAAGATTAGTTTTCGTGATCCCATCACAAGTGAAAGAAGCAAAATATAGGTAAAAAAAACACTGCCTAAGACATTAAGCTTTCCACTTTCAAACATTTCCAGTGGTAATCGAAAACGCATGCCACAAAATAACTTTCATAGTGTAGATGCTCATGTGGTTGAATGTGTTCAAACAGCCTCAATCAATCAATCAATAAACTGAACCTACTACTATTATTATTATTATTTACAATAAATATTATTAGTGCGGAGAAGGAACCCACAACAAAACTTTATGATACAGAAACGTTAAAGGTGGTGTCACTCCTCTGTCATGTGTTCCAGCCTCTTGTGTCCATATTTGGTTTGTTTCCTGTGCTTGTTTAATGTGATCATTAGTTAATCCTTGTCCAGCTGTGTTTGTCTAGTTATCTATGATTATCCTGTGTATTTATAGTCCTGTCTATTCAGTTTGATGTTGTCTGGTCTACTCGTTACTCCCCGGTGTTCCTGTCTGTATCAGCCTTGCCTTGCCTGGCCTTGTCTTGTTTGGAGTTATTAAAGACTGTATTTTGAGTTTACTCCTCGTCTGCGTGTTCCTCCCTGCTGTGTGCACCGTGACAGGTGGAGGGGAAGATGACTCCTACAACGACTCCTCCATACCCTACATTGGGATGTTGTTTGCAGATTGGTTCGGAGAAAAGAAGGGAACTGAAGAAAGCAGGAGGAACGGAGCTAACGAAGAGAAGGATAAATTGATGCAGTCTAAAAAAAAGCTTTTGTTGACTTATCACAGTCACACATGCTTGAGAAAGAAAATAAGACTAGTTTTGCTAGTGCCCTTTAAAAGTCTTCAGGGAGATGCTGTGACAAAACTGGTCAGATAAAAAATAACAGGTCTCCGAAAGCTAAAGTGCATTGAGAAATAACTTTTTCTTTTCACAAAATGAATTGGAAAAACATAGAATAAAATATCAAATAAAAGAGTTGAAATAAAAAGTTCTAAAATTCTTTGAGCATCAAGTGCTGTTTGCAATCTATCATAAATTGTGATTTGTTTGTGTTGCTTAAGTTATATCTCACACCATCACTGGTTCAGTTACTTCTGCAGCGCTGCAGGCAGTCGCTCGCACCGTCTCCAAACTCAAAGGCGCCACTGTTTGCAAACGAGAAGATCAGAGAAGTGGCTTCTTGCTCAGCATCCCTCAGAAAAATATAGACCGTACTGCTGCCGCATTCTCAGAAAATGCTAATGCAGACTTTTAAAAAGCAACTGTGTCTCCAGGTAGACGCTGCCCTTTTGCACTGACCCACAATCATCATGCTTTCCTGAAATTCTCCAAGCATATGGTTCTCGGAAGACCAATCACAACTGACAACAAGAAGAGCTGCTCATATAATGCATCGATGGCTACATTTCTGACCAAAGCCAAGTAACAACTTTTTTTCTATTAAAAACTTGAGAAAATATCAGTGGAAATAGGACAACAGTGCACTATAAAAATCAATCCATCTAATCTAGGAATACTGATATAAAAATATTAGTGTACTGTGCTATAAATCATTTAAAATTGTCCTAATATGTTTTTTGCGGGCAAAAATGGCCTTTTAAAAAGTTGTGTATTTCTCATTGTGCTATTATCACCAAATCTTGGATTCAATCTTTTTATCAACTTGTTTTCTTTCATTTAGCACATTTACTATTCCTTTTTGGAACTGACGGGTTGCAGGCCTCATTGATCTGAGCTTTGCACCTTTTGCCTTCACTCAAAAAAATGAGATGAATAAACTCAGGTCAATGAGGCCTACAATCAATAATTTCCAAAAATATGTAAAAAAAACCTATGCTATTTGAAAGAAAACAAGTTTATTCAAAGATTGAGTCCAAGAGTTGCTAATAATATAGCATAATGATAAATATATAAGCAATTTTTTTGCTATTTTTGACTGGGAGTAACATAAGTGTAGAAAAAGGTGGGGGAAGATCCCCCCGAAAAGTATAACAATTATCAAAAAGTTTTTTTTGGAAGCTGCGTGACAGTTGGCTTCAGTCCGATGAGATAATATGGATTACCATGTTTGGAAAAAAAATTATAAAAATCATCTCTTGGTCAAGATGACCGGAATACAATATGAGGGTTAAGGACGTTGAGCAAAAATGCAATGCTTTATGACAAGGCTTAAAATTACTTGTTTGAAACTTTAAATCAGCTAGAACAATGTTTCTGTCTGAGGAATTTGTCATTTCTAGGCCTCTGTACTAACCTGACACCACTTTAATGCTTCCTCTTTTATAAATGGATGAGAATATGATCAAGATGTGTACAGAGAACAACTTCTACATGAAACCTGATGGGGAACTTCCATGAACAATAGCTACATCTGCATCCCAATAGGCACATGTATTTGTATTTGGGCACATTAGCATTGATGTAAATGGGTGTTTCAAGTCTTTCCATATTAGTCACTGCTAACATTCCTCCCATTACTGAGATTATAGTGCATAAGCTTGTGAGTTCATAATGTCAGCAAAGAATAAGTGGGAGTATTCATGACATTTGCATATGGTGTGTGGCATATGCTAAAGATAATACATTAAAATGTCCTCTTAATTAAATTAAGGTAGAGGTAAGACAAAATCATGTCTTAGATCTAGGCCATTACAAAGGGCTAACAAGTCTCATTTCAACATTACACTTTATACTTCACAGTACTTGTCCTTCGGTCTTTTTCTATGCATCACTGGAAAGGCCCTCCTAACTTTTAACTGTGACAATAAAAGTTTAATCAAAAGGCACCTCTTTCACCTCTTTATTTAAAGGCTTTTCTGAAAAGCGCTTTATGGGCACATTTATAAGCAGATTCACAAACAGAAAAGCAATTAACTTAATGAATTATTCTGTAACTGCAAACAAATGCTGCTGATACAATCTAAACAAATGTTTACCATTTCAAATCTGTTTAAAATGAACCAAAGATGGGTCTAGAAATACTTTATTCCTGAAAGCTTGAGTAAAATAAAGTATCTTAAAAAGTATTTGGGGTTGGTAAGATTTATGTTTTTGAAAGAAGCCTATTATGCTCACCAAGGCTGAATTTATTTGATTGAAAATACAGTAAAACAGCAATATTGTGAAATAATAAAATAAATGTTTTCTATTTGAATATATTTTAAAATGTATTTTATTTTATGAATTTTAGCAGCCATTACTCCAGTCTTCAGTGTCACGTTTCTTCAGAAATCATTGTAATATGATTTTTTTGCGCAAGAAACCCCTTTTTTTTATTATTATCAATGCTGAAAACAGTTGTGCTGCTTATGGGAACAGTGATACATCATTACATGATTTTGTGATGATTAGAAAGTTAAAAAAACAATCATTTATTTGAAATAGAAATGTTTTTGGAAAAATTTGTATTTTCTGTCATAATTTAATATGTGCTTGATCAATAAAAAACAATTCTTAACTGATATATAAATAAAAAATACATGTACAAATTACTGTTTTGAAGAAAGATCACACATTATTTTATCAACACTAATTTTACTTAACTGCAGTAACAATTATACATCAACTAGTCTCAAGATAACTCTATTGCTTCATTCATTTAAAAATAATAATAATAATGACAACTTAAAAAAAATCTGTTAAATGTTCTGCTTTAAATAAATGTGGCACAAGCACACGTTTCAAGAAAATGTTTTCACATTCATACATATACTGCAAATAAATGGATGGATGCATACAGACCAACAAGTCATTTTCAAGTGTGGTTTCGCAAGATGACAAGCACTGTATAAATGTTTGCACACATTAGAATCAACAGTCTGAACAATGCATGCTAGGATTTTTCCTGTCATTCAGTGCAGTGAGCGCGCCTTCACATCGGAAAGTCTCTCTGTCTAGCTGGGTGCTTTATTTCAGCTTGTTTGTCTTAGCAAACAGAGCCCCTCGCCTCAGCCTGGAGACACCATAGCGACCAGATTCGCTGAGATCACGCACACAGGGCAAATCTGCTCTCCTGGTACTCACTATAAAGCACATTATTTATTTAAAATGCCAGTCCATTTGAGTATTATAACAGCAGATAAAGAATCACGACTTACTTGCTTTTGAGTGAATGCAAGAAATCGTTGCCTACTATAGATATGAAACATAATACATACAGTGATATCAGTGTCATATTACATGAAAACAGGAAGCATGTGACCCTTTAAAAACACTGTGTGACTTACAGTGCTGAGAAAAGCTCTGACATGATTGTGGAGGCTGTAATAGTGTTGCACACCACCCTGTCAATCAAACGCTCGACTTCTAAATAGAGCCTCACTGTTGCCCTTTCACACCCATTTGGTTTCTGCTTACGGCTACTGTTACAACTCTGTACGGCATGGAAACCACACTGCGAGTGAGCAAATAAAACAGTGCCATTATGATCAAGGAAGCTGTCTAAACAGTCAGCTTCTTTGATTAGAATGGGAACATTCCAGCTTGTGGCTTCACTAGCGGTATAAACAGGTTGTTACAATATGCTGTTGACTGTGAGGGACAGGGTGCATTAAAATGTTTTGTTGTTACATGCTGACTGATCTGATGATCTGATCTAGTGCTCACAAGTACTCTTACAATCCCATATCATTATAAGAAATTCAGGTAAAAAATGGCATGCCTGTTTAGGATTTGTATTACACAACTTGCAATACACAAACCCATTGAATCCCACTGACAACATTTGAGAAAACTTTACTTTTGGGTTTGAAGATTGTAGAATGTTAACTATAAATCAATGCAGACTGTCTTGATTTCATGTGAACATTTTTGCTTGGCTGTTGTGAAGTGTCACATGACAAGAAATAGGAAGCAAGTAAACCATCATAATAGAGACGTCACATGTTTGGCATATATAAGTGTAAAAAGAAATGCATTTCCTCTTAGATCCCCATTTTCTTTCTGTTCCCTAGTGAAAAAGAAAAAAAAAAAACATTCAATTATGCTATTTGATTATTTGCAACTTCCTACTGGGTCTCGTTGACCAACTGAGACATTTTTTACTCTGTAGGTTCCCTCTGCTACAATTGTGACCAGGAATAAAATACTTACCCACTGCAGTTTTGAGGCTTTAACAAAAAAAATTAATTAATTAATAAATAACACATGCAGTTTGAGCTATCCTAGGAGTAAAATCACTTAGTGGAACATAATTGCGATGAAATGAAAAACGTTCTATGTTTATATTGGCATAAGGTGTAACAATTCACAATAACTGCTTTTGCACAGGGCTTGTTTTACAATTCTAGAGTCACAACATAGAGTTTAGATACGTTAAACATGCTTTATACAACATTTCTAACAGCTTGCCCTTTCTTTTACATTCAGATGCAGCATGTTATCAACATTTATATATAGTTTACGTTCAGTTTATGGTCTGAAAGTAAGCAGGGCTCAAAGCAAAAAGGATGCTAAACGTGACAAAATGTCCTGTATTTAATGCGAAAATTTCATTTTTGCATATTACATTTGTTATGTATTAAATAAAATGCATCCATAGGTTTGGATAGTATATTTAATTGGCCTATATGATTCAAGAGAGCAAATATTGATAACAGCGTGTGAATAATACAATGACTTTCAGGGAGTCGACTAATTTAAAGAATTGTCATTTTTGCCATTTACACCACTAGCACAATTAGCTAAATGTCAACAATATCATTCTGTTTATTAAAAATATGCACCGCTTTAAATGCTCAAAATCTTTAAAGCTGGTGGATTCTGATTGGCTGGCAATGTTTTTTGTTGTTGTTGTTTTTGTTTGTTTGTTTATCAGTTGGAAACAAATCACCCTGAAAGTGATTACAAACATATCGTTCCTCAATGTTGCTATCATTAGCTGCAATGTGGACTTCCCTATTCTCACAGAATTAGAACGATAATTAAAATGTTATGGTTATCGTTACAGTTATCCTTAGTGTGAAAGAACCTTTAGTGTCTGTTTGGCAACAAGTGAAAATATGTGTTTTGATTTGTAAAGATTTTTTTTCTAGTCAATAATGCAATATTTTAATGTCATGATGAAATACATACAATTCATCAACCTTTTGTTCGACTAGCTTTTGGGGTTTGAAGATAAACCCCAAACCTGCCACAAAAACCCAGACCTGCAACTGGAAAATTTGACATAAATTTAATGACACGCAGTAATACGTTTTATTTATTCTTCATTTATTTATTTTTGAAACCCATATATCCACATAAAGGTAGAAAGAAAGAAAAAGATTCCGGGCCAAATAGAATTTTACATTCAAATGAAAATTAATTTTCTAACACTGGGTTTCATCCAGCAACAAGAACCGACAAAATATCTCAGTGTCATGAAGTCTAAAGTTATATCTTATTATGAAACTTTCATATTTACTTCTTATAAACGTACAGATCCTAAAAGTCTTTGCAACCTATCATTTAAATATAAAATCGTGCACAATAGTAATTGCAGACAAAGAATAACGGGACATTTAAGACGGGAGGCGCTCCGACAATGAGGATGGAAGGTGTCTACAGACCGTAGTTAGTCGAAACGATGCTTTTTATTATTACAATACACCATGCGTATGAAAACAACGCCCGCTACCACGCGGATAATATTCCCCTATTTCTCTGTTATAAAGCAAACCATTCTTTAACAAAATATGAGCTGCTTAGCCGGTATGCTAGCAGGCTGCAGATGGGAGGCACTGGCCATCACCTCGGTGCTGAAATAACTGTAGATTTATACAGTTGAGGGATGCATTAGACAGTCGCTTCAGGGGATTTACCTATGTATCTTTCATCTGATATTTGAACATTTCCCCCTTGTTTAAATCTTTATAATCAGCGCAATAAGACTAGGATGCACAAGCCTCGCCTTTCTGACACATCTAATAACGGTTTGCTTGTTCCAAAGTGGCTCCCATAGATCCTACCTTCAGTGATGACAGCCCCGGTACAGGAACAAAACACGTCCGAGGAAATACGATGCTGTGATTTATTTACAAACGGACGGCTTTCTAAACCTAGCCAGTAAGTTTAAACAGCCCAGAAAATCCGCCGGCTCGCCTCTGAAGTGATGGAAACAGAATGAATCCACGCGTTGCTGTGGGTATCTAGGAAATGCTCGTCTCTCTGCCGCTCCCTGCCAAATAATGACCCCTCCCACCGAATCCCCAGCCACACACACGACAGGTGCTGAGTATGCGCTCTCCCTTCTTGCTAAATAGTGAGCCGCGCGGTGGCTCTGTACTGCGCCTGCGCTCTGAAGGCAACGCGGAGAGAAAGAGCGCAGCCTGGGATGGGCGGGGCGAAGATGCTGCTGCTGCTGCGCATCTTTGTTCAAAAGTGATGCTCAGCTGGAGGATGGAGCGCGTTCTCTACGATGTGTGCTTATTGGGAGTTCACGACTGTTTGGAATTGTGTATTTTTTTTTATTTTTTTTTTACGTAATCAAAATTATATGATTCCAATTTGATTTCTTGTAATTAAAAATACTTGTAATAGGCTACTTGTAATCTTAAAAGTAATAAGTAATCGAAAGTTTTTTCTGACTTTTTTATTTTTTTTAAGATGGGTGGCCGATTTAATGCTAATATGCAATATATTAGATATATGTCAATATTGAATAATTTAATATCAGTATAGTCAATATTTATCACAATTAAAATAACTATTGAGTTTATCAGAACTGGCATTTTACAAAATAATCACTCAAAATTTACTGAAAGCACAAAATGTGCACTGGGTTTAGGACTCATCGTTTAAACTCATTATAGGTCTCATTGTCAAAATTGCCACTTTTCTTAATTGGCTAATCCGCCACATCTTTGACTAAATTGATAATCTCAAAATCAAAGAAACTAAGACAACTTTTGACTGAATACAGAAATTTCATTTACAATCACGTTCAAAAAAAAAAAAAAAAAAAGATTTCTGTGTTCCTCAAGGTTGATTTAAGGCCTGAATACTGTACAATTAATCATTGTATAGAGCTGAGTGAAGATTTAGCAAAATAAATTATTTTGAGACATGGGAATGAGTAAATATTTATTTTTTTTATTTCTGGAAGAACTATTCTTATAATTTTTTTTTTATTTTTTTTTTTATACAGGCTCTCTGACTCTCTGACCCCGGTGAACCTAGGGTTGTGGACATCATTGTTCTTCCGGGTGCATGTTCACCATGCTGTGCCATGCTGTGTCAGTTATACATCTGAAGGCTGCCAGGACCATGGGAACAGATATATTTATAACAATGCCACATAAATCCTGACCAGCTCTCACTAATGATAAAAGCAGTATTCCAACTTAATTATATTAGTCCACATATTATTAAATGTGATTTCTCTGGACAGATAAAAAAAATAAAAAAAACTGAATGGTGAAAACACTGTCTGAAAACGCTTACACAGCCTTACTGGTGTAACAACAGCCTGTTTGCTTTTTTTTTTTTTTTTTTTGCTGATACACACACTTCCACCTTGCCAGAGATTGGCAGTATGCATAATAAATGTGCTGAATAAGTGAGAGGTTTACATATTCATAAAGCTATAGTAAGCGAGTATCAGTATAGCGGAAAGACCTTCCGTCTGTTCAAAAACACAGACAATTTTGGAAGGTTAAACGCCTTATATAAAAAACAAAAAAATCTACTGCATGCTCAAAAAATTGTCCATACTACATAAAAGGAATAGTTCACCCAGAAATGAAAATTTCCCTGAAAATTTACTCACCCTCAGGCCATCCAAGATGTAGATGAGTTTGTTTTTTCATCAGAACAGGTCTGAAGAACATCACTTGCTCACCAATAGATCCTCTATAGTGAATGGGTGCCGTCAGAATGAGAGTTATATAATAGACAAATTCATCAAGGCATTTTAACTTTAAACTGTCACTTCTGGCCAAAATACGAATCTATAATAAAATATTCTCCAGTGAAAAAGTCCATCTCCTGTTGTCCTATCACATCAAAATCGAAATATTTGTTTAGAACTATTTTGGACTGTTTTCACTTGTGCTTGATCATATATATTTCTCTCCTGATTCAAATGACTTTTTCACTGGAGAAAGCAAAATTGTGGATAGAAGACTTATATTTTATCAAGCAATATGAATTTAAAAATATCTTGATGGATTTGTTTATTACAAACATGCAGCTATTCACTTCACAAGACAATAACTTGTAGATTACTGTAAAATTTGTATTAGCTGTTTGAACTGTCATTCTGACGGCACCCATTCACTGCAGGGGATCCATCGGTGAGCAAGTGATGTAATGCTAAATTTCTCAAAAAGAAACAAACTCATCTACATCTTGGATGGCCTGTGGGTGAGACAATTTGTCAGCAAATTTTCGTTTTTGGGTGAATAATCGTTTTAATTAATCATTCTTAAACCAGATTTCTGGTTGTTGTTTTTTTTTTTTTCAGCTTCTCAAAACATTTCAGACTATCTGACCTAAACTTTATACAATTCAGATTAAAAAAAAACTCTGACTTATTAATGTAAATATTTCAGTAGCATCTACCATCAGTTTGGCTGATACAACAGTCACCTTTAAACTATGCTCTTTTGCTTATTGGAATTAATGCACAGTAAATTCATTCTGAAGGACTAAGTAACTACCGAACCACAAAATCTGAAGGTCATGAGTAACGTTCTGCTTCAGTTGCATCACATTTCAGACTGTGTTTACAGACACATGCTCATCAATGCTACAGAGACTTCTGCTTGAGCGCTGTACGTTTGCTGAATTCGAAGACAAATCGCAGAGCCGGGAGTAAGTAGGCAATTACAAAAAACTGAAATTGTGCTTTGCATGGAAAACAGGACTAAACTTGAGTTCCAGCCAAAATTTTAGGTCAGTTGTGAGTGACTTTTAATGCACCCTTTGGGACACAATAAACTTAAACATGCTTGCTGAATTCTGTGAAATTTAACCGGTGGGGTCAGCACAGGTGGCTTTATAGTTCAGTAATAAATATTGTAAAGCTGCACCATTACCCTTTGCCTTCTGTTCTATTACGATGGCAGAATATGCAGTCACACACCTCTGTCCTGGTCTGGCTGTATGACAGCAGCCCAGCTCAGACTGTTTGATAGTTTGGATGTTAGTGGGCAGCATCCAGGGCTTTTTGGGGGGATTATAGCTGTCTGAGGGAGAGTCTTAGTCCTGCCCAACCCCTCTCAGACCCACCATCTGCTGCTTTCCACTCTCTTCATCTGGAACAAATAAGCAATTGAGAAGACAACAAACCGAGCCAAACCTGATTCGTGTTTGTTTGCTCAGTATGTACATTTGCTTCTGAATCACCCATGATGTAATGATAATTATATAATAATTCCATATAATGTTATTCAATTTTTCATTTACAATTACAGTTAGTAATTGGTTTGAACTCTCCACTCAAAATATGCATGCTTTGCATTTGACATGCATTTTGGTTATAAAAATTCAAATAAAGTTCAAGTCATTAACATTAGTTAATGCATTAGGTATGATGAACTAACAGCAAACGTTTTATACAGAATTAATACACTTATTCATTTTTAATTCATGTTTGTTCTTAATTAGCTAAATGCTGATTTATACAACATGTTAAAATATGTGAATACACAACTGTTCAAAAGTTATAGTTTATTCAACAAGTGCGCATTGTTTTGATAAAAAAAAATCCTTTTGTAACAAGAAAATGTTACAAAAGTTTTCCATTCATATAAATGCAGTTCCTTTGAACCTTCTATTCACCAAAAAAGTATCACAGTTTCTATAAAAATATTAAGCAGCAACTGTTTTCAGTACTGATAATAAGAAATGTTTTTGCAGCAAATCAGATTCAAATGCAAATTCTAATGCAAAATCAAATGCAAAATCAGATGCAAAATCAGATGCAAAATCAGATGCAAATTCTATTAAAATAGAAATAGTTAATTATAATTTAAATATTATTTCACAATATTACTGTTATTCCTGTATTTTTCACCAAATAAATGCAGCCTTGATGAGCATAAGAAGCTTATTTCATAAACATTGCAAAAAAAAAAAAACCCAAAACAAAAAAAAAACAACAACAACCCTAAACCTTTGCAGTGTATTTATAATAGAAATTAACATTTAACCTCATTGTAATTTGTTTACCATTTCAACTTTTATTAGTCTTCAATATATGATGTTTTATTAACAAAGTTCGGGAGGAGCACGTCAGATTTTTAGCCTAATTAAACACAAGTGGTACGCAATCAAGTTAATCAACACACGGATATAAATACAGATGACATAACTCCACTCATTTGACGGTTAATCAGCATCCGCTGCACCTTTTGCCATTGCATCACAAACTCTACTTTTATGCTGGAGATCTTTTCGGATCCTCCGTCCAATCTGCTGGCCCAGGATCGGTCTTTCTCTGCCAGACCCGCTGCTCTCTGCTCAACCAGCCACACGCTCTCCTCCACCAGTGTCACTTCCATCCTCTTATCATTCAGATGACCGCTTTTATCCGTGCCATCAAGTCCTCCGATCGGAAAGTGGATCGTATTTAAGCCTAAGGCAAACGCTGAATAATTCCGACGCACCATCTTCACGGAGGGTAAACAAAGTGGATTTGCACGATCTTTCATCACCCCGCAAACCGGCCACCCTCACTCCTAAATCCATTCCAGCGGCTAATAGATCGAGAAAAGCTCGAACTCGCTTCACTCGACACCACCATCGTCCCACGAGCGTCAGGTTGCAGCAGCAGGCCTTCAACTAGCCTGGGCCGTGCCCCAGTTCTCACTGCAGCAAAGTCTCACTCGCTTCCCGCTTTGGCTCAGCCTTCACCGCGGCTCTCCCGGCCGCAATGCCGTATCCCCCCGGGCCTCTAGCTTCTATTTCCAGATGCTAGCACGAGGCGGCCTCCTATAGCGGCGCAACCACCAGTGTTGCCAAATAATATAAGATAAAATACAAGATAAAATCGCTAAAGGCAGGTAATTGTTGATAAGTTGTTAAAGGATGTCACGACATCATTGGATGTTAATGTTACTATCTAACCACGACACAGTGCCTAGAATACACACTGGAATTACTTAAACTTTCCGTTTTTTCACCAGCATTTCTTACCAGTATTTAATTTACACACAGCATTCCTTAAATGGATAGATAAGATGGATACGATTAATTTGCTTTGTGGATAAATCTTTGATCACAATCATAGGTGTTTAAAAAAAAAAAAAAAAACTATAATTTTATAAAAGTGCTGCATTTGTTGCTAGTTGCTGAAAGTTGCTAGGCTAGTGCAAGAATGGCTAATCTAGCAACAAATGGCTAAATCGGCAACATAGCTGGCTACCTGGACATTCCAGCATGTCCCACTAAATGTCACATTTTTCCGTGGCCTACAGCTACAGCAGCAGACACTAGCGTGAGGCTACCCCGTTAGCAGAGCAGGCTACGATAGCTCTTCAGGACTCCCTTCCTGTGGCCTACAGCTACAGCAGGCGAAGCAATCGTGACGCTGCCTCCGCTCACAACACAGACCCACACATCTCTTTCTTTTACTGCTTTTTCTCTTACGCTTCTATCAGTTTCCCACCTCAAGCCCCAGAGGCCATTGTTCAGCATGAGGCTGCCTCCGCTAGAAATTGCAGCCCCTGCTCCTCTCCCTCACAGCTCTCATTTTAACATCACAATCTCCTCTTTTACAGCAACATCACTGCTCGTCCCACCAAATGCTGTTGCCTCGGTGCCACCGCTAGTGGCTTACAACATCCGAGCGCGGATCCTGGCAGGTGCAGACATAGACCTCTCACCCAAGGCAGTCACCAACGAATAATTGGGTAACAGATGCATTTATTGAATGCAGATGCAATTATTGAATATGGACGTCAAAAGTTGCCATTTTTCCAAATTCCTCATTACGTTCAGCCATTTCACAGAAATAATCTGTTCAGCTTTCCCCTATAGGCGGCGCAAATTAAACAAGGGTTCATGATCAGATCTTTCGTTGACCACCGTCTCAGCATTAGCCCATTGGAGTGGGTGCTAGGACATTCTGGGGTAAGAAACACCTTCTAATCTAATCAATTCCGCATAACTACCCGTTTCAAGCATAAACACCTCAATTCCCCTCGACGAATTCTCTCCCAATAGTAGGACATTGATCATGCAATCCATATGATAAATCATGGGTCTTAGCACCTGCCTGGCAAAAGTCGACATCACCTCAGCTTCCAAGCCATGCCTATCCATCCACATTCATGGCACTTATTTGGGGTAGGCTAGCACAGGGAATTCTATTTTGTTGTACGCTTAACCTATGGACACAAGCAGCACCAAGATTTTCGGATGCATTATCAGGAAACGCATTGTCTTACAATCACGCAAGCAATCCTCATAGCATCTACCCTATTAGACGACTATTTTTCTGAGTATTGAACTCCCTGTCAGATGCTGTAAGAGCACTCCCAGTGGAGCAAATACGTTTCCCTGTCAACTACCGGCGAGGCCCACCCATCTGACACTACGGGTAGTGAACTCTCGTCGGATGCCACGAGAGCTTCCCGGTCGAGCAAACCTCACTTTTCCGTCCGACCACCGGCGAAGCTTACATGTCCAATAGCGCAAATGCAGAGCCCCTGTCGGATGCTGTGCGAGCCTTCCCGGTTGAGTGAATACGTTTCCCTTTCAACTACCGGCGAGGCTTACCCGTCTGCTGCTGTGAATATCGAACTCCCGTCAGACGCTGCAAAAGCCTCCCAGCCCAGCAATTGCATCTTTTTGTCCTACAGTCCTCCCATCCCTTACCTTCTCCATCCTACATTCGGCTAGGCTTACCCATCCGATCCCGCGAGTATGAACTCCCGTCAAACGCTACAACAGCCTCCGGCCAAGCAAATCTTGGCCTTTCAGTCTGTCTACCGGCGAGGCTTAACCATGCGATGCAGTGAGTACTGAACTCTCGCCAGATGCTGCGAGAGCCTCCCGGTTGAGCAAACCTTGCCCTTTTTCGTCCGACTACCAGCAAAGCTTATCCGTCCGATGCTATGAGTATTGATCTCCCGTCGGACGCCATGTTCATTTTAGCCTTTTTTGGGTTTCTGAGATGCTCAGAGCTCACCATCTCCTCTAAATTCGATCCGGACACCAACCCCACCATTTCAGACCTAACAGTTCTTGATAGCGAAACCATTTAATTTTTGATCAAACAAAGACAGACCAAGTTAAGAGAGGAAATTTTTATTTACAATTTCAATCTCTCTTGTCCAATCCAACCTTACCACTCCGTCCTCGAGTACCTCCGCCTTAGAATTTCTCAGGCCAAATACCCCCTCGAACCTCTATTTATAGACAACGCCAAAAAACCCGTCAGTCGCTTCTGGTTCCAAAAAAATCCAAAAATGGTGCGAGCCTTCCAGCCATTTTTAACTTACCATTTCAAGTCCTGACACCATGAATCTTCACATCTTGTAGAACACCAGCCAGAGCCTCTCAGCCAGACAACTTACCTTTTCCACCCTGCGGCCAGAGAGTCTTACCCATCCAGGCTGCGAGCTTTACCTTTCTGTCTTTACCTGTCCGCCACAGTGAGTTCCGATCTCCCGACGGACGCCGGCGAGAGCACTCCCGGCCAGACAACCTTACCTTTTCCATCCCGTGGCCGGCGAGACTTACCTATCCAGGCTGCGAGCTTTACCTTTCTGTCTTTACCTGTCCGCCACAGTGAGTTCCGATCTCCCGACGGACGCCGGCGAGAGCACTCCCGGCCAGACAACCTTACCTTCTCCATCCCGTGGCCGGCGAGACTCAAACCCCCGTCGAACGCTACATACCCGGTCAGTCAAGCAATCTTAGCTTTCAGTCCACCATGGGCGAGGCTTAACCATCCGACTCGAGTATTTGTCTCCCGTCAAATGTTGCGAGAGCCTCCCGGCCAGACAACCTCACCTTTTTCTCCTACGTCAGCACCGCTAGCCCATCAAACCGGTGAGCACGCCCACCAGTTTGATGACGGCTAAGCGTCCCGACCAAACTTTACCTTTCTGTCTTCACCTGTCCGACACAGTGAGTCTTGATCTCCCGTCGGACGCCGGTGAGAGCCTCCCGGCCAGACAACCTTACCTTTTCAAGTCCCACGCTGGCGACGCTTACCCATCCGACACAGTGGGTATTGTGCTCCCGTCGGGCGTCGGCGAGAGCCTCACAGCCAGACAACTTACTGCTTCATCCTACGGTCAGCAAGACTGACCCGTTTGACTCAGTGAGTATTGGGCTCCCGTAGAGCATCGGCGTGTGTCTTGGCCACCCACCTAATTTTCCGTCCGACGGGAGACAAGTCCTAGCCGTCAGTTGCCACGTGTCTCGTCCGCCCGCCGAACAACATCCAACTGTCTCTTCTATCCTCACAGCTTCCTGACTGGCGAGGCTTACCCGTTCGATGTCCTGAGTCTCAATCTCCCATCGGATGCTGCGAGAGCCCTCCCAGTTCCGGGTTTTCTCTTCTCCCTTTCCGCCCAGCGAGGCTATCCGTCTGACATCTAGTCTTGATCTTGTAGTAGAGCCTGTACGCCGACTCTGTGAACTATCCCACTGCAGGCAACTCGGGTCCTCCTAGTCAAGTTCAAGTTCAAGTTGAGCTTTATTGTCATTCCGCTACATGTGGGGACATACAGTGGAACGAAATGTCGTGCCTCGCAGGACCACGGTGCTACATAAATACAGACATACAACGAAGTAAAAAAACACTATAAACCTATACACAACTAGTCAGGGCTCACCCATCCCAACGCGATGAGCACACTGTTGAGCTTCGGTTCGAGCCCTCTCCAACCGGTCACCCTAAACCACGCAGTTCACACCAGCGGCCGGTGGGGCCTACCCATGCATGCCAAACCGCTCCCTCAGAGCACATAGGCTCCCCCCGCCTGCCATAAAGGCTACTCCTCAGAACTAGCTCCCTCCAGATCTCAAGTGTGCATTTTGGGGGGGGGGATCTTAATCTGGTGGCTGTCCTACACTCAGTTGCTTTTTGGGGGATACTCTGGGTTCGGGCCATTCCCGAGCTCGGAGCCCTTCCCCAGGACAGCACGCCAACTGCGTATTGCCATACTCGCCAAATACGCATTACGTTACTCGTGCTAAATATATATATATATATATATATATATATATATATATATATATATATATATATATATATATATATATATATATATAAGTGTGAACTCGTGAAAATGGGTTTAAAACAAAGGTAATCAACAGAAAGGTTTGGGAGAATCCATAATACTGCTGAGACTGAAACAAGAAGTTTTGCCAATACATGAGGTTGAATTATTATCCATTACCACTCCATAAGTGGTAATGGGTAATATGTTAATTATGACTCCATAAGAGATGAATTGGTTCAATTTGATGTTGTTGGAAGCACAGGACTGGTGGGACATCTGTAATAGTACGTCTAGTGATGCAACACTAGGTATGTAGACTGCAATGTCGGCCTTTTGGCAATGTGTGGTCTTGCTTTCGTCACAGCACACACACCTGCGGATACAAAAAGAGAGAAAACTGTATTATTGTGTGTGAGAAGATACTGCCTGCTCTGATAAAATCCTTGAAAATGTCACTTTCCAGTATGAAATCAAACAAAAGCAAATTGGCAGAAAAAAAAAAAAAGCGTAATGCTAAGACTCCATACTGAGAAATAAGCATGGGCAGCAGGCGCTCTGACCTAGACTTGACCGAAATAATAGCCAATCAACTGCCATCATTATGTGTCCCATAAAAAACATAAATGTTCAGACAGTTTAATCACTCAACACCCGGCTTAATCGAATCAATGTTGGAATCTCACACATCCTAACACTGTAAAAAAAAAAAATATTTCAAAGTTAAATAACAATTGATTATCACAATTTACAAAAACGTTTAGATTTTAACATATTTTAAAATGTATTGTATCCCTGTGATGCAAAGCTAAATTTTCAGCAGCCACTCCAGTCTTCAGTGTCACATGATCCTTCAGAAATCATTCTAAGAGGCTGCTTTAGTATTCAAGAAAACTTTGCTAAGAATTATTAATGTCAAAAATAGTTGTGCTGCTTAACATTACTGTGGAAACCATGATGCATGCATTTCAGGACTCTTTGCTGAATAGAAAGTTCCAAACCATTTTCCCCCCCTGAATGTAAACACAGTAGTGTTTGACTGGTCCAACACTAGCTCAACCAGTGATGTGTTTTTGCCATGACGGGCTAATTGCTCCACTTCAATCACACCTGATGTGAGACGACATTTATCGTCAACACCCAAACACTTTCTCTGTGTGATTTTCGTACTAGCTAAGAGTCCACACTGCCATAGACTCATTCATCATTACCAGCGCTAGCTATTCATTACCTTCCATATCCATGAGCAGAGCTCTCAGGTCCACAGTGTGCTCATCAAAGTGCTAATGACCTTACTTTACTCATGCAGCTACAGCAGCCACTCCAACTTCAGAGCTATTCCAGGATCAACATTTTCACACAAACTGAGACTGCTTCAAGTCAAAGACTTAATGTTGTGATTGTTAAATTAAAGCAATACTTCACGAAAAGAAACAACTCACCCTTATGTTGTTCCAAACCCGAATGTTGATTTTGAAGAACATAAAAGGTGAATTTAAGAAAATTATGGCAAAGCAAATTTCATAGAGTGGTAATTTAAATTGCATTATATAGCCATGATATAGAGAAAGAAACATAAAAAAATACTATACAAAAAACAAAAACAAAAACAAAAAACATACATTGCTATTATAGTTTGAATAAGATTTTGTAATTTTTGGTTTCTTTTTCATTTTAGTTAAAGTATTGGTATTTTGTTTTGTCATTTTTTTCATTATTACTTTTTGTTGTAGTTATTTTATAATGACTATATTTTTTACTATAATTTTTTTTTCTGTTTACGTACTAAACAAAAATGAGAAATGTTGTCTTGCCAACAATTTGAAATAATTTATTTTATTTAATAAAATTTTTATTAAAGTTATATAAAGTTATTAAAGCATATAAGTATATAATTTATTTATTTTTATTTTTATTTTTTTTAACAATAATAACCTTGCTTTTTAATAGTTTTATCCAAATGTGAATAACAACTTTGCAGTGTTCAATGCAGTGAATAATTTCAAAATGTATTATAATTTTGTCATATGGACTACTTTGTAATTGCATAAAAAAAGTAACCACCATATTATTCAAAATATTTCCTTTTATGTTCCAGTCATGCAGAGTAAGTACTGTAAATGATAGAATTTATTTCTTTTATTAACTAATCCTTTAAAACAAGCTGTGCAAATGCAATGAAACTGTTGGATAGCTCAGTCGTTCAGCTCCTATCACTCCAATAAACACGCTTAATCAAAACCGTGCAAATGAACAACACAGCACTGAAAGGTACCAGAGGGAGAGAGACAGCGAAAGAGAGAGAACTATGACTTGGCAGCACATTTTCAGTGCAGTGCAAGAACATCCCCCAGGGTAAAAACTCGAGCCACTGCAGTATTCTGGTCAGGGTCTCCTGGCACCTGGGTCATGAATTAAACAGCATTCCTCATTTAATAACATGAGAACAATAAATAATTTAGTCACAGTGAGCTATGCACCATACAAAGGTGTAGAAGCTGGTAATGACTGTGACTGGGCTCATGATCACACATTTGGACCCAACTAGAGCTTATACCCTGTGAGCTGACACACAAAAAAGTGCTCTAGAAACATCTTCTCTGTGATGTTTGACAAATACTCTCCCTGAGCTCCCTTCCCAAGCAAAATCTGGAGACTAATGCTGTCTTGGCATTTCCTCACTAGGAATTTACTGAATGTGGCAGAAGCTGGAGCACATCTGACTGATATGTGGAGGGCTTCCATTGCAGTTTTGCACAATGGAACTTGGCCTAGGGCCCTATGAAATCAGTTTTATCTGTTTTTACCACCACCTTTTTTTGCCCCAATTTAGATTTTTCTAGATCGATTTAAATTATTAAATTTTAATAATCAAAACGCATTAATTAAAGCATATTAAGCATATTAATTAAACTAAAATAATTACATTTACACAATTTAACAACAATTTATTATGTTTGGCAAATTCTTTTTTTTTCTTTTTTTTTTTTTGTGTGTCCTTCTTAAATTTTCCAAAAATGCCATATTTTCCATTGTAATTTTTCTGGATTCCAATGATCTATTTATCTGTTCATTCATTCATTCATTCATTGAAAAAACATGGTCAATAAACTGAATGAATAAAACTTAAATAATTTGACCATTTTTACACTAATGTTTACTGTTTCTTTTCTTTTTTGTCTTTTTTTCAGAAATTCTGTTTTAAATCACAAGTTAGAGCCCGATACTTTGATTTATTCATCCAAAATAGGCCAAATTCCATAATATTTTGCATTATACAGTAAATACCGTGATTCTATGTGTGTTTTCCACAATAATAGGGCCCTACTGGACCTGGTCTACTGAAATAAGCACTAACATTAAACAATCGCCTCCTAAACATGTGATGAACCTGCATAAAGACTTTTAATGAAGAAAACTGCCAATCTGTCTTTTTTTTATTTCATACAATTAAAACAAAATGCAAGGTCTGAGTTTTCAAACTGCCACCGATTGTCAGTACATGTATATCTTTGGCCTCCATCCAAATATCAAACATGACTAATGAAGAAAAAGTGTCAAACGACAAATTATAGCTTCTTCTACCCATCAATAGATGCTTCATACATACAATATGCCAGTATCAAGATGTTAACATTAATTTCTTGCACCATGTTAAGCTGTTCTGACCTGAGAACTTTCTCAGCATTCAAGACCGGAATTACGCTTATGAGAACATGGGGCTATTTGCAGCGGTGTCCCATATTCACCATGCAAAAGCCCAGGGGGGGTCAGTATTGAAGTTTTAGGTTTTTGATTCTTTCCCCTTTTAGTACCCACTGTGCTATCCACAGTTTCATTGTATACTTACCATGAAATAAAGAACGAAATAGATTTGGAAACCAATGGAGCTTCATTACTTCAAATATTATAGGCACCTGTCAGACTGATGCATAACCATTTGGTGATATTAATGGCACAGCAATTAGACACTTTGTCTAATTTATTCTCAACATTGAAACTTATTCCATTTCAATGTAAATAAAGTAACATCAATAGACTGCATCAAATATCTTTCCCCATTGTCTCCTCTGTTGCTATAGCTATTACTAATGGTATTCAATATTAATCAAGGATATTCACACTATGAACATGAGGAAATGTCCTTCATTTACTCCAATCACATTAAAAATGCACAACCAGAGGTCTTCTGCCATCAAAGGTGTTAACTTGTACATAACGGCATGATGAATGATTTATGGCATACCATTACCCTTACCATACTCTTGACATTTATATTAGAGTTAAACAACGTGCAGAGTTGAATGCAAAGTCTTCTCAACAGGTACACATCTAATACTGGAAAACGTGTCTTCTCATATGTGACCCTGGACCACAAAACCAGTCACATATACTTAATGTTTTTAATAAAATATTTAAACACAAATTATATTTGTGACTTGAATGAAACCAATTAATTTATACATTATTTTACATTAAAAATATTTCCGTGTGCATGTCTGCAGAGGGAAACACAATAACCATAATGAGTATTTGGAGGTTATTCCAAAATTTAAATAAATATAAAGAATACTGTTAATTTGTATTATTTAGTATTTATTTTGGTTAATTACAAAAATATATAAATAAATAAAGGTTTAAAAAAATATATGCTTTGTGTGCACTGTAAAAATAAAATAAAAAGTTGAGCCAACTTAAAATTGTAAAGATTTTTGAGTTTTCTCAACTTGTTGTTTTAAGTTTATACAACAAAAAGTTGAGAGAACGCAAACTGCGAAGCAGGTTGCCTTAAAATTTTAAGGGGAGACACTGCAGGCAAAAAAAATAAAATTCATTTTTTTCATTTCAATTTCAAATTTCAAAATTGCACTCAGAGGTAGACACAAATCCGCCATTTAAGCAAGTGACAGTGAAACGATAGTAATGTGTGTGAATAGAGGATTTGCAATGTAAGCGAGATTAGCGGCTGCCACGCTGCCGATGCTAACGGGCTATAAGCTAATAGCAGACTCGAGAATCAGAATAAAACTAGTGATAAACAGGCGCTCTGATCGGATTTGTTATAGAACGCTATAGTGGATATATACACACGTTATAGAAAAGCCGTTTGAATAAGGCAGTCGAAGCCCCACTGTCGTCATTAAAGCAGGTTCAGTGGCAAACGGTTCCGTATAGCGCACTAACTAACAACCCGACCAAACGCGCCAACCCGTTTGACTAAGGCTGTCAAAGCCCCACTGTCGTCGTTAAAGCAGGTTCAGTGGCAAACGGGATCACGGAGAAAAAAAACAAAACAAAAAAGGCGAAAAGGGCAAGGCCCTGTGTGTATGTGTGTGTGATCTCAGTCTGGGTGTGTGCCGGAAGCGGAAGCGTCCTCTGGTGGCCGGGAGCGTCATGTAATCTATATATCTAAATAAAAATAGACTATATTCAGTACCTATATGATCCAAAGTAACTAGTAACTAACTCCTTGAGTAGTTTTTTTATCCGATACTTTTTTACTCTTACTCAAGTAACTATTCAGACTATTACTTTTACATTTACTTGAGTACATATTTCTACAAGTACTTTTACTTTTACTTGAGTACAGTTTTTGGGTACTCTACCCACCTCTGCTTGTATGCATCTACATTTGCAGAAATAAGGTAAGTCTCACATTAACAGCTGAATCAAAGGCTTATCATTTTCACTTTTTCAAAGAGCAGTATTGAAGGAACTGTCTCATTATTTCCCATCATTTGATCATATCATATTATCATATAGCTTTGCACTGACAAAATAGATTTTTTTTTTTTTTTCATAGAGAGAGAAAAAAAAATAGGTTCCATCCCCTGTTAGACTGAGATCGAAAACAGGAGGCATGAATGTGTTCCTGTTAGTAACATTGTGTGATACACGCCAATTTTTCTTTTGTATTTAGAGAAATCTTTGCATTGCACTCTGAAAATTCTTTCTAATTCATTCCAGTAAAACACTTTATTTTAAACTCCCTACATCTCCAGTAGTTACTACAGGCTTGCTGGAATGTTGTACATTTCATATTATTATTATTATGTGCATTAATCCATTTTTATTTGCGTTACTGATTGTTTCAATTCCATGTCATAAACAACATATACTGTATATTTAGGTATACATAAAAGTTGAAATTACCTTTTCAATATACAGATTTATTGTGCTTATTTACCTTATACAATCTTTGTGAAAAAGTTTGTTGTAAAAAGCATAATTTTCTCCATCATCATATTCACAGTTGATAAAATCAGGGCAGTAACTTGCTCTCGGTTCAGATACTTTTATCTGACACTTCAAAAATAAGACAGACAACGACCCACTTTCACAGCAGTTGTTTACTTGACTTGTTTGTCACCAGAGGTGGGTAGTAACGAGTTACATTTACTTCGTTACATTTACTTGAGTAAATTTTTTGGGGTAACTAATACTTTTAGAGTATATTTTAAAATGGGTACTTTTACTCTTACTCAAGTATATTTTTAGAGAAAAAAACTGTACTTTTACTTCGTTACTGTGGGCGACTCTCCTCTCGTTACTGTATCTTAATGCAACAAGTTAAAAATGCTTCGGTTTATTCCAAACGCGCCGTCTACTTTTCTCTGGGCAATGAACGATGCCCATTCGCGAATGATTCATTCTTTTGAGTCGATTCTGTTTAAAGGCTTTATCAAACCAGTTGGCAAACCAGTGAATCGGTTCGCGAATCAGTTTGAATGATTCGTTCAGTTCCCTGCCGCACGCGCTGAGTCTCTGAAGCAGTTCTCACTCAGATAACAGAGAGTTTAAGAACATCAAGAGCGCTGAAGACGTGGCTTTGGATCTACAGTCAGTTTAAAGCAAATCTGCAAAGGCTTGTTTGCTAGATCTATATGAAGATCTTTTATTAGATGAACACCGCGTGTGCTGTCTACTGTTCCACAGGTATAGGCCACGATACCACTATAGCATTACCAGTTTGTTGTACATGTACCTTACATTAAATACAATGTATAATTTATACATTAAATAAGCTGTCACAGAGTATGAAATGAACACCCGTGGAACCTGCGTTAGCTCTGCGCAGCGGCACGCGGCCTGTTCTAGACACAAGATTAATATTTTTACGCTTGCAAAAATATAGGCTACATTTCTTTACATTTTGCAGAACAGAAGATCCGTCAATATGCATTTGTTTCGTTATGTTCAGAGCAGTCATGTGAGGCGTTTTCAGAGGTTTCAGTGTCAGAGGTTATAGGATAATACATAATTTACTTTAAAATATAATTTAATCCAGTGATACAAATCAGAATTGTCATCAGCTGTTACTCCAGTTTTCGGAGTCATATGATCCTTCAGAAATCATTATAATATATCGATTTATTACCAGTCTTGCTGCTTAATATTTTTTGGAACCTGTAACATTTTGTTCAGTATTCTTTGAATAGAAAGCTAAAAAGAGCAGCACTGATAATAATAAATCAACATGATTTCTGAAGGATTATGTGACTCTGAAGACTGGGGTAAAGGCTGATGAAAATTTATTTGCATCACTGAAATAAATTAAAATATATATATTTTGAACAGCAGTGTGTGTGTACATATAACATAAATGTAATCTATATAAAAATAGACTATATTCAGTTCCTATATGAGCCAAAGTAACTACCTACTGGAGTAGGTTTTTTTTTTTTTTTTTAGCCGATACTTTTTTACTCTTACTCAAGTAACCATTCAGACTATAACTTTTACTTGAGTACAGTTTTTGGGTACTCTACCCACCTCTGGAGGTCACTCATCTGGACTCCAGACAATTCAAGGTTCAACTTCAGTTAAGTATTCAACTAGTTAAGAATGACTAGTCTACTGCACAAACCCCAGCACAGGGTCGGCACACCAAATATTAAACTGAAATTTGAGACTCCTGCAATTACCTGAATTAAAAACAACGACTACAAATAGCCCGCCACTTCTATTAAACAGTTCACAGGAGGGCAGTCTTTAAAAGGTTATTTTCCTACCAAGGAGGAACCTTTCCTTCTGGAAAGAGAATAGGTACAGTAGGACTACCCGTTTCCTACAGCACACTCAAATCAAAATTGAGAACACAAAACCAGAAACAGTTTTTCCACCCCATTTATTGAAAACCAGCTAAAGTCTTCGGTCGCTCTTGAACCATTACAGGACTGAGTGATGCCTTCCCTTCCCACTGAACACCTAGAAAAAGCAGACAGTTAAAGGGAGCACTTGAGTGTCAAATAAGCTTAAAATCAGCAGCCTACCTCCAAAAGGAGCAGCAGGAATTCCACCATCAGGACCACATGTTGAGTCACAGCAACCACAAGCCTGGTGACTCCCATCAGCACCAAACCACCTGCAACGAGAAAAATCAGACACGGCACCTTCAACTTGTTCTTAAGCAGCATGAACATACCCATTGGCAAAGGAACAGGATTTGTGGAGAGCATCACTGGGTGCAGAAGCAAGAGTGGCCTTCAGAATACACGTTATGTAGATCTGCAAGAGACACCACAGGTAAGAGATCACAAACCCAGAGCAGACGGAAGAGTAAAGCAAATTCATGCAACACTCAGTACATACAGAAGGACTGGATGGCTCCTGGAACATGAAGGCCTCCAGCTGGAACTGGATCTTGTCTTTCTGGGTTTGAGGCATGAAACGAGAGCTGGAAGTCGTGACCTTAGCATCCACAAGGCACCTGATGATTAAAAATAACCCTCAATGTCAACTGCAGCATCTACCTTACCCTAATTCTCAGTGACAAAGTGGTTACAAGGAGCAAGCTCAATCAACTGGCGATTTGGTTAGCATCTGGTGACATGAACACACCCATGATTCTCAATGAAGGAATATCTCGGAAGGGTGGTCACATCAGGTTCTTGAGTGGCCACACAGTGGTCCACAAACACACGCAGTGGGACGTGGTTGTACACCTTCACAGACGCCTCAATATTAATAATGTCACCCAGGAAATAAGTGTGTGAGGGCCTCTCATAGGACCAGTCATCTGCGAGGAGGAAGAACAGTTTAGGCACAGCCTCATTCAGAAGGCAGAAGGTCTAAAGAAACTGCACCAACCCATCATGAGCTTTAGGGAGAACAGCAAGACTTCCTCGCCAACCTCTGTTGAAGCATAAGGGACCCAAGTTGGCCTCAAGGCATTACCGCTCACAGTATGAAACCTGCAGTTCAAGGAGGAACCAAACAAATGGTCTTCCAGTTACACCACAAGCAGCAAGGCCACACGTCACAAAAGGTCACTTACCTTTGGTAGTGGCATTGGACACCAACAACTGCACCATCTGCACGAGTAATCGGAGTGCCAGCGAGTGCCTCAGGTGTGTAGGTAAGAGCAAAGGTGTAGACAAGCTCATCCTCGGTCATCTGTAAGAGACTGAATGCATTACCAAGAGGATTCTCAAAGATATATTTCCAAAAGGTGTCTTAGCAAGTCGCACCATAAAATCACTTGTTTCACCTGAGTGAACAGTTCCACTAAAGAACGGAACTGTCCCATGGATGTTAGAGGTTCAGGGAACCATTGATACCAAAGAACCTTTGTTTTAGTAGTGCGCGGCATAATATAGTAAGATTTACCATTAACACACTGTTGCAGTCCTGCAGTTCATACTCAAAATAGAGCACCCTGGAGCCAGGGATCCAACCGACAACAGGACATCCTCCCAAAGTCAGACCAGATGGCTGGATCAGCTGACCATTGCTAAACAAGTCCTGCTGTACCTCCACATGAACCCGATTCTCACCGCATTGAATAGCTACACTACTGGGAGTCACAGGTTGCCTCAACTGGAAGTCCACCGCCACCTCGCTCTGCACCTCTGGAACAATGGGAAACCTCCAGTCCAAAGGCTTGACTGGACCCTGCAACACCTGCTTCTCCTGAAGACCAAGAGGCTCTTGTGCAAATCCTCTGGAGTCAAGATCCTGAAACTGAGAAGCCTTTTGCAAAGGGTTCCAGAACCCTTGAGAAGAAAGAGCAGGACCTCTGGAAACTTGATCAGATTGTGGCTTCGTGCTGCTTGGACTTTGATTGTATCTCAAACTTCCCCATGCATTCTTCAGATCAAATGCCACGATCACAACCAGCACTAACACACCATGGAAAAGACCCATCCTGACAAGCATTGAAACGATACCACAATACCCACTAATGCTTGTCTTTGCCATTAAGTACAGCTTTGAATTTAGGTGGCTCCTCCCCTTTTAGCTTAATTGCTTGCCTTTGATTCTCCTCTGGACCTGTAGAGTTTATGCATTAGCAAATGAGAACATTCTAGAGTCATTAGCCAATAGAAAGCTTGATATGGATCTGAGGGTTTCATCTACACTCATTCACAATGTTCACAAGATCACACAAATAATAGAGATTTTTTCTCTTTTTAAGAGTTTTAGTTTATTATAAGAACAGCTCTGGAAAAATTTAGCATTACATCACTTGCTCACCAATGGACAGAGGTGGGTAGTAACGAGTTACATTTACTTGAGTACATTTTTTGGGTAACTAATACTTTTAGAGTATATTTTAAAATGGGTACTTTTACTCTTACTCAAGTATATTTTTAGAGAAAAAACTGTACTTTTACTTCGTCTCTGTGGGCGACTCTCCTCTCGTTACTGTATCTTAATGCAATGCAAGTTAAAAATGCTTCGGTTTATTCCAAACGCGCCGTCTACTTTTCTCTGGGCAATGAATGATGCCCATTCGCGAATGATTCATTATTTTGAGTCGATTCTGTTTAAAGGCTTTATCAAACCAGTTGGCAAACCAGTGAATCGGTTCGCGAATCAGTTTGAATGATTCGTTCAGTTCCCTGCCACACGCGCTGAGTCTCTGACGTGGTTCTCACTCAGATAACAGAGAGTTTAAGAACATCAAGAGCGCTGAAGACATGGCTTTGGATCTACAGTCAGTTTAAAGCAAATCTGCAAAGGCCTGTTTGCTAGAGCTATATGAAGATCTTTTATTAGATGAACACCGCGTGTGCTGTCTACTGTTCCACAGGTATAGGCCACGATACCACTATGGCATTACCAGTTTGTTGTACATGTACCTTACATTAAATACAATGTATAATTTATACATTAAATAAGCTGTCACAGAGTATGAAATGAACACCCGCGTTAGCCCTGCGCAGTGGCGCGCGGCCTGTTCTAGACACAATTAATATTAATATTTTTACAATATTTACGCTTGCAAAAATATAGGCTACATTTGTTTACATTTTGCAGAACAGAAGATCCGTCAATATGCATTTGTTTCGTTATATTCAGAGCAGTCATGTGAGGCGTTTTCAGAGGTTTCAGTGTCAGAGGTTATAGGATAATACATAATTAATTTACTTTAAAATGTAATTTAATTCAGTGATGCAATTCAGCTGTTACTCGTTTTCGGAGTCATATGATCCTTCAGAAATCATTATAATATATCGATTTATTACCAGTGTTGGAAACAGTTTTGCTGCTTAATATTTTTTGGAACCTGTAACATTTTGTTCAGTATTCTTTGATTAATAGAAAGCTAAAAAGAGCAGCACTGATAATAAATCAACATGATTTCTGAAGGATTATGTGACTCTGAAGACTGGGGTAAAGGCTGATGAAAATTCTGATTTGCATCACTGAAATAAATTACATTTAAAATATATATATATATATATATATATATATATATGTATATGTATTGAACGGCAGTGTGTGTGTGTGTGTGTGTGTGTACACATTCACATTACATAAATGTAATCTACTGTATATATCTAAATAAAAATAGTCTATATTCAGTATATATATGATTCAAAGTAACTAGTAACTAACTACTTGAGTAGTTTTTTTGTCCGATACTTTTTTTTACTCTTACTCAAGTAACTATTCAGACTATTACTTTTACTTTTACTTGAGTAAATATTTCTAGAAGTACTTTTACTTTTACTTGAGTACAGTTTTTGGGTACTCTACCCACCTCTGTTTGTCACTCTAGCTAGAAGTGCATTATCAAATCATTAAATGTGATTTATTTAAAACTTAAAACATCTGAAATTCATAAATCCCTATGAATTTATCCCTTTTCCCTAAAATCAGTAAAACTGTCTCTGCCAAAAGTTGCATTTAGGTCCTTAAGTCCTCAGGATGTTGATGCATCTCAAAAGATTTGTTGTGGCCTGGAGCCTGTAACATGTCAACATTCCTATTCAACTCAGTGGTTGTGGTTTAGCTAATGCAATCCTGACCCTGATGCTAACTGGACCACACCTGGGCCCCTAAGGCAGAGTTTACAAAAGGCTGCTGCATTCACTTGGCATTGCAATACAGTATACATTATTTATCATTGGTCCATCTGACACATCTATATTTGTGCATTAGTCATGGTACAGTCATGAGATCTCCTTTGTGTTTTGATTTATTCATGCAGGGTTAAGGGTACATTTTTTGCTCACGTTAACTTCACTGTACCCTTTATATATACTATTTAGGCTTCATGGCTAACTGTTTAAAAAAAACGCACAGTTTAGGAATACACAGTCAGCTATGAAGAAAATGATATTGGGAGGAAAAAACTATTCGAAAATTTGATTCTAATGGACACAGCTAATAAATATAGACTTAGACTTTACTTTATTGTCATTGTAACGGAGTTCCAATTCAATTATCAATGGCACAATCCAGTCTGCAACATATCATTAAAAAGCAATTGGTGAGGTATGTGGGGGTTCCTGGCGTGGGGTGTGCTGGGGAGACACGGCGTGTTCCAGAGGGGGCTGGATCAGGGGAAATTCTCCTTTATTTCTTCCACTTCGAAATCGGAACCATTTAAATAAAGGACGAGATTAACCAACTTGATCAAGGGAAAATCACATGTGGGGAGATCGCAGAGGATAGTCTCGTCATCCAGCCCCAACTGAAAGCAGGCACCAAGTGCAGAGCCGTGCCAGCTCACCCGGTTGGACAGCTCGAGGAATTACTCCACATAACAAAATATGAAAACACAACTCAGGAAGACATTCAACACTGGACGCTAGACACTGGAAACACTGGGTTAAAGTAACGGAACTAAACAAGGATAATTAGGGGAACACAGGTGAATGAAATGGAACTCAATGGGAACAGGAACAGGAACAACCAAATATGGGCATAATCAAACATGAGGAAAAACTAGGTCAAGGAGCACATGGGAACAAAAACAAACATAAGACATGTCCCTAATCCTGACAATAAAATTAATAGTTTAGAAAACTCAAGTTTTTCATCCTTGTTGTTACAGATAGTTTTCATATCCACACACAAACAGTGTGCACCTGAGTGCAAGTGTTACGGCCCGTAACCATTTTAAGGCTTGTTCAAACAATTAAATAAAGGACACAGGCCGAACATATGAAAAGAATCACAACCCCTGATGTGAATTTCAAGACGCCTCTTAGAAAATAATATACAACAGTTCAAATAATATTTATAAACATAATCTAATGAATAATAACAAAGAAAAAATAGTCAGCTCACAGGTAGGAAAGCTAAGAAAACAGACTCCTAACTACACCTGTTCTCAGAACAAAGCTCTTACCTGACTCCCGAAATAAAAGTAAGAATAGGTGAGTCTTCCGGACACCTGCTTCCCTCGCTCAGTTCTTACTAAATAAACAAAACGTGAACTAATAATATAAATACCCGCAACTGATAAGTAAAAAGAATATCACATATCAAAACACAAATTTACAAGTTAAACCTAAGCATAACGAAAAGCTAAAATATAGCCTCAAAGAGGCGATGAGAGAGACGCTTGTGAGAACAATGGGAAGTGGAGCCACAAAAAGAGAGAGACCGCCATTTTCGCCTCGCTGCCTATTTATCCTGAATCCTTGATGACGTCACACGACTCTCGCCGAATGGAAATCCCCCACAACACCACCTATGGGCTTAGAATATAATTGTCACACAGATACACGTAACAGCAAGTTATACCCAGAATTATCAGTAAAAATGTAAAATTTTCCGTGCTATGTTATGAAGTTTCAGCATTTGCTCAAAAAACCCTAGAAGTGATACAGAGTCACTTTCTGTAATAATGAGGAATTCCCGCTGCCTCTGGATGTTCACACCTGCTGTTCTGACAATGGCACCTGTTGTCCGAGGATTCATTATCCTTGTGGGTCTGCAGCAGGTTTATCTAACGCCTGTCACTCAATGAACTAATGGAGGTTCCAGAGTGCAGTGACAGAAAATGAGCATCTGACCTCAGCTGAGCAGCAGTTCCATCATTCAGTTATATGGAAACATCTGTATGCATAGCCTGGGCTATATAAATAATTTGAGATGTGCTGTGAGTTTGTGTAATCTCTCTCGCTGTCCTTCTCACTTTTCTGTGATTACTGTTATGCAAATGTGCTGACATTCTGTCAGCTTCAGTTAGTGAGAGCTGAACAGGTGAAGTTCAGTTTCAGAGAAACAATAACAGCTCAAGGGTTTATAAAATTAGTCTGAAAAACTAAACTCTAATTGTGATTATACACATTAATGTCCTTATACTAAAATAAATCAGTAACACTTTACAATAAGTAAATGAATAAATGAATAAATAAATACCAAGACTGGCCATATAAAACCAATTAAAATCTAAACATTCAATTACCCACAAGGATCTTTTGCTTTCAGACTAGTTGTTCTCCTCTCCAAATTTCAGGTTCATGGCACACTGTCACTCTTCTGAGACAAAAAATACCAAAAATCTGGTACATCCGATGTCATTAAAGAACTGACTTTCATTACATCCACCTCAAGGCAGCATCCTATTATAACTGGCAGGACACTCTGTATCAAAGGACAGTAAATCAGATGGTGCACCACGCTATTACGCTCTACTGAATCAGAGGCGTGTGGAACTGAACTGCCAGTGTGATTTAATGTTATGGCAGAAAGGTGAGGAAAGTGCATTCATAGGATGTCCTATTAGAGCAACATAAGTAATAGCAAGCTGAAGGAATAATGCTGAGGCTGAATCCCAACTTGCGTACTTAGGTGCATTGAGTGCACTTTATACTGTTGACTGACAGCAGAGATCAAAAACTTGGAGAAAGTAGAGTGAGTGTGACAATATCGCAGGGACTTTAAGAAACACTCAGCAAACTGGAGCATAGCTCAAAACAGGGGCTAAAGAGAGCCAAGACCTAAATAGTGCAAAGGTCAGACTGAGGGGCCATGGTTTAATGTGGGGGGAAAACAAATCAAGTTACCATAATTATCCATTAATTTGTTAAAGCGGACATAACACACAGTTTCTGCCAATCTCATGTTAATCTTGAGTAGAGTATTTTTCATCCTTCATATCTCCCAAGAGTCTTTAGTTCAGTCAGGACCACTTGAGTCAAAAATAACAGACATTGTCAAATATCCAAATTTTTATTTGCATTATGTTAAAGTTACATTTGGCGGTATGGCTCTGTTCTGAGTTACCCATCACTTTCATGAGCTCCATGAAAGCTAGTCAGGGAACAGCAGCAGCTTCTGGGGACATCTCCCATTTACTGGGAAAGCAGCAAAAAGAACAAATCCCCCCATTGAGAACAGAGCATGCATCAATGACAACAGAATGACACTGATTAAGTTAAACAGAAGTTAAGGGAGGAGCTAGGGGAGGAGGAGGGTTGCAAGCAATGCAGAGGAAGCAGCCAAGCAGGCACACTGAAGAATGACTTTAAATACGGCGCCCTGTTTGATAGGGACCAATTGAGTGCTTAGGAATCAGATCAGCTGTAGGTCTAGATGGGTATCAGCTGATAGCTGAGCTTGACTACGCGGCCTGCCTGAACTGACGCTGAACGCTATATCTCAGTCAGGACCACTTGAGTCAAAAATAACAGACATTGTCAAATATCCAAATTTTTATTTGCATTATGTTAAAGTTACATTTGGCGGTATGGCTCTGTTCTGAGTTACCCATCACTTTCATGAGCTCCATGAAAGCTAGTCAGGGAACAGCAGCAGCTTCTGGGGACATCTCCCATTTACTGGGAAAGCAGCAAAAAGAACAAATCCCCCCAAACAGACCATACCGGCAATCATCCCTGGCTCTTCTTGCTAAATCGAAGAGCCAGCAGAGGATTAAATGAGCGTTTCAAAAAGCCAATCTCATTTAGTTGAAAAGAATGAGCCAATAGAGCTACGTGAAGCTAGCAAGAGGAATGAAGCTAGAGCTAATAAGGTTGTAAAAATAAAAAATAAGCCCATTTGTAACTGAAGCAATGTTTATTGCAACTACAGATTACAAGCATCACTCATAGCTTTCTGAGCCTTAAGGATGGCTTGAGTATCTGGCCGGAGGTACCGTTCATAAGCTGTCGAAGACCATCTTCCCATAGCTTTTAGGGTAGAAACGGGAGTAGAGGAAGCTGCAGTTGTAGCCGCCCCTATGCGCAATGAATGAGCCGAATAACGCTCTGGGGGAAGCCCGCAGCATTCACAAAGCAAGCGGAAACGGGATGCAAACCAAGGTTTAGACATAGGCTTTCCCTCCTCCGTTGTAAATAATGGATCCTCCGGACGAGCTTGAGAACGACTCCTCAGATAAGCCAACATAGATGACAGAGGACAAAAAGCAGAGTTAGTTTCAGAAACATAAACAATAGATCCTTCTCTGTTTCTATCAGTTTTTGAGTGTTTTAGAAATAGGGTGAAGTGGTGAGAAAATATTGAAACATCAGATATAGTGAGGTCATGTGACGGATTAAAGGAATCTGTGCGCGTTGAAAACTCGCCACCTCTGAGAAAGCCATAGAAAGCCGTAAGCAAAACAGATTCTAACAACATATCAGAATAAATCCCAAAGCATCCCTCTCGCAGACGTGATATTACATTTTTTAAAAGTGGAAGTGTGAGAGGGAGACGATGATCATTGCCTTTTGGTTTCTCTTTTTTAAGTCCATTAAGCAGGAGACGAATTGATGGGTTTTCGAGCAAGCTGATGGTGGATGGATCCAAGCAGCGCAGGTGGAATTGGATGCCGGCGATTATACTTTTGATGGATGAAGGCTGCATTTTTCGGGACTCAAAACAGTGTACTATAAAAGCACTAACATATGAAACATTGACAGGAAGTATATCTACAGAGAAGGTAGTACAGAAAGAACTAAAATGAGACCAAACAGTGTCGTACATTTTTAATGTCGATGTTGCTAGACCACTGCGCATGTACTTTGCTGCTGAATGTAAATAAGATTTAAGGGTCATGTCTAATCTATCACGGTTTGGCTGAAAGGAGGGCACACCAAGCTGGCTGACGCTGAACCTGGACACAGGAGGTGGAATTTCTGAAATTCAAATCGAGAAAGAGAATCAGCAATTTGATTGTTTAAGCCTGGAATATGAGCAGCACGAAAAATGAAGTTATTCATGACCGATAACCAAGTAAGGCGCCTTACGAATCTGTTAATAAATGGAACTGATGAGCGACCTTTGTTAATAATATTAACAGTTGCCTCATTGTCGCAAAAAAACAGAATTTGTTTTCTAGACCATTGTTTGCCCCACAGAATACAAGCTATCACTATGGGATATAATTCCAACAGAGCGGTGGACATGTTATTATCGGGCACGGATGGCAGCTCCTTTGGCCATTTACTAGCAAACCAATGACCATTGAAAACCCCCCCAAAACCGACAGAAGGCGTAGCATCTGTATACAATTTAAGGGCTGCAGAAGACTCCAGATCATCATAATGAAAAAAGGAAATGCCATTCCAATTTTCAAGGAGCAAAGACCAGAACCTGAGATCTGATCTGCAGCCTGCATCTAAAGTAACTATGTCCTTAAGATCTTTAACTGATTTGGATAGATCGAGGAGTCTAGCAATAAAAGATCTGCCTTGTGGAATTATACGCATTGCGAAATTAAGATGGCCTAGTAGAGAAAGCAAATCTCTTTTTGAAAAAGAAATTGACATCTGAGCATTTCTCATGATTTCTCTAATGCGATTTAATTTCTCAAGAGGCAACGAGGCTTGCATTAAGTTAGAATCTAATGTAATGCCTAAAAACTCAATAACTTTAAGAGGGCCTAGAGTTTTTTCCTCCGAAAGGGGAACACCTAAATCGGCGAAAGTGTGTTTTAACGCCGAAATGCATCTATCTGGCTTTGCATTTTTATGGTCCACAAGCAGAAAATCGTCTAAAAGATGGAGCACGTGCGGTAATTTGCAGTTATTAAGGAGAATCCAACATAGTGCCTCTGATAGTGTATCAAATATTTTTGGACTACTGCGACAGCCGAAAGTGAGCCTAACCGAAAAATATAATTTTTCCCTCCATTTAACGCCAAATAAATGCCACTGCGATGGATGTAAAGGCATAACTTTGAAGGCGTCTGAAATATCTGCCTTTGCGAGCCATGCACCCCTACCTGCTATTTTTATGAATTTAATTGCATCGTCAACAGTTGCGTAAAACAGAGAAAACGGAGCTAGAGGAATAAGACTGTTGATACTTTGAGCAGCGTCATTATGGGGGGCAGACAAGTCAATTATTAAGCGCTTCTTTCCTGAATATTTCCGAGTAGCGATCCCTATAGGATTAATCCGACAAATTGAGAATGGAGACTTATCAAAAGGCCCGATCATGAATCCTTTCTTAACTTCCTTTTCCAACAAAGAATCGACGATTTCAGGCAGAAAGCAAATTACAACAGGAAAAAGAATGATTAGGCAACCATAATAATCCTGCAAAAAAACCTTGGATAAGTCCCGTTACTAAATAATTGACGAAGCAGCGGTTAGGATGATTTTTCAGTGCCTGTCCCAGCTTTGGAACATTGATTGGGGTTGATGGCTTTATTTCTTTTTCTCCTTTTTCAAAAAACGGGTTCGTCTTGGGCACACAGATTTTGGGTGGCTGTCCCCGCAGTAACTACAGGCATGAACATATTTACAATTATAGAACTTGCAAACATTTTCATTAAAATTATAGCACAATGGAGTAGCAAATGGTGTTACCTTAGAGTCAACAGTTTGAAAGCCAGGCTTAGAAGGTGGAGGAGACACAGATTTTGGGCATAGATTGAGAGTGTGAGAATGAGAGCCTCAAATCGAGCAGGAGAGAGCTTGATGACCAGTGAAATGTCTGCTTATGAGGGTTAAGTCGACTACTGACCAGTCCAGTCTCTGATTAAAACATTGAATAAACATAGCAGCTTTTGCAGAGAATGATTTATGATAGTCGTAGAAGAGAGTTCCTCCATAAGTCAAAGCCAAGTCAGAAATAATTGCTAAATATGTGTCCAGCTCGGCTCTACGAGACGGATAGATTTCACATATCTATCTCTGTAAACCCCAAATGCCACGTTAAATTCAGCTAGTGTTAAAATTTTTGAAAGCCGGTGATCGCCATCTTTAAGCATGACAGAAACATCGCCGCAATCAACAACACGCTTCTCACTCATTTCTGAGCACAGCAATATTTTGACTAGATTGACATCATTACCTGCGATGATTTGGCTTCTTAACTGATGAGAAATCGCAGCCGCTGGCGGAAAGAATGGAGAGCCTGTAGACACGGGAACTGCACTGCCCATCGTTCTCCGTGGTATAGTCACTGAATTGATGACGTCATCATCCTGCTGCTGCGTAAACACGGGCAGCCGTGCCGTGGCCGATGAGGAGTTCTCGGAAGACTGGCCGGGGAAGAGAAGGTTTGCCGAGGACCTAGAAGTTGAACCGGACTCCAGAGCCTGAATTCTGGAGTTCATGTCGGAGAGCGAACACTGAATGTTGGACAACGCTGACAACACTGGGTCGTTGTTTTGAACTGAAGAAGAGTAGACTGCTCGGGTTGAGACGGCTGAAACACCTGCCCGCTTTGGTGCAACATCGGTTGGAGTAGAAGCCGTGTCGAGGTTCTTTCTCTTCTGCGCCTGTTTCCTGCTGGAGAATGGAGGAGGAGGAGGAAGATCTACTGCTGGGACGTCCATTTTTTCACAGAGCAAAGCAAACAGTTCCTTATGCGTAGCTCCAGTTGGAGCCGGGATATCGTGTCTATATAAAGTTTCCAGTAACTTCGGCAGTGGCCAGTCAATGATGCTGGGAGGACTAACGTTACATGGTTTAGTTGCCAGACGAGAGCTTCGACGGACAGAGGCGTTGCTTTCGTCTTGAATGGCTTCCTCTGCTTGCTTGATTTGATGCTGTGTTTCTTCGATGGATTCGACTTGCCATTGGTCTTCATCATTTGCGGCAGTAGACATGGTCAGCAGTTGGGTGAGTACAGCAAAATATACGAAAAATCGCATCTTTATTGCCAGAAGCTGCGCTCTTGCAAGCAATGCAGAGGAAGCAGCCAAGCAGGCACACTGAAGAATGACTTTAAATACGGCGCCCTGTTTGATAGGGACCAATTGAGTGCTTAGGAATCAGATCAGCTGTAGGTCTAGATGGGTATCAGCTGATAGCTGAGCTTGACTACGCGGCCTGCCTGAACTGACGCTGAACACTATATTTTTATCAGTGTGCCATGGGTGGGGCTAAAGCTTTTGTGCAGCGATCGTCTGCAAGCTGTGACATCGATGTAAATAAAACAAGAACAAAATCTTTATTGACTTAGATTAACTATGGCTAGAAATCAGATCCAGCCATATATATTCAATCCAGAATCAGATTCTGACGACTTCCATAACCTGAATAAAGCACTTTGATGGGGTGAGCTCTTGTTCTTGCTCTGGTTGATGTGTGCACGCACTCTTCCGGGAGAAGTACTCATACAATGAATTTCACCCTTTATGACATCGTTTAGCATGGGAATCCAACTATTTGGCATTAATTATAAATAAGTCAGAATGCATGAAATATCATTAGACATCCTCTTTATGAGGATATACTTAAAATGAGGATATACTTAAAAATTATCTCACAATAAAAAAACAAAACACAACACAAGAAAAACAAAGCAACAAAATAGCACAAAAAAGAAAACAAAAAATAATACACAAAGCAACAAAAACACAAAAAATGCAAAGCAACAACAAAACAACATAAAAACAAAAAAATAAAAACATTACAACAAAGCTGTAACATCTGCTTATGATCCTTGATGGTCATTGGGACTTTATGTCTTAAGAGACCCCTTTTGGCCTTTTGACATTTGCATATAATTCACAGACCTGGCTCCACATTCTACCTTTATATGGGTGCTAAATTGCCAATGGTTGACCCTCCCCCCCACTGTCAAAGAGATGCTAAACAGATCGACTCTCTGTTCTCTCCATCGGACTTCAAACACATTCCAAAGAGAACTAAATGACCCTCAGTACCAAGCCTGGCTGACCAGTGGACTACCCCCACGATTACAAGACACATAACACACACACATTTTCTTTATTTAGACCATAATTAATCAGTTAGAAATGTATCTGGTATAGGCACGTGTTGTTTATATGTTTCCTTATAATATTAGCCTAGTGACCACTCGTTATTCGTATTAGTAAGCTCTAAATACTCATATTCAGGTGTATGAATGTATCTCTGGTTTAATATATTTTAGATGTCTCTTTCTTTATATCAAAATGATCTACTCTTTATTCCTTAAACAATGATGTATACTATGTGATTGTGAAATGCATCATACTATTTTTTACTGTACTGTGGGAAACATTGCACCGATTCTCCAGACAAGTCATAAAACATGTAAATGAGGTGTCAAGTAGGACAAAGAAACACTTTCCCGCTGAAACTATGTGCCTTGTTATTGGTCAAACTAACCAAAATGTGTGTTACAGGGAAACCAGATATAACTTCTCCCACACACAAAAGGTGATGTCTTCTCTTTACTTTTGGTGCCCTGGAGACATACATATCACCTTGGAAATCTCACGACTCCCCTTTCAGGGGGAGTCCGAGCTTCTGGCAGTTTTAAGTCCAGTAACTTTGTCGATTCACTTCGGACCAATCAACCCATGACTGGAATGACGAAGCTTTCACTCCCAAAGGAATGCATCAAGAATCTATGCATTATACATGCACCAGGACACTTTACTCAGCACCAACAAAACCGATGCAAGTAACCGCTTGTTAACTATTTAGATGCGCTTCTAGGCTTCGACCCCTTTTAATTAAGGTGATGTGATTCTCTGATGGTTCTTAACAGGTTGTGGTTAGCTGATGTATAAATCCTGCCATTACACTCTACTCTCTCTCTCTCTTTCTCTCTCAAGTCAATTTAATTCAAATGAGCTTTATTGGCATGACTGTGTAACATATCACAATGTTGCCAAAGCAATAAGTATATTATACAAACATACAGATTAATAAATAGGTGAAAAAAACACACAGACATGTCCAACTTATCACCATGAAACGAGAAGAAAAAAAAAAAGAAAAGAAAAAAAAAAAATAACAGATTAAAAGAATACAGAGAGCCATAAGAATGGGTTTGATGATGCTATCAAAGATTTTCAGCCACAGTTTAATGGGTAGGTTGAATTTGAACAGGGGTCTTCTTATACTGTAAAAGGCCCTGCGCGCCTTATCTGTCAGATCTTTTATTGCAGTATTCAACTCTCTCTGGTGCATGCTGGGAGCGGGGTGACGTGTGAGAGGCACGCGTGGGAGCGTGAAGTTCTGAAAAACTTTGTTATAAAACTGTTTCTTTTTTTTCTGTTTTTGTTCTCTTTTTTATGATTTATTTTCTTTAATTTTTTTTTCTTATTTTTTCCTTGTTTTTCTTTGACACATTGGTTAATTCACGCAGCATTTTAGTGAGGTAGGATGGTGTCCACCCCTGTGGGGGAAGAGCCATCTCTCTCGCTTAGGAATGGTTTCAGGTGCGTTCTGGAGGCAGGTACTACGATTGAAGAGGTGCTGTTAGCAACAGGAGAAGAGGTAGGCCACGAAAATATTATTTCTGCGTCTCACATGAATAAAGCGGTTGTGGTTTTCCTAAAAAATGAGCAATTGGTTAATCGATTAATTGATTAATTGTTTGGGTGAAAGAAAGTTTTCTGCCCATTACACCGCTGCATGCCCCAGCTACAAAGGTGACAATTTTCAATGTGCCTCCGTTTGTTAAAGATGATAAAGGAGAATTTTTGCCCTTACCTAAGTCACATACCTTCTGATATCGGAGAACAATTTAACATATTGTATCAATGCATTCTATGGCACCTTTAAATAGTACATGATACAGAGAAAACTTTGCTTAGAGAAGTTTAGAGAAATTATTCACTGCTGGATTGAACTGCTGAAGTTCAAAAGAACAGAGAATAATATAGATTCTGATAAAGGAAAGTGCTTGAAGTTCTCTAGACATTTCTGGTTGGCTGGACATTGTCTGCAACTACAACATCAATCAATGCAGAGCGGCATGTGTCCTCTCTGTGCTCTCACTGCAAATGCACTTGAATGCAACAAAAGAACGGTTCAGAGAATGAAAGCAAAATGCAAAAAAGAAAATGACAAATACAAAAGCAGTAAACAGCATATAATGTCTGGAAATGTTATGATTATTTTGTGATTTTTCTCATTTCTTCTTTGTTTGCATGTGAAAGGAATACCGTTGAAAGTTCATTACATGACAAAAATTAAAATTCTTTCATCATTTATTCACCAATGCATGTTTTCAAACAAGGATGACATTTATTCTTCCATGATTAATAACTATATTCTGAGTTAGATCTAAGTTTCAATTCCTTTACAAACAGGACATTACCTTCAGCAAAATTACAACTTAAATATTGGCCAGTTTTTCACACAAAGCTACTGTATGGCATCAGGAGACTTAAAATATCATATTGACCACACTTGTTGTGCTTGCATCCTTTTTTGAAGTTTAAATCTTCAGTCTCTATTCATGGTAACTGGGAAAATAGTGACCAGTGCATTGTTTTAGATTTTTTTGAAGTCATGAAGGTTTGAAACAATATTAGCATGATTAAATGCTGACATAATTTTCATTTCGGATAAACTACTCTATTTTATCATCTATCAATGCTACCTGCAAGCTCTCATGAATCAGATGGGCATCTGACCTCGCTTTGAGCATCATCAAGACATAAAATCCCTCATAAAAGCATTTATATGGCAATGACAGTTTGAAGATAAGAGATTTTCGCAGTAATGCGTTTATCTAACATGGCCAGATCTCATCTCCTTGAACATGAGGCTCTTTCAGGAAGTTTTGTCAGGGCAATCAAAGGGACTATCAGATGTTTAATCAGGCTCATGTCATTGAAATTCCCACTAAAGCAGACATCTGGACAGACTGTGGTTGCTGTTCAATCTTTCAGAAAAAAAGAGAAAAAGACAAAAGTTGTCTATTTAAAATGCATTTGAGGACAAGGTTCGCTTAGATTCATTAGGATTATGCAAATTGGATGAGTCTGGCGGCTCCTGTCACGCTGTCATGAGAGGAGACACATCAATGAAGACTGCACATAATATTCAGTGTTCAGTCAGGTGAGACATGGCATATTTTCCAGCACCTGCACTCAAAAACGTTGGTTCATGGTTTCTTGTTTCCATTGTAAAAATGATACAAAAACCTCAAAGTGACAGTACAGCATTATATAATGAAATAACACCACTGCATTATATTTGATGAAATCCAATACTTGTTTATTAATAATTTTGCTAGTTTTGTTCTAGCACATCACACTTTTCCACAAAATATAATGTGCATTTTGTAGCATTTCTGCTTTTGACAACCATTTATAAGTAGAAGTCTTGTTTTATCTTTTAACTATCAGAAAAAACTGTCACAAAGACATGACTCCCATGTTCCTCTGAGCCAGATTACAACTATTTCATAAATTCTCAGCTGATTTTCACATGAATGATTCTGAAGGCATTATTATTATGTCTAATCCTGGTTTCTAGGTTAGAATTATAACCAGTGACAGAAGAACAATAAAGAAGGAAAACACCCAGATGTTTTCTGCTAAATATGTATGTAAATATTTCTAAATAAAACACTTTTGACATGCAGCTGCTTTTGTTATTTTGATAAGTGCATTAAAGCTCTTACATATACGTCATTTGAAAAATGTTCATTCTTACTTTGCGAAAAGAAAAAAAAACTGTGAATTAAAGTTTTTATAAATTTTTTGAACTCAGCATCATCAAATTAAGTAATATGAAGCCTTTCTTTGCAAATCAGTAGATTATTATTTATTTTTTTCTAAGATGCAGGGGTGTGTAATTTATATAATGGTAACACTCAGTATAGGGACCAGTTCTCACTATTAACTAGTTTCTTATTAGCATGCCTATTAATAACATATTGGCTGTTTATCAGTACTTATAAAGCACATATTCTGCATGACCATATTCTAAATACTTCCAATGTCTAATTAACAACTACTTTGAAAAACATTGTTCAAAAATGTTTATCTTGAAGACGCACTTCTGTTTAACAACTTAAGTTTATAGTTTCTTGCTTGACACAAGAAGGCACCAGATAGGAAGTTACAACCGCCAGTTTTGCTCAAAGCTGCACTTCTCAGCAGTTTAAAAGAATGAGAGCAGGAAATGCCAACATCAAACATTATAAGAGGAGGAACATACCAATATGGCTGCTGAGTCAACTGACCTGCCAAAAAAGACTTCAGTCAAGCTCTGGCATGTAGAGCAACGACATGGATTGGGAACTGCACAGTAAACAGCCTTCATGGGTGACCATGAGTGTATGAAAATCTCTGAGCGCTTATCCTGTTTTCCAATGGGCCACAGGTGGAGAGTATCGCTGATCTACAGCACTGGCCCGTGGGGACAGTGTTGGGTGACAGGACATAATCCAATCTGCTCTTGCTGATTCAGCGCCTGGGAGAACTGCACCTTCGTGCTTGAAGAAAGATCATCTTACTTCTTCCTGCATTCACAATCCATCAGTGCTACAATGATAGCATGAGGCTAATCTCTGTAGAGCTTTAAGGCATTAGTGAGTGTGTATCTCATTTACCCTGGGGATCTGTATTTAAGCACACAATGGGATTTACAGAAGTCAAGTAACACGGAAGGCTAAAAACCATATGTAACTGCTTCGGGTATAAAAAATAAAAAAATAATAATAACAAATTGTTTTTGTTTGTTTTATAATTGTTATACTGTTTGTTACTGGAAATCCTATAATATAATGTTAATTACCAGCTGTGACAACTTACCCCACTGTAACAAAATGCTATCGGTGAATGGTGTCACAAAAGGAAAATGTGCTCAACAATATTTTTTTCCTGAAATAAATGATTAAATTATTACTGGTGCTCTGTATTTAACAATGCTTCTTATCATTATCAATGCTGAAATATAACAGTTTTTTTGTTTTATATATATATATATATATATATATATATATATATATATATATATATATATATATATATATAAATGAAGCCTTGGTGAGCACAAGAGACTTCTTTAAAAAAAAATAATAATAATTATGTTTACGTAACTTAATTATTCCAAACTCTATTTTTTCTCAGTTATTTTGTTACATAACATAACCATATTTATGCTATCATTAAATCCACATTTATGCTATCATTATACTATACAGTATGTATAAAATTAATATGTGAAACATCATCCATGTCCATTCAGCCTGAGGTGAAAAGCGAGGTTTTTGTTGGGCGAGAAAACAGAAAAAAAGTATTTTCTGGCAACTCGTAGGATTCGTCAAACAAGATACAAGCACTCACAATATAGTCTCAGCCTCAGACGTCACGCCCACAGACCGTTGGCTAAACGTCTGATGCATATGACACACTTATCTGGAAACACTTCAGGAGTGTCGAAGTAGTCGTCGGATTGGTTGAATTATACAGGATTTCCAGGACACGTGTGTGTCGCATTTTTTAACGTTCCGCCTGGAAACAAAGATGTCTTGGTGCCAAACCCTCTCACGAAAGAAGAAAGCAGTCGTGTTTACAACTGTGACGACAAATGCTTATCGGCGTCAAATAAACGTTGTATTTTCAAAAGTATGTGAAATATTTAAAGTTCACAGCATAGAATCTTTAAAATACATCCGAGTGTTTTACACACCGGTCTGTTATTGTGGCGACATTTCCACGCCCCAAACGTGACGCTGAACGAAACGAACTGTGAATGGTTGTTTGACATGTCAGTCAAACGGCCTCATGGACGGGCCTTGGCCAATGAAAGCTACCATACATCACGCTAAACAATTGACCAATTTACAGTATTTTCCATTTTCCAAATTTGTAATTCAATTAATTGTTTTTTGCTTTTTTGCGACACATGCGACACATGTCTTTGGAGGGAAGATCGTTATATCGCTTTCCTACTGATGCGGAGACTCTGAGTTCGTACCATAAGGTAAACTCATATTACGATTATTACATGTAAACACCAAATTTCACCGGCTTTAAGTGGTGAAAGTGAAACTTTAGTGATGCATAGTGCTTAAAGCCATGTTAAAATGAAATGTTTATGGCCACATGAAGCTGTTAGAAAGCATATAGATTGAGGATTTCCTACAAGCAATGATAAAATAACATTTTATGTAAGCACCCTAACAAAATGAGAGCTGAAATGTGGTAGTTTGTTCACTAAAATAAATGTAATCTTACCATATCCAAAAACTCGATCACTCTGCTGTTATTTAATAGATTAAGTGCACTAGAATGTTATTGAATAGTACGTGGGAATACGTTTTTAATTAAAATATTTATATTAATCAAGGATTTATTGACTTTTATTGCACCTTATTTCGAAATGTACAGAACGTGGTTTCAAATGTCTTTTAGTATTTCATTTATTCACTATACCATTTATTACTAATGTCTCATTTCAATTTTAGTTTGGCTAGTTTTGTATTTATTCCAGTTTATATGAAAAGGTTCATGTATTGTGGATTAAAATTAATATACAGAGAAAATGAATGTTAAAAATAAGTTTGAAAAAGTTGTCGGAAGCGCGGTAGTCATGACGTTGAAGGCGAGCGACCGTGGTGCAGTTGTTTGTTTATAGCCTAAGTTTAGCTTTTTAGTTCTGGCACTTTTATTTAGGCTTCAAAATTCGTCAAAGTTATATTATTTTGTGAGTATCTTGATGGACAAAACGTGGAAGTTTCATAAACTATGATTGAACACAGAGCTTATTTTTTGCGATTATCCAAAAGCCTATGGAAAAATCCTATTGGTTTTTTGTTGAGGTAACCACTTTCATGCTAACAGCTGATCCACCTACAAAGTGATGTCATAGTTCCCCCACTCTGTTGGAACATGTGACTGACAGGTGTGTTTTGTTGCCCTGGTGTGTCCTATGAATTGATTATTCAAACAATAAATAGCACTGAATGTCTGCGCTCAGTTTCAGATCTGTGCAGACTGCATTTATAGTTAGATGTGTAACCAACATGAAAACCAGAGAGGTGTCTATGGGTGAAAAACGAGCAATTGTGAAGCTGAGAGAAGATGAAAAATCAATAAAACCATTGCACAAACACTGGCAATAGCAAGTACAACTATTTGGAATCTCCTGAGGAAGAAAGAAACCAAGTAACACACCTCAAACGGGTAGATCAAGGAAAACATCTGCAGTTGATGACATAAACATTGTGACAGCTGTAAAGAAAGACCCTAAAACAACTGTTAGTGACATCAGCAACAACCTCCAGAGGGCAACAGTGAAGGTATCACAATCTACTGTTCGCAGAAGACTTCATGAACAAAAGTACAGAGGCTACACCAGAAGATGCAAACCACTCATTAGCAAGAAGAATAGGAGACGAGCCTCAAAGATTCTGGGACAAGGTTTTAAAGACTGATTTTATGGACCAAAGTGATGGAAAGGCTAAAGTTTGGAGAAAGAAAGGATCTGCTCATGATCCCAAACATACAAGCTCATCTGAAACACGGTGTACACAGGTGTACATTATAATACATATTACACAAGTAATGTAATGGCTTGGGCTTTCATCGCTTCTTCTGGGACAGGCTCATTAATCTTCATTAGATTCAAGATTCAAGATTCAAGAGTTTTATTTGTCACATACACGATTATACAGAGTATAACCAGCAGTGAATCAGGTCCGCTCCAAGGACAGTGCAATTATAAAGTATACAAATATTAAGAGAAGAAAAGTAGAAAAAATAAAATAAAAGAATAAAATAAAATAAAAGATAAGATAAAAAATATAAATATAAATGTGCAGGTCAGTATGTTGTTGACTTAAATAGTACTAAGAGGAATGTGCAAAAATAATGTGCAAAAAAGTTGTACAGGGTATATAAATAGCAGCAATATGAGGTAGAGAAAAATTATGAATAGCTTATTGATATAGTGATATTTACATGGAGTCAAGTGATGTTATGACACAGAGTTAGAGTTTAGGAGCCTGATGGCCTGGGGGAAGAAGCTACTCCTAAGTCTCTCAGTTTTTGCCATCGGGCTACGGAAGCGCTTACCAGATGGAAGCAAAGTGAATAGCTGGTTACCAGGGTGATTTGAGTCCTTGAAGATTTTAACAGCTCTATTTTTGCAGCGTTTGAGGTAGATGTCCTGCAGAGAGGGGAGAGCAGACCCTGAGATGCGCTCAGCTAAGCGCACAACTCTCTGTAGTGCTTTGCAGTCCTGATTGGAGCTGTTTCCATACCACACTGCGATGCACTGAGTCAATACACTTTCTATGGTCCCTGAATAGAAAGTTTTCAGGATTGCTGGTGAGACCCTGAATTTCCTCAGCTGTCGCAGATGGTACAGTCTTTGCCTGGCAATTTGCCTTACATTAATGATGTAACATATGATGGTAGCAGCAAAATTAACTCAGAAGTCTACAGAAATATTTTGTCTGAAAATTTACAGAAAGATGCAACCAAACTGATTGGGAGATCCTTCATCATGCAGCAAGATAATGACCCAAAACATAGTGCCAAAACAACAAAGGAGTTAATCAGGGGCAAGAAGTGGAAGGTTTTAGACTGGCCAAGTCAATCTCCACACCTAAACCCTGTAGAGTATGCATTTTACCTGCTAAAGAAAAGACTGAAGGGAGTAACCCCCCAAAACTGAAAGAGGCTGCGGTGAAAACCTGGAAAAGCATCACAAAAGAAGAATGCAAAAGTTTGGTGATGTCAATGGGTCACAGTCTTGATGCAGTTATTGAAAGCAAAGGATTTACAACTAAATATTAAGTCTTTTTCACTTTAATATATGTTAAGTTAATGTTAATATATAGTTACTACTCCAATACTTTTGGAGGGCACTGTATATAATAAGCCTCTTATACTTTGTACTTATACATTTATAATGACTATTATTGTTCATTAAAACTGACATAAAAGAGGCAGAGTTGTGCTTATTGTCGCGCTTTATTGTCGATCGCTACTTTCCGGCATACACCACGCCTATCAAGTAAAGGGTACTGTTGGTAGTGGAAACGCAAGCCTCATCAGGGTTACCCATACCAAATCGTACTGTACTGAACTGTACTGTACCATACCGCTCAGTGGAAACGAGGCATAAGAGACCTATTCAATGCATATGCATAGACATGATATTTGGTCACACTTTATATTAGGTGGCCTTAACTATTATGTACTTACATCAAGAAGTAAGTACAATGTACTTATTGTGGACATATTGTATTGCATAACACTTTTGCTGCTATTGCGGTGGGATATGGGTGTGGTTGGAAACAGGTTTGGTGTTTTGGGTAGGTTACTTAAGGTATAAGGGATGGGCCAATTATAAATGTAACTACAGAAATTAATTCCAGATGTAATTAAATATAGGTATTTTTTATATATAAGTACAATGTAAAAACATGTATGTGAGTGCATTGTATCAAATTATTACTTTAAATGTAAGTACATAGTAGTTAATTAAGTGGGACCTGATATTTTTCTATATGCCTAATATATTGTATTGTTAATATTCTCAGAACAAATCTAATTCAATCATTTTTAAACTTACTCAAGTGTTTTTCCAACTGCACATCATTTCATTTGGTAACATTACATTTTGCTTGTAAAAGCATTGTATCACTCCTTACCATTGCAATTTACTGCAGTAATCAAATTGCTATGTATTTATGATGAGTCATGACATTTACAAGTGTGCAATTATCTGACTGCGACTCAGCCATTGGCACAGAGGTGTAAAGCAGAAGATAATTGCAATCAAGCGTGAAGCATGAGTTTGCAGTAGGAGATGTCATGCATGCAGAGGGGCAACTATACTGTGTCAGGTCCTGTGATGAGGCCTATACTGTATAACATTTTTGTACCAGCATGAGAGGTTAATCTTAAGCAAAATACAGAAGTCAAAGCTTTCTATTTACTTTTTTCAAGGTCAAATGTCTTTATTTTTGCCTGTTAGCATATATTAAGAAGATATTCTAATTTATCAACGTGATTGACAGTTAATCTGTCTTCATTGCTTTAAAAAACAACAACAACACACACACACACACACACACACACACACACACACATATAGTGCCTATTAAAAGTCTTCATACTCCATTTTTTTTCACATTTTGTAATGTTGTTGCCTTATGTTAAAGTGCTTTAAAGTTTGTTTTTTTCCCCCACATCAATCTACACTCCATACACCATAATGGCAAAGCAAAACACAGGTTTTTAACATCTTTGCAAATGTATTAAAAATAAAAAGCTTTAATTATTCCATTGCATAAGTAATCATACCCCTATCTATGGTGGCAAATCTATGCCATTAATAAACGAGCGCACCACTGATGCTGGCACGCGAGGTAAATCACTTCCGCGAGAGGAAAACAGATCTACACTCTTAAAAATAAAGGTGCTTCACGATACCATAGAAGAAGCTTTTTGTCTAAATGGTTCCATAAAGAACCTTTAACATCTGAAGAACCTTTCTGTTTCACAAAAGGTTCTTTGTGGTGAAAGAAGGTTCTTCAGATTATAAAAAGGTAAGGAAGAGATGGTTCTTGGAAATGAGAACTTTTTCACAATATTCTAATTTTTTGAGATGCACCTATATATATATATATATATATATATATATATATATATATATATATATATATATACACATACAGTTTGCCAGGTTCATGTTTTCTTTAGGAGGCACTGACCAACATAGTTTCATATTTGTCTGAAATTTAATTTAGTCCTAAATTTAGTAACTTTTGTAATCTGTAGGTAGCTTTTCAATGTCACTTTTAAGTAACAAAATATCTTACAATTATTAATAAATAATTGATCTGTTTTTAAACCTATATTTATTTAAATTTTTACTGTGTTTCTAATAGGATTGAATGGTAACCAACAAGTATTCAGACATGCAGCACTTGCTGGAGACAGAAGTATTGCTTGACTTATCAGTGGTTGAGGACCTTTTCATTGTGCACTACACTTTTCTCCCAAGAATTCTGGCAGACTTTGACACATTTGCAGAAGCCTGGAATCGTCAGGCAATCGAAGTTCAGAGCAGCTGTGGCACATTGGACTGATACACACAAAATTATTTACCAATCCGAGAGATATGAGGTAGGGAGACACTGCTTCAGTTACTCTGTCACCACACTGCTGTATATGCATTAGTCAAAGTGGATTTTTAACTATGTATTTAACTGCTAAATCATTAGGATATTGAAGAGCCAAGCTTCTTATGATGCTTGTGAAGATTTACATTTAGCATACGCTTTTATCCAAAGCACTTTTATCCAAATGAGGACAATGGAAGCAATCAAAATCAACAAAAGAGCAACAATGTGCAAGTGCTATTACAAGTCTTGGTTAGCCTAACACGGTACACATAGAAAGTTTTTTTTTTTATTATTATTATAATAAATAAAAAGAAAACAGAATAGAATACAAAAAGAATAGAGAAGCTAGTAGCTAGAAGCTAGATTTCAGAGCTGTTGCTCAAGAATTTTAATTTCCCTTTGAGTTCGGATGGGTTGAGGGCACTCAAACACCTGCTGAATTCAACTGGTCCTAATTTCCCATGTCAAAGAACTGTGTTTGCTTTGTCAGTTTTTTTCTGCAAATATGGGGTAAAGAAAATTAATAAAAATCACTGCTATGTCCCAGTTTACATATGGCTCTTTGATGTCCTGGAGATTAAGCAGTTAAATACATCATTAAAAATCCACTTAGATTAATACATAAACAGCAGTGTGGTGAAAGAGTAACTAAAACAGGGTCAGAACCTCATATCACTTTACCTTTGATTATGGATACTTTTACCAGATATGAAACTATGTTGGTCAGTGCATCCTGAAGAAAACATGAACCTGGCAATCTGTACATCCTCCAGTCCTTGGTTTCCCTTGACCCTGATTTAAAGAAGAAAAAAAGCTATACATTTCCAGAAAAAAAAAAAAAATGTTTTTCTTTACAGTACTTGCCCGGACAGTGTGCCAAATTTCTGGATTGCTTCTGAGAAGAATTGGTATGATGTCGAGGCCCGGTTGTTATTTGCTGCATTCAAGTACGTGAGCTGCAAATACAAAGGAAAAAAGAATAATGCAACAAAAATAAAATAAGTAAATACATTGGAATTGAATTTGTTACAAACTTGATATCAAGTTACCTGATATCAAGAATTAGCATTTTAACTTGCCATATGCAGTATGTGATTTTGCATTGTCCTGCTGAAATACACAAGGCCTTCCCTGAAATAGACGTTATCTGGAGGGGAGCATATGTTGCTCTAAAACCTTTATATACCTTTCAGCATTCATAGTGCTTCTCAAAACATGCAAGCTGCCCATACCATATGCACTTATGCACCCCCATACCATCAGAGATGCTGGCTTTTGAACTGAACGCTGATAACACGCTGGAAGGTCTCCCTCCTCTTTAGCCCGGAGGACACAGCGTCCGTGATTTCCAACAAGAATGTCAAATTTGGACTCGACTGACCATAGAACACTTTTCCACTTTGAAACAGTCCATTTTAAATGAGCCTTAGCCCACGTGACATGACGGCGCTTCTGGACCATGTTCACATATGGCTTCCTTTTTGCATGATAAGAGAGTTAGTTGGCATCTGCAGATCCACGGGCATCCAGCAAAGGTCTTCAGCCTTGTCCCTTACGCACGGAGATCTCTCCAGTTTCTCTGAATCTGCACTGTAGATGATGAGATTTGCAAATTTGACGTTGAGGAACGTTGTTTTTAAAGTATTCCACAATCTTTTACGAACTCTTTCACAAATTGGAGAACCTCTGCCCATCTTTACTTCTGAGAGACTCTAAGACATCCCTTTTATAGCTAATAATATTATAGACCTGATGCCAATTAACTTAATTAGTTGCTAGATGTTCTTCCAGCTGAATCTTTACAAAATGTCTTGCTTTTTCAGCCCTTTGTTGCCCCCGTGCTACATTTTTTGAGACCTGTAGCAGGCATCAAATTTGAAAAGTTTAAAATTTCTCCGTTCAAACATTTATGTATATCTTAATATAGATTTTGAATTGCTTGCACTTTGATTTGGAGAGTATTTGAGATGACTTGTTCTAAATAAATTCACACACATATACATATTTTATCTAAATAATTTATGGCATATTAAAACATGTTTTTGAATAAATGAAATAAACCTATCACACTGTTGAGGGAATACATTTAAAAGTTCAAATTGAGTAAAGTGTATAATTTATAATGAATAAAAAGATATTATAAATGATGTATATGAAATTAAATTCAACCACAGCTAAAGAAGCTAAATTTAAACTAAATGTTTCATTGCCTCGGACAAATGCAAACTCTTGATTTTATATAATATGAAGAAAGCGATACCCACTCTGCCTCTCTACCCATTCTTGGCCTCCTAAAAGTTCAAAACAAAATCCTGATGCAGTACTACCTTCAGTCACCAGCAGATGGAGCCATTCTTCACTATGTAACATGAGCCATTTCAGAAATACACCTCTAGGTGACACTATTTTATAAGGTACAAGTCTCAGTCTCAGCCGGTATGCCTCAAACATCAAAACATCAATTTAATCTGCAAAGATTCATATGTAAAGGTTCAAAATATCAATTAATTTCGGAGATGCTTGTGTAGTCTGTATTTTTATTTTGGCTCATTTGAATTAAAAACAGGGTAGTAAATATCAAGACCGTCTATTACATCTTTTCAAGATTTATGGCTACAAAAGGTGTGAAACATGTCATGCAATACTCTATTCTCACTCTCAATCTGAACATGAGCTCATGGGGATTGATGATCTGGATCTGATCTTCTTGATCTGTGCTTTTCCTCTTCCTAAACATTCTCAAATGAGCAGAGTCCTTTTCTGATGCTGCTAAAACTATTAAATACTAAAGAAGGCATCTGTCTTTGGCTGTTTAGAGTTAGCTACTTTGTTCTAAGCTTCTTTTATAGTAATTTATTGGTGTTTCATGTACAAAAGGGAAATCAATGGCTACAAACAAGTGGTAATTAATCAAAGTGCACAAAGATCCTTCATTACCCTCTACCGTTACATCTTTCTGCCTCACTGAGAAAATGTTTTTATGTCACACTAACTTCCAGACACATTTTAAAAACACCTGCTCAGCAAAACAACTTCACCAGAAGGCCTCAGATGCATGTTTCACTGAAGAATATATTCTGCTGGTTTATTGGACTCTAAATACACTGTAGCCGAACTCAAGTGTCAGAACAAAACATATGGTACCACTTCAAAAGACAAAACACTCCTGGCCATCACGATTCAAGCTGAAATTGTGCGACAGCCAGGAAGACGGGTGGAGGAGAGCGGCACATCAAGAATCGTTTCTCCATGGAGATGTTGATCTATTAAAAGAACAGAACTCTAGAAATGTGATACAGCTTCTGTTAAAGGTGTAACTACTGTAGATGTTGCTGTTGACTGTGCCAAATAAATTGAACAATGATGCACTTGTGCATGTAGAAAGCATTGTAGCAGTGTCTCATTTTGGCACTAGGCAGGGAAATTATTTGGCTGAATGAATTGTTCACAGTGGTTCCACATGTAGGAAATGGGTCTTCTTAAGATTACATTCAAATGTGAACTCAAACCTAAATGAATTAAGTTGCAATACAATTATTTGTGTTGAAGTAACCCTATGAATGTCTTCCAATTAACTATTAGCTAGAAACAGCGCACATTAGCATGCTAAATGTAACTTAAACAAAACAGGTTTTAAATTTATTAATAATTGAATTAATAATTGAAGCAATGAAAAGGTATTCGTCAGTTATTGAATGCCTTATTTTCAAAAATATCCAATGTTATTTTCAAGATAAAAGAGAATTGTGAGAAGGACTTTTTTTGCATCTGAAATCCTTAAAAGTCATAAAGAATTGATAATTGAATCGTTAATAATCCGGAATTGTTTAATTCTTTACGATTCCCATCCCGATAGTGTTTGGTGTGGGTGGAAACTGCAATGAAGAAAAGACTAGTTAGCCACCCCACTGACATTTATATGGCAATTTCTTTATTCTGAACAAAGCAACATTCAGCATACGTTTCACATACTGTACCTCTCAAAACAAATCATTGGAATAAAACTGCACAAGCACAAAGTACATAAGCACAAGCTCCACAGCTGTAACTCCCAAAACCACAACACGACGGGAACTCTTTTAAATCCAAGCACAACAGAAGATGAACAACTAACAAGTCTTATGCTTTTTAATCTTGCTCAAACACACATAAAACAGCATTTAATTTTGATATTTTCTTGGCCAAACATGCCAAGTACTGGAAATCCCCTGCTTGGGTTACTACTGTTTACACCAACAAAATTATTCATGTTTCAACAAATTAATTATGTAAAACTTCTGTTTTGCACATTTAAAAGGATTACACAGCAAATAGAATTAAATGTCGTATTAGCTCATTTTAATTAACTAACTTGAGCAAGCAGCAAATATCTCAAGTAATCACATCTTCTTCGTGTGAGGTTTTATGGTGGTTGGCAAAACATCCACACTTTTATACACCAAACAAAAGTAAGATACCAGAGTAAATGTTTGGCTTTGGGAGCTTTTGATATTCCTGTAACACAATTTGCAGTATAATCTGAAGTCTCAAAGCCCCGCGGGGGTTTGATTAAGGAGTTGAGTTCATGGGGTGATAAAACAGTGAAGGCAGCTGTGATGAGTCAGCCGGACACTTTTATGGAGGTTAGCTGCTGGCAGAGGCAATATTGACAAATACAGGGGCCGGAAAAATATCATGACCCTGCCCTATGAGATCTTACAGTGTAATACTGGATTTGGATATAAGGGTAAATGAATGAATGTGCTATGCTGTATGTGTGTGACTATGACTTTATATATAGCTCTCTGGAAGAAGCCAGTCGGCTACCACCTGCTAAATAGCTGTTCTAAATTCATATTTCAACTTGCTGTATAGAATACAACTCATCCTTCCCATCTACTGCCAGGAGGACTTTTTGAATCACATCAATCCACTAATTGTAAACCACACCGTGTCCATTCATTTAGGTTGCACTATCGCCACACTCTTAAAAATAAAGGTCCTTTATTGGCATCAATGGTTCCACAAAGAACCTTTACCATCCATGGAAACTTTTTATTCCACAAAAGGTTCTTTACAGTGGAAAAATATTATTTCTATTATTAAAATGTTCTGCACACTAAGAAAAAAAAGTGTTTTTTTTGTAAAGAACTGTTCACTGAAAGGTTCTTTGGGGAACCAAAACTGGTTCATCTACACTCTTAAAAATAAAGGTGCTTCATGATGCCATAGAAGAACTTTTTTGTCTAAATGGTTCCATAAAGAACCTTTAACATCTGAAGAAACTTTGTGCTTCACAAAAGGTTCTTTGTGGCGAAAGAAGGTTCTTCAGATTATAAAAAGACAAGAAAGAGATGGTTCTTTAAAGAACCTTTGACTGAATGGTTCTTTGTGGAAGCAAAAATGGTTCTTCTATGGCATCACTGTGAAGAAGATTCAAGATTTTTTATTTGTCACATACACAACTATACAGAGTATAACCAGCAGTGAAATGCGAGTCCAGAACCTTTTGAAGCATCTTTATTTTTAAGAGTGTATGGCATCACTGTGAAAACCCCCTATTGGAACCTTTATTTTTCAAGAGTGCATTAGCTTGCTTAGTTGGTATTTAAAAGACATGTAATATTCAGTAACATTAATAATTTGACTGCACTGACAAAACTTGAACTGAATTGAGCTGAATCATGACAATCTTTCTTCTTCATATCTCAAAATTGACTAATTTTGCACCATTGATACTGTTATTGAACTGAATCAACATGAGATTAATAATATTATATGTATATATATATATATATTTAATATTTTGTATTTATATATATTTTTTGGGGGGGGCTTGTTTTGTTGTTGCAAGCCCAATCGTTTTGTGCATTGTAATGGACTTGTTTTCTTAGCGGAAGCTTAAAGATAACAAAAAGGTGCAATTTGAATATAATTTAAATTCAAATGATAATTTAATGGTCACATATTTATTTATTTGGTGAGGAGTCAGGATAATGCTGATAATGAATAGGATAATGTACATTCAGCCAGAAATTATCATAAAATAAACCCCATCAGGGTAATATAAGACCACAGTGCTTCATGTCAGAGTTTATTTTACGATAATGACCAGATGACTCTACACAATCTCTGACACATGAGTGAATATGAGAGAATGAGAGCGTTTTAGCTTTGCAAAGTTTGAAATAAGAAAGTATTATGACAACTAAATGTCTTTGCAAAGCATTTTAGTGTGGATAAACGGAGCTATTGAATTGCTCATAAAAAAAAAAAAAACTATGATGAAATAAAGTTATCAAACACAACCGAATAAAATTATAACACACCACATACCCCTTAGGAAGCATGAACTATTTAATTGTTGAACACAGACTTTGAAATGTCAAGGCTGTGATTACGAAACCCGGAACAAAATGGATATTATGCAAATGTGTTCAGCAGCTTTTCCTCATTAGCAAAACTTTACTTAGGGGAGTGAAATGGAAATATTTCATATATTCAAATAAACCATATACAGACAGAATAGCAAAAACTATTGCATCTTGAATTCAAATGGACAAAATTGTCCATGTGGAATAAAATATGTAGAAATCTGTCAAGGAAATCAATAATTATTGAGACCTGAGATCAAATTAAAGAATCTCTTCAGAGCACAGATAAGTGGTTCAGGCTATCAGTTTATAACTACAACTCACGCATGTTAATATGTAACTATGCAAATACACAGACTGTCAAAACACTCTCAAGAGGTACATGATTCATTATTAAAATGTGTATGCATTAAGACTTTGTTAGACTGACCAAATTTAGAAATGTGAATGGGTGATTGTAATTACAAACAACATCATATTGGTATAGTATATGGCACAAATGTACCCTGTACTTTTAACCATCTGTCATGCAGTATTTTTCTCATTTTTTTCCAGAGATTGCTTGGCACAGCTGGGGTTTGTGACTGATTTTTTCTTGTATCCGTTTAAATGAATGGCACAGAAGCTGAAATGGCATTAAAGACATTGCGTCTGTATAAATACATTTTGAAAGGAACATTTTGTTTCATCTTTGCCCAAACATGTAATACGCAAATTAAGTGTATGGATGCAATTTTCATGTGTACTATCATGAGTACCTTCCTGTAAAAAACTGTAACGTACCTTCTTGCATTATTTTTTTTTTTTTTTTGGAAGTAATAGAAGATAAATCCCTCTGAAAAGATCTTGAGTAATAAAAGGCAGTGATGACAGCATGCCATAATGAGATGGTGAAGAGCAATCAAGACCCAAGAATATCATGTCACCACTCTTATTCCTGGAAGAGGAATAAACAGGATGTTTCACCACTTCAAGAAAATCAAACAATCTCCTTTAACTACTCCTGCGGCACATTTGATTTCTGGTGTGTCTTCACACCAATGTTTGAAAGCTGCCTCTCAATTTGATACACACATGGAAATGACTGCCATCATGCATTAGCAGTCTTTGATTCTCATAAGACGACCAAAATATTGGTGTAAAATTATTTTGAAGCGGTTTGTGAACAGAAAAGGATGTGCATGTCAGGGTTTCTATGCCTAGCAGCATGGCAGACCCAGGGAGGGGATCAGTTGCCCAATCTGCTGGACTGGACAGGACAGGACGAGACAAGACTGGGGACTGACGAGAGATTAAACCTACAAACAACTCTGTAGAGAATAAGCGGTGTCACAGGACTGGTAAGACAGAGCAAGGAAACACTGACGTAGCACAACGAACTGGCAAAACAACAATATAAAGGACAGGAGAACATGAGGAACAGGTGACAACACTCAGACAAAGAAGGAGAGAACGAGAGGGACAGGTGACAACATTCAGACCAACGAGGACTAAACAAGGGGGTATGGTAATGGGAAACAAGGAGGCAGGACGAGAGGAGCACATGGCAGACAACAACAAAGACAGAGTCATGATGCTCAGACACAAAACAAGCATAGAAACATGAAACACAGACAAGACTGACAAAACAGTGTGGGCAGGATCCTGACAGTGCAAGGGGAAAGGAAGGGAAGGGAATACAGAATGGGAAAGGGTGGAAGAAGAAAGGAAAAGACAGATTGGAAATGGTGAAGGAAAGGAAAGGAAAGGAAAGGAAAGGAAAGGAAAGGAAAGGAATACAGAATGGAAAAGGGTGTAAGAGGAAAGGAAAAGAGATTAGAAATGGTGCGAAAGGAAATGAAAAGGATAATGCAAAAGAAATGGGTAAGAGAAAAGGAAAAAAAAACTGAATGGAAATGGTGCAACAAGAGAGGAAAGGGTGATAGAAATAGAACAGAAAGGATACAAGAGGGGGAAGATGTGAGGATCCTAATCTTGTTAACATTACCTAACAATCCTTATCTTGGGTGATGTAACCTAGTGACTACAAATTAAAGCTCATAATTAAAAGCTGTTAAATAAAAAAAACACTGCGTTCCTGCAAAGATACTTTGTGTCTGCAGGGGAACAGTGCCTGTAATTATTCTACCATAAATCACTTGCATAAGAAACATCAGATGTATAAATTACCCAACACACAAGCCTTTATAACACAGTCACTTGTTACATCAAGAGCACATTACTACTGGAAAATATAAAAGTACATACATCTACTCAAACTGAATGTATGTTGTAAACCTCTCAGTGTGATAATTTACTCCAAAATAGAACCTGGAATCATTTGGCACTGATTTCATATGTTGTTCTTTTCACTCTGCAAGTTTTTCCTTGATAATTTTAGTCGGCAGCCACAAATTCTATGATTAATCAGCAAGCCAACAGCATTTCCACGAACCATCAGAAGCACATATTTACTTCAAGGTTATTATTATTATATTCTTTTTAAGAAATTACCTGTAATATATCTGTTTCTGTTTAGTTTCCTTTCTGCCCATATTTGGTTCTTCCTGTTTTAGTTCATGACCCAGTTTTGTTAATTAGTTATATTCATCACCTGTGTTCTATTAATTACCTTGTTTCCTCGTTTGTTCCACTCCCTTTATAAGTCCTCAGTTCTCCCTCTGTGTTTGTCGGATCTTAATGTTGTAAATGGCTATTAGTGGTTGTTGCCAATAAATATACGTTTTCATTATTCATCGTTGTGAGCGCCTTTCTACAAGCACCGACCGTCACAGAAGATCCGACCTAGACAGAAAACCAGACGAACGCCGGTGACCACTGAAATTATGACTCCGGCTGAAGTCGCGCTGTGCAGGTTACGGCAGGGCGGCCTGAGGTTGGCGCGATATGTGGAGGTTTTCCTCGAGATCGCCAACCAGGTGAGCTGGCACGACGCAGCTCTGGGTGCGCGTTTCCTGCTGGGGTTGGATGACGAGGTAATACGTTGCGATCTTCCAAGAGGTGATTTTTCCCTGATCGAGCTCATTAACTTAATCTTCTTCCTCAATGGACTCGACGAAGAAGTCGAGGAGATTCCCCAAACTCGTCATTCTGCTCCAGCAGGAACGCACAGCGTCTCCCCAGCTCATTCCTCGCCGGGGTCCTCCACATACCTCGCCAACGGCTCTTCCCGCCTGCCCAACCCTATAGTTTCGCCATCCGTGGCGAAGAGGATCCCGCCGTACTCGGCGATGAATGTTCCGCCCGCGGCGAGGAGGATTCCGCCGCAAGGGGCGATGAACGTTGCGCCGTCCGCGGCGAAGAGGATCCATCCGTACACGGCGATGAATGTTCCGCCCGCGGCGAGGAGGAAGCCGCCGAAAAGGGCGATGAACGTTGCGCCAGCTGCGGTGAAGAGGGTTCCGCCGCCTACGCCTCAGGTTAAGGACAGGGGGCTATTGGATGAGGCTCTTCCCCCGGAATTCTCGGCTCCCATGCTCACGCCAGAAACTACTCCTCACCAGTACCATCCAGTGCCTGCTCCTCGCCAGTGCCATCCTGTGCCTGATCCTCGTTTGTGTCCGCCTATCCCCGCACCTCGCAAGAGGGTCCCGTCCAGCCCACCTGAGTTCCCGCTGGTCCCGTCCAGCCGTCCTGAGTTCCCGCTGGTCCCGTCCAGCCCACCTGAGTTCCCGCTGGTCCCGTCCAGCCCACCTGAGTTCCCGCTGGTCCCGTCCAGCCCACCTGAGTTCCCGCTGGTCCCGTCCAGCCCACCTGAGTTCCCGCTGGTCCCGTCCAGCCCACCTGAGTTCCCGCTGGTCCCGTCCAGCCCACCTGAGTTCCCGCTGGTCCCGTCCAGCCCACCTGAGCTCCCGCTGGTCCCGTCCAGCCCACCTGAGCTCCCGCTGGTCCCGTCCAGCCCTGCGCCTCCCGTGCGCCCTCTAATGTCCGCGCTGCAAGAGCGCCCCTTTGAATCCGCGCTGCAAGAGCGGCCCCAAGTGTCCGCGCTGCAAGAGCGCCCTCCTGCGTCTCCGCTGGTCCCGTCCAGCTCTCCTTCGTCTCCGCTGGTTCTATCCAGCTTCGCGCCTCCCGTGCGCCCTCAAATGTCCGCGCTGCAAGAGCGCCCTCAAGTGTTTGCGCCGCAAGAGCGCCCTCAGGAGTCCGCGCTGCAAGAGCGCCCTCCTACATCTACGCTGGTCCCGTCCAGCTCTCCTTCGTCTCCGCTGGTTCCGTCCAGCTCCGCGCCTCCCGTGCGCCCCCCAGTGCCCGCTCCTCCAGAGCGCCCTCTAGTGCCCGCTCCTCCAGAGCGCCCTCTAGAGCCCTCTCCTCCAATGTGGCCCCCAGAGGGGAACTTTCCCAAAGAAATTTTGGGGGGGGCCATATAGTCCCAGTCTGTGTGGCCAGGCCAAAGGCCAAGGCCACAATGGACTCTGATCTCCAGTCCTGCCATGGCCTCCCAAGGCTCCGGATCCGCCATGGTCTCCCGAATCCCCAGTCCTGCCATGGCCTCCCAAGGCTCCAGATCCGCCATGGCCTCCCGAATCTCCAGTCCTGCCATGGTCTCCCAAGGCTCCTGATCCGTCCTGGAGGCTCCCCTGTCCTATCCTGGTCCTGCTCCAGCCTCCAGGACGCCCGCCCCCCCCTCCCTGATGTTACTGTTACGGTGCGGGACGCACCTTCCGGGAGGGGGAGATACTGTAATATATCTGTTTCTGTTTAGTTTCCTTTCTGCCCATATTTGGTTCTTCCTGTTTTAGTTCATGACCCAGTTTTGTTAATTAGTTATATTCATCACCTGTGTTCTATTAATTACCTTGTTTCCTCGTTTGTTCCACTCCCTTTATAAGTCCTCAGTTCTCCCTCTGTGTTTGTCGGATCTTAATGTTGTAAATGGCTATTAGTGGTTGATGCCAATAAATATACGTTTTCATTATTCGTCGTTGTGAGCGCCTTTCTACAACCACCGACCGTTACATTACCATTTCCTTGATGAGATGCAGCACTGATAGAAGCCCTTCTGGTGCAGGACTCAATTATTGTTTTCACACTGGGCCAATCTGAATTGAGATAAAAAAGTTTATTGTGGACAAAAGCATGCAATCAAGTGGGATGCCACAACAACAGGAGGAAACAAGACATAGACACCAACATATTTATTTTGTCATAAACAGACTCTTTTTTTATCCAAAGCAAATTACAGAGATACCACCGGAGGAACCTGGGCTAAAATGTCTTCAAAGATGTGCATAGAATAATTCTAAATTTGAAATCTACAAATACTTCCAAAATGTTTAGATTAATGATTTATAAAATGTATATGCAAAACATTATTGTTATTATTATTATTATTATTATTATTACTACTACTACTACTATTATTATTTTAATATTTTTTAATGTATTTTCCCCAAAGGAACATTAATGCAGTTAATGCATTAGTGACGCAAACCACAAAACAGTTGCTCAGTCAAACATATAATTATTATAATACACATTATGAATGCATATTGTGTGTCAGGGACTGAAGACCGGACAATACAAGATGACTTCAGCTGAAGGACGCGCTGTGGGATTTGTGGCAGGGCAGTCGGAGGTTGGAGCGATATCTGGAGGATTTTCTCGAGCTCTCCAACCGGGTGAGTTGGCAGCTCACCCCACGCCGAGAACCTCCACATACCTCACCAACGGCTCCTACCGCCTGCCCAACCCCAAATACCCCTGTATTCTCCAAAGCTCCACTCTCGTTCTCAGCCCAGAAGCGTTGTCCGCGGCGAAGTTAAAGTCCGTTTGATCCGGAAGTTTGCAACCGTTTTTACTTCCGTATTGTGACGTATTTTTCCTAGAGAAAAAGAATATTGAATGAGGAAAATAAAGGGCATAGCTTGTTTTTTCTACTGCAAATGGATTGCATGTAGTAAAGCAGGTGTTTCATTCAGAAATGAACACTGACAGTTGGAGGGGCGTGGTTAAAGATGTCATGCTCATGCCCAAGCCGTCAAACTGTTGTCATCAGAGAAGGCCCATCATTTTAGAGGGGAGGAGCAGATTTGGATTAAAGATTATGAAGGCAAACAAAAAACAATTTGTGGATTGACTTTTATGGTTGAATTGTTCACCACAAAAATAGCAATGTGCACTAACAAAATAAATATAGTAAATTTTGATTTCACGTGGACTTTAAAGCAGCTGTCTGCGGGGAAATCAAGGCCGCCGTTCGCGGCTCACTCATGCCCGTCGTCCATGGGGAAGTCAAGCCCTCATGTGTCGGTACCAGCCCCAGAGCACGCTCGAGAGCCCGCTCCTCGATGGCACCCTCCAGTGCTCGCTCCTCTAGAGCGCCCTCAAATACCCGCTCCTCCAGAGCGCCATCCAGATCCCGAGTCCCCGGATCCGCCATGACCTCCTGAGTCCCCGGATGCACCATGGTTGCCCGAGCTCCCTGTTCCCCGTATCCTAGTCCTGCACCAGCCAGGTGGAATGTTACAGCGCAGGACCTGCCTTCCACGAGGGGGAGGTAATGTCAGGAAGTCTCTGTCACCTGTCATCAGTCACAATCACCATCACCTGGAGCACTGATTACCTGCACCTGCCTCAGCTCGTTACACTCCCTTTATCTCTGCACTCCTCTTACTATCAGATTGTCCGGTCTACCATTCACTACCCTGAACTATACCAGACTCCTTACCTGCTACTTACCTGTTGTTTCCTTCCCTCCAATATTCTCCTACGTCTCCGCGATCCCGATTATCCACAGCACCCGTTCATCCCCTGGATTCCTGCAACAAACCATCCAACGATTATCAAGAGCTAAGAACCCCAGAACTTTCTATATCCACTCATACTCACCTGTCTTCAGTCCTCTCCATATCAGCATTGTCAATAAACCCTTCAGTTTTCCTGCATTCCTCCTGTCTCTGACTCCGTTTATGACATTATGATTAATGTATGTTGTGATTGTTTATCTTTTAAAAAAATCCAACATAGTTTATTAATTGAAAAGATGAATTACCCCAAGGCACTCGTAGTAACAATAAAAAGCCTTTCATTAACTGGGCTAAATCATTAAAATAATTAAAAAGGTACACACTATAGTCAACATTTGAAGTGGATCAAAATCTTTCATCAAAGTTGTCCAAAAACCTAAAACCAAAATTCGTTCTTATAGCACAACTTTGATGAACATTTTTGATTCACTTCAATTGTTGACTACTATAGATCTAAGCATTTTATTAATTATTATGCATAAGAACATTTCATGTCAGTTTTTGCCTTTATAAATCCTGATTGTCTTTCACCATGAGATGAATACAGTCATATGTGCATTTTATAAATGAGACCCCAAATATTTGCATCATCACTTTGTGAGTTTGCTCATATAACCAAATGCATGAGGAACAAAAATGTGGCAAAGTTTACCAACACTGAAAACACTATTGTCTGTATGAACATGAGCGGCTTCATCAAATCCTCATCAGCAGGAACAATTTCACAGCAATAATTAAAGCGCTAATCATTAGTGCTTGTAATCGTTCAATCATTAATCACCAGGAACGTTACATACCATAATCATGATGGCATGATGGCGTGTTATAAAGCTTGATAGCGCTAGTTTTGTCTGCGTAGTGAGTTTAAACAGACTCGCCTTGAGGGAGGCCTTTCTTCTTTTGTTCTCTGGTTGACTGGGGAATTCAAAGTGCATTATGGGGACAAAAAGTACAACTTAAATGAGTGAAGTGAAAAAAGTATGTAACAAAAGACAGAGAATGTAAGTTATTTGAAAATGCGTCTTTTAAGCAGTTCTACTTTCCAAAAATATTTCTTAATTTATTTTACTTTTATAATGGATGTTGTATGTGGCATTTTGCCTTTCGTTTTCGTATTATTTGGCATCCACTTAATACGCAGCTTGAAACAATCAAAACTTGTTTTTCAGATATTTCGGATCTCCCCTCACATGTCATTTCAAAAGCAGGTAGGCCATCATCCATCACGCGGGTTTCTGCTCAGAGCAAAGTGGCCGGGGCAAGGGTTAAAAGGGGCTTCCTGATTGCTGCTGTTATTCTAGAAGAGTTCACTGCCTTCCAATCATCCACTACAGGGTCACGAACAAGGAGGGAAAATGCAGTCCAATCCTTATAAGCTGAAAAAGTATGTGTGCTTTGGACCGGTACCAGCATGCAATTATTCTACAACACAGTCCACTCATCACTGGTCTCGTCGACCGAAGAGATGAAAAGAGCAGATTTAAGACTGAATTGATGTGTGTGGATGGCTCAGCTGAGGTGAAGAGCAGGTGATGAGCTGAGCATAATCTTTGGGAGGCCAATTTAGGAGTAATGAAATTGCTGAATGAGATCAGCATAAATCCGACGATGCAGTGAGGAGAATGGACAAACCAATTATAGAGCCCAATAAAGTCACACCTGGAGAGAAGACAACAGGTCACAACCAACTACTGAACTGCCAGTGTACTGAAACTTTAGAGACTTTGAGGATATGTTAGTGCGGAAAGCTCTCATATGGAGAAGCTAATTACATGTTTAAAATGCATTTTAGTAGAGACACTTTACAAGGATTTAAAGAGCATCTTGTTTTACCATGAATAAGTGGCAACCACTGAGGAAAACATTTCAAACAAGATTCAATTACACTGGAGCATTTGCCTTTTGGGTTCTTTGTGTATATGTATTTTATTTTTTTTTTTAACTGTATGGATTCTTGACTAAAGAACTTTGAGATTATGAACAACAAATGTTGTTTTTGTGGGTGAATACATATAACCAAGGGTCAATGACAATTTTTAAAGTCTGAGCATCACATCATAAAAAGGAGAAGGCTTTAAGAAATATTTTTCTTAATGTAAATGTCAAGTTCTAAAAAAATATATATTTTTAAAATTCATTTTGGTTTTGTACTTTTTTGAAAAATATTTACATCATTTTTTTATTAAAATTTAACATAACCAAGTAAAAAGTAATGTTTAAAAAAAAAAGTACACAGCTTTATTTATTCAAAAATATATTTCATACATAGTTCTAATGATAATGTTTGATTTAAATGATAAATAAAGTATTTAGTACTTATATACATTGTGGCCTCGGTGTATATATATATATATATATATATATATATATATATATATATATATATATATATATACTTATATACACACACACACACACTAGTCAACATTTGAAGTGGATCAAAACCTTTCATCAAAGTTGTCCTAAAACCTAAAACCAAAATGCGTTCTTGTCTTAGGACAACTTTGATTAACTTTTTTGATCCACTATATATAATTTATATATACGTATACATCCATATATGGTAACACTTTATTTTAGGGTCTCTTAACTAGTTGCTTATTAGCCTGCATATTACTAGAATATTAGCCATTTATTAGTAGTAATTGAGTTTAAGCTCCACAAATCAAATTAATTTAAAAAGCAAAGCTAATTTCAATTCAGCATTTGTAAGCATCTTAGAAGAGGCTATTTTTATATGAATGGCATTTCAAATCTATTTTTAGATGCAGGCAAACACATCATTGACCCTGTATGTGCAGGCCTGCAGAAGTTCATGGGTATTGATCTAAGCAGGTGTACGTGATGTTCGTGCAGCCCTCACTACCTGCAGTTAATTTTAAAGAGCTGACGTACTGCCGGCCTGACCCATCCAGCAACAACATTGTGCTTCAGGGTCCTCTCAGTGGCCAAAAGCGTGAGTGCTCCAAACTTTGTTTGAGGACAGAGAACAGTCATCCATCTACAGCTCGATCAAAGATGAAACAATCATCATATTCAAATTGGTAGATTTGTTTTTTGAGACATGACTCATAGGGCATGAATAAACTATGAGAAGCGTTAAAACATCTGAATCAACACCGTTGCTACTAACTACTGGTGTTATGTCTGTAAATTCACAAGACGCATATATTGATCTTCTATGGCTCATTGACAGGACTCACAGTTATGCATAGTTAGACGCAGTTGCCAAAATAACATCTTCTGTTCACCACTCTCAGACCATAACAAGCAGGATGCATTTGCAAGAAATAAATCATAAAGAAACATGATAAATTACCAAACAAACCTTTTCTTTAGTTGCAGCAAAATAAAAAAAAAATTAAAAAAAGGTCAGGTCAAAAAGTAACATGAATCAATAATTGATATGGGTTTTGACAGTTCCTTGCAAATATGGAGGTGCTGGCGGCACAGTCACTGTTTACTGCCCAATACTTTAAGTTTGTTACCATGTGTTCAATATTAGATTTCTCCTATGATGGTCCAGTGAAGGGGCTGTACTGCTTGAAACTCATGCATCATTAATCAAAGCTCCTATTTCAGTGCAAAATATTTGAGTAGGAACCTAGCAGGATTATTTTTGGAATAACATTTACAGAAAACCGAATTAAAGGTTAATATGAAACTTCTATGTCAGAAAACACTGATTTTAGAAATGAACCAAAAGCGACATATAAAAGTTACGTAATGTAGCATGCATTGCACATATGGAGCAACAATAGCATTATTGAGAATCAACAAGGTTAACAAACCAATAGCATTATCAACGAAACCATCAGCGGACCAGAATGGAATTCATGCAGAAAAAAAGTCTTAGGTGGCAAATTTACATAGCTAAATGTCAAATACACATTAAAATGTAAAAATGAATAATAATAATAAAAAAAAACGTACTTTTAAAATATATATTCATATTTTAAATATATATAATTTAAAAAATCCCAGTTTGAACATTTTAACATGAGTCAAATCAATGCTGCATGTTTAGTCACTGCACCAGTCACAAGAGCTCAATGGTTGATTTCCAATTATGCCATGACGACAACCACTCATTAACACTCCCCTGATAGCATGTCATAATGCTCCATTAGGCTTAATCAGTGTCTGTAGTAAATCACTGTAATTGCTTCTCCATAGACAACAATAGATAAAGCGCCCACATGATGCTGTGGAGCGCATAGTATTTTCACAAGTTCAGCAGTGTGAAATGATCACATCACAAGAGTGAAATGGTCTGGTCCTATTTGAGGCTAGACTAAATATGACAGAAAAAAGCCTTAAAATCACCTTGTCGATCATCTTCATTTATTTTAAAACGAATTTAGCCAATTACTCTAATCATAATGTCAAGCAGATATTTCTTTGTCAGAGGAAATGGTTTGTGACAAGATGTCAGACAGGATTGCTGAGACTTTGGTGAACAACCAAGTCTAATTCAAGTCTAAATCTCTGATTGGTTAAATCTCTCACTCGGATCTTTCGCATAACTGAAGCATCTGTTATATTGAGGCTTTTCAATGTGAAAAAGCTCTCATGAAAAGTTGAAGTCGAAAATAAGAGCTGGACAAAAAGTTTCTTGCATGTTTTGATTTAAGTATATTATTTAACACATTTAATTGAAACTGATTTAATTTCAGCCTCTACTTGTCGAGACTCTTCAATGAAAATAAGGTGTATAATATAAGGAGAAACTATCCATTAGCATTCCCATTCATCTCAATAACAGATGTCAAGGAGCAGGCCTATATATAACATCAAAACATATTTTATGACTATGTACTAGTCACTCTTAAAGGTTCTGCCAGCCCTCATGAAGTGGTTATATAAATCTACTTCACTAAAGTAATATTAGTGTGGAATCGAGGAGCAGATTATGCAAAACAATATTATCCCTCTAGGTTATTCAAGGAGAACCAGCCATAACATAATAACAGACAGGAATATCTAGTGTTCATTACATTAATATTATTAGAAATCTTCTGATCTGAACAGCACATTTTGGGAGCACCAAATATTTAGTCTCTTCACACCTCATTACACAGAGGAAGTACGTGATTGGAGAAACAACATTGTGGCCTCGGTCCAAAACAATATGAATTGAGAAAAATACCACTGGCTGCCGCTCCAGTCTGACACAAATAATCCAGTATATTTATCAAGTGCCACCTTTCTTCCTTTGTAATTTGAAAAATATTGGAAGCAAACCAGATGGACCAGAGGGACCACTTGTGAGGGAAGTGCATTGTTTGTGAAGAGAATTTAGACTGCATAGAGTTTGTGTAGCATTTAAGCAGTGCAAACTACCACATAAATATAAATATTCTCGATAAATAATTTTCAAATAATGTTTTGAAATAATAATACCAGCATTAATAATATTGCATTTAATATATTTATGTATATAAGCACAGCCCAGCCAACCTGGATAGCCTGTATACGATACTGAATATAACTGTTTTTGTTGTTTTTCTAATAATCAATAACTCAATATGATCAAAGGAAATTACAGAAAAAAAAAAAAAAAAAAATTATAATGATAATGACCTCTAATAGCATGAGGATTGGTTCTTTATTTTTCCATTTACTGAATGCCATACTGAATACAGCTGTTGTTAATAAAAATCAATCAGTCAATTTAATAAATCCATACAATTAAGGGTTTTGAAATTATGGCCAAAAAAATGAAAATGATCACTGAAAGCACTCTGCATTTACTATTGCATATTACTGGCACTAAAAAAACTCATAGTGAGACAACAGTTAAGTGTAAGATGTGCCATTATAAAATTATGCTGATGGGACCATTGTCATTTTCAATACTGTTGTTCATTTAACATCGTTTGCATATCCAAACCTGAATATGCTGTTGATTATTCAAGCTAGGCATGGAAATGGCACTCAGTTGATCAACATCATTTTCATTTCCTTGTACATGTGGATGGGAAAGCAATGCTCCTTGTTAGGAAAATAATGAAAATACCTAACAACGTGCCACAGCAAATGATTCTCATTTTAAAATGTGGATGGGCGAAGAAGCAGCCCCATTACACCAAAAAAAAAAAAGGGTTAATTTCCAGAGCTATATCTTAGTGATGCCCTGAATCATTTACTGAAGCATGAATTGTAGCGTAGTGGTTCTTTGGTTTCTATTTTGTCTGGAGTAAAATGGCTGATACGTTCAAGGTCTACTGCAGCTCTGGATTCACTGCACTAAATATAAAACTTATTTGCTGCTGTATATTGGAGAGAGATATATTACAGAGTTGATGTCTCAGCAACAAATAACACTGCAGTCTTCCTTCTGTTCCGCAATACCTTCTTTGACCGCACAGCAGTCAAAAAAAAAGTTAAGTTAAGATGACTGCGGAGAGGTAAACTGCTGTAAAACTTTCAGTCAGGGGAAGGGTGTTATTTTTAAGGTTTCTGATATATTTGAGGGTAATATGTTATTTGGAAAGTACACCATCACAGTGTAAATAAAATCCTGAAACATGGCACTGGAACTGATGGGGGACTCGCATCTACATTCCAAAAAGGGTATGCGGTTTTCCATATGTAACATTTTTCTTGAGGAGTGCATAATTTTAATCTCAAAGATGAAAATTCTGTCACTGTTTACTTACGCTCTTGTCATTCCAAACCCAAATGACTTCCTTTTCAGATGAAAAAAAACAGTATAGAAGTGGTCCTTACACACTTAAAAATGAAGGTTGTAAAATGGGATTTTCTCAGTGATGCAATAGAAGAAACCATTTGCATTCCTCAAAAAACTATTAAAGGGCATATTGCAGGTTAGAGACTCCAGTGAGTCGATGTATAGAAAAATACTGTAGGAACTAGATTTTCTTTAAAATATACTTTAAAATACGCTATTAAGGCTTCTGGAGTCGTTTTTGTGAGAGAATTTTACTTCCGCATCTGAAACACGCCAAAACCGGAAGTGACGCATCAAAAGGGAGAGCGGTCCATTTAAACCACAGGAAAACAATGGATCGCAATGACAGTTCTGACGCTGAAGAAATTTTAAATGTGTATTTACACTCGTATGACGGACCACAGATACAATTATGAGCCTGCTATGCAGCCAAGAGAGCAGGACAGGCCAGGATTAGACAGAACAACGGTCAGAGAAGACAAATTGAGTTGATGTGAGGAGAACAGAGTTGGTGTTTGGTGAGAGATCAGTGTTAGCTTACAGATATACACACGTTAGCTAATGTAATCAGGCAATAGCAATGCTAGTGTTGATACTACCAGTAATAGAAACTAATAAGCGTTGATCAAGCGTTTCACACTCGTTAATATCCGACACTAACATTATGTGATAGTGGTTTCTTATCACTGCAGGAGAGAGAGATAAACATGTTTTTGATTCATAGGTGCTTGTGTGGGAAATGCGAGGAAAGCATAGACCTCTCCAGGCCAGCAGACACATGTTTTAGGGCAGAAATCATGTATTACTCTAAGCTAAATACATGTATACATGTATAAATACATTGTTAAAGATTTTAATATTAAAACAGTCTGAATAATTTTGATTCTCAATTACAAGTTAACTCTATTTAGGTCATGACTACCTATAGTAACACTTTTTGATGCCATTGGTATAACACAATCAATAATGACAGCATACAGACAAGTTGTCCGCTGGGCCTGTGGTGTTCTGGGCAGCCTTTATCTGCATGTGTTGTGTCAGCCATTAGAAGATAGTTTACAGAGGAAGGAGGACTGCATAAAGGTTTTGAACGGCCCCATTTTGTTGACAATCAATAAAAAATAAAATCACAATCAAGCAGATCTGCCTTTATGGTTAATTAAATTCAGTTTTATTTATACAGCACTAAATCATAAATATTATTTCATAGCACTGTTAATACCCAACTCAAAACACAACATTTCAACTGTATATAGATAGATAGATAGATAGATAGATAGATAGATAGATAGATAGATAGATAGATAGATAGATAGATAGATAGATAGATAGATAGATAGATAGATAGATAGATAGATAGATAGATAGATAGATAGATAGATAGATAGATAGATAGATAGATAGATAGATAGATAGATAGATAGATAGATAGATGTGATAGATAGATGATAGATGCTGTGTTCTCGTGGAGCCTGTGGTGACCTGCAGTATTCCTCTCTCAGACGGCATATGCTGGGAGAAGCAAACACAAGTTTAGATCACATTCACTGCTGACCATGCTTTTCCACTTGGCCTCTATCACATCTGTTAAGTTACACACCACCGCGGTGTTTGAAGCAGATGCATTAGTGAAGTCCAGTCTCTTCACCTGCAGTAACGCACCAAAGCCCTGAAGATACCGTCCTATTTCTTGTTAGGAAACCTGTGGACTCGATGTCCTGACAGGCTGGAGTTTGTGCAACCTCCACAAACACAATAATTTACCATGACAATGATAAATTGAAATAAAAATAACTACCGAAAACACACTGACTCGCGCCCGCTCAAAGCAGAGTGCGGCACACGACTCCCTTACGTGACGTAATATGACGCAATGTTGAAAAAAATCGTTTTTTGAGAACTGTCAAGGAAAGCCTCACTTTTTCATCCAAATTTGTGCCCTTGCGTCTTGTAAAACATTTTCAAATCCTGCATTAACGGTTCATGTGGTATTTTCATACAAGGTTATATATTCATTTGAAAAAAAATTTTTTACCTGCAATATGCACTTTAAGTGAAAGGAACTAGCCACCAGGACAGTCCCCCTGAGTACTACATTTTTCCCCTATAGGGCTATTTTGCTGCACCACCAGTAACTCTGAAATTACGTACTGTAAGTCAGTGTCATTTAAGCGCACCATTTAATAACGTCAACAACTGCAGAGGGACAGAGAAGTGCCTGGACTTCGACGTCGGTCAATCTATCCTCGTTTTCCATGTTCATAGAGTTTATGTAGTAAGTATATGTTAATTGTGTGTTTACATGGCTTTTTCCAAATAGATTGTGGTGGTGTTTGTACAGTATGTGTTTGGCCAACCAAAGTACACTTACATCAGTAGTTCCTTTTGTGCTGGGTTAGATCCAACTTTGAAGAAGCTATGATTTAGTCCCCCAAAAGATGTTCATCTAGGTAAAATAATTTCCAGTCCTACAGTGAACATGCTACTTCCACCAATAGTTAGGAACTACTGTATATGAAAATGTTCCTCCTGCGTGAAAGCCCATATGGATGTTAAAAGGTTCTTCATGGAACCATCAATGAAGAACCTTTATTTTTAAGACTTACAAGCTATATTTAAGTATTATCAACTCAAACAATAGGCTTTGTGTTAGGAACAAACTGAAGATTGATTATCTTCCCTTCTAGTGAGCTGTACTACGACTGGATCAATGAACAAGTAGGTTGAATTTGAGAACCACAATAAACCAATTCATGAACAGATCATTCAGACATAAGCTTTTATCAAATGATTTACAGAAAAGATCTGACTTTAAAAAGTTCACAAATCAAACATTGCTATTTCCCCGGATTTCAATAAAGATTTTAAGCAGATCTGACCTTTCAACTTATACAAATTATTCAGCAAAATATGATTACTATTGAAGGGAAAAATGCTTAATGAATGTGTAATTACATACATATCATATGCACAGTTTTGTTGCACAATACAATTCATCAGTTGCTTCCCGTGGCCGTGATTCAGCTGAGCTCTATATATTATGCCTTATAATCTGCATAAAGTGCAAACCGCAAGGCTATCTTATCTGAAGTTCCTAACACTCAAATATTGAAATTAGTTTGCATGAACCGTTGGCTGGAAATGTAATGAGAAGCTTGTCAGTGAAGATATATTGTTCATACAACTGAGTGGGCCTCCATGTGCTGTCCAGCGAACGAACAGATAAGTAAATTTCATTAAATGCCCTTAACTTTCAAACCATACTATTATTGAAAATGTGATGTTCCAAAGGAATTATTATTTGTTTGTTTTGTTTCATGAGTAAACCAACTAAATGTTTATTTAGTTGTTAATGTCCCTATGTTCATGGGTGAATTAAGGGAAGGTTTTGCGTAACGTATGGAACAAGATACCCGTATGTACCAACGGTGTGTTGTAGAGAACAAATAAAAAGCTTGCTGCGTTGTTTGGAACAGCCATCACGTCTCCGTCTGATATTTGTTCGAGGAACAAATTATTAAAAAAACTAATTTTAATTTGAACTCTAAAAGGCTATTTTACTGACAGGAATTAATGTCTGGTGCTCATTTCCAAGTCATTTTAATCTCAGGCAAAAGCATAAAGCATGTGGGGACTGATGTGCAGAGGACAGATAATCGTATATGAAGTGCACATTGCTATTCAAAGATCGACTGTGAACATTTCGTTCTTCGTTCCTTTGGACAGTCAAAACTTTAATTTAATGGCTGTTACATCATGTCATTATATATTTTTTGCTATGCACTGCTTTAATGTGCTGGAATAATTAGCCTAATTACGTTCATCACTTGATGTGCCAAAAACATTAAACACAAAGTTGCTTTTTGAAGCACAATGTCTTTTTATTAGCTATTTGATGTGATAATGGACTGAAAAATGAAGTCTATAGACAACCATATTCATCAAATACCTTTGATTTGGATTTCAGAAATACACTGAAATCGTACCATTTGCACTTTTTGCAGCCAGGACTAGACTCATTCTCCTGTAAAAGCTTTTATGAAATGATTGGGAAAATGTGATTATTTTGCAGTGTCCATACCCATTTTATTCCATGCCAGTCGCAGGTCACACGCAATATGCAATTTAGGTTTGACGTAAAACACATGGTTGTGATTATTGATAAAATCAGACAGAAGACCCCAGGTGTGTTAAAAGCAATGCCATCTGTAGCACAAGGACAAAATGTATTGTCTACTATAAAAACATTAAGTTTAGTGCTAAATTATAAGCACTAATTGCAATCTATGAGTGCACTTAAACATTTTAACTTCTTTTTTTTTACCCAGTCATCAACAAATAAAATTTCAGTTAGAAATTCTTGGGCACTTTCATAAAAACTGTACTTCCTATGGGTAAGCAGGTTTCTGTAACAGGGAAATTTGATACTGGTCAGAAATGTACATTTAATGCCCAGTGGAATGTCTAAAGTTCCATTTTAAGACAAAACAAACGGCCATCACATTTCCTGAGGTCAAAGGTAAACCAACGCTTTTCCCACACAACTGAATCTAAATAAAAAGCAAACATATAACATATGCTGACAGTTTCTTTGATAAGTACAGAAGTAAAGATTTTAAGGAAATACTTCAAAATACCCCTGATAAATAAACCGCTAGCCAAGGAGGTAAGAAAATGTCATTGTATAGCAACATGCAAGTTTCAAGTGAATGCATGAACTCCTCTAAAGTCAATTCAAATTAAATATAACTTTTTAAGTACACAAACTGATTCAGCACTGGCCACTCCATTATTTGAAATTGCTCTTTGGTACTTTTGAGCTCAGAATGGTTTTATTTGCTGAAAACAATGCTAATTGATTCTAATGCCAAAAGTGCTTTTCACCAGCTCAACTATAATGAAGTGCCTAAGAAAATCAATTAAAAACATTAATGCTTGATACAGTGTTGCTGATCCTGATGAAAATACTGAGACAGTCTCAGTGCACTTTATTTGCAAGAACTAATGACAGATGACAAAAAGAACCAATAGAAGAGTTATTTTAGCTTTTCAAAACATTAAAAATTGTAAATTAATCCCATTTCTGTCACAGGATTTTACAACCTCAGGATTTATTCATTTCATAATTGTGAAACTTTTATTTCACAATTCTGAATTGTGAGACATAAAGTCAGAATTGCCATTGTCATAATTAGTAAACTTTTTATCTTAAAATTCCATTACCTGTATTCCAATTTGTGGCAGGAAAAAAAAAAAAAAAAGATATAAAACATTGTAAAGTTAGATTTATACGATGTAATCTCAGATTTGCAAGAAAAGGTAAGAACCGTGTTAATAAAAAAAGATAAAATTGTTAGATAAGAGACAATTACCTTTTATATTTTATTTAGTTATTTTTAATCCTTTGTCAGAAATGGGTGCCTATAGTTTTCCACAGATTAATCATTATAGGATGAATTCACTAAACACTTGTGCTACTTTTGTGCACAATCAGTATTTCAGTGCAAAAAAAAAAATGGAAAGTTGTAGTAGTCTGCTGTATTCTCCATTAACTAAAATAAACCGACCCACAAGATCAGGAATTGTTCTGTGCAAACTGTGTTTAGCACAAATTATTTAAATGATTTGTATAATTCCTTCAGCTAAAACAATGCAGGCAGGCAACTGTGGTACCAACAGGTGCAATTCGTTCATACCGAATCCCCACTACTGAACCCACAGATGTTGCATCTCAAACATTTTCCCCTCTGTGTAACTTGCATTTAATTTCAGAAAAAAATAAAATAAAATCCTGCTAAGCACAGGCTGATTTGTTGATTAGGGGAAAAATCTCTTTTTTTTAATTAATATACAGATGGTCAATAAATGACAGACATGAAGTGAGAAGCTTGAAATCTGCATGCATGTGTGTAGTTTGATTATTATTTAGCAGTAGTTTGATTACATGCAGTATACATTATGACTGGGTTGTTCGACTCCTCTCACCACGTCCCAAGACATTTCAAAGGAAAATTTGAAGAAACAGAAAAAGAGTGCATCAATAGGGTTTGGAGCCATCTTCTCTAAATCAATAAAGATGATTTGTGCTGTAATTTAAACGATCAGAGAAGCTGACAGGTCAAGAGGATCTGAATAGGAGTTCTCCTGATAATTGAATAATATTTTGTCTTCAACATCTTCAAAATTCGGTATAGTTTTACTGAATCAAAGTAGAGGAAGCAGGAAACCATATTTCACTTTGCATGATGGAACTGAGGCATATATTTGTATAATCAAAGCCAAGCAAGGTTAGTGTATAAATCATATTAGCCTCATAAAAGAAACACATCTGTAGCGACATTTATTGCAGACCACCAAAACATCAATACCATGACATTTTCACCTCAGTTTTGAAAGCCTGGTCAATTTTCAGATAGATGGAGTGTATGAATAATAGAAAAAGAGGCAGGTTTAACTGTCAAATGTAACATGATTTATATTGGAGTACTTTATAGATATACATACATTAGATATTTTTAAGCCTCTAACGCAAAAGACAAATGTTTACTTTTTAAAAAAGGCCTTTACGGTTTAAAACTTTGGGGTTGGTAGAATTTTTCAATGTTTTTGAAAAATCTTATGCTCACCAAGGCTCCATTAACTTGATCAAAAATGCTATGAAACGGTAATTAAAACTACCATAAAAGGATTTTGCCTTGTGAAAGCAAAGCTGAATTTTCAGAAGCCATGCTAATGGACACCATTCTGTAACGAGCCAGTCCACTGAAGGAGAGTTTAAGATTAACCCAAAAGCAGCTTTATTCAAAGTAATTCAAACAACCAAACAAAGACTTAACTTGAACAGACTTGACATGAACAGACTTAACTCACCGACAGCAGATTACAACATCAGTACACGACAAGGATTAATGGCAACATGATGGCTATTTATAACAAACAATCAGGGTCACATGACAAGAACCAACCAATCAGAACATGACACATACTCAAGGCATAAAAACACAAGGGCAAGGGAAGCATGACACTAACAGCAAGAAACAAATTTACAAAATAAGACATGAAAACAAGAACATGAAAAAAAACCAAAACAGACCTTACATATTCCCCCCTCTAAAAGGCAGCTCCAGACACCTAAAACCACCCAAAACACAGAAGTCCAGGGGAGTGGCAGAGCAGAAGTAGACCAGGGACGAGATGGAGGTCCAGACCCGTGAAGGGGAACAGGACCTGGAGTGTGGAGCAATGGCGGGCCTGGAGCATGGGGCAGAGGTGGGCCATGAAGCAGTGGCAGACTGAGGAACACTGGAGGACCTGGGCCGTGGAGCAGTGACAGACAATGGAGCAGAGGAGGGTGTGGGCCATGAAGCAGTGGCGGACTGTGGATCAATGGAGGACCTGGGCCATGGATCAGATCCAGAGGAGCATGGAGCCATGGTGGAGCCGGCAGAGCAGAAATCCATGGCAGTGCAGGCAGAGCAGGGAGCCATGGTAGAGCAGGAAGAACAGGGAGCCGAGACATAGATTGACCACTTTACTGTGACAGAGCAGGCAGGAAATTCTTGAATAGCCCCTTTGGCAGTGACAGGACAGGCGCCACCATCTCTGGAGGTTCTGCAGCGGATGCACTGGAGCAAATTCATGGACAGGAGAGGCCTCAGGAGCAGACTCGTGGACAGGAGAGGCCCCTGGAACACAGTGTGCAGCCCACACGCTCAAAATGGCAACCGGCATGACAGGAAGCACTGAGGTTAGGGGAACAGACTCTGTGATAACCTGTGCTGAGGCCCTGGGGTCCATCACACTGGCAATCAGTCCTGTCCCGAGCTCCGCATCCGCAGGAGCATTGGTACTATAGCCCCCCCCCCCAAAAAAAAAATCCTTTGGGGAAATTTTGGTGACTGCCGTGACATGGCGAGACTCAGGCATGGCAGCCATCTTGGCCGGGGACTCAGGCATGGCGTTAGCAGACTCTGGGACGGCGGCCATTTTCAGAAGAGACTCTTGAGTGGCGGCCATCTTGCAACGAAACTCTTGAATGGAGGCCATGTTGTGAAGATTCTCTTGAGTGGCTGGCATAACATGAGCAGGCTTTGGCTTTTGAGGCATAAAGTGAGCAGGCCCTGGCTTGGCAGACATGATGTGATCAGGCTTTGACTTAGTAGACGTGACATAAGTAAACTTTGACTTAACTGGCATGATGTGAGCAGCTCCTGGAGTACCAGACATGACGTTAGCAGACCTTGGAGTAGCTGACATGACGTTAGCAGGTCTTGGAGTAGCAGGCATGACATAAGCAGGCTCTGGTGTGGCAGATACTGTAGGATAGTGGTGTTCCTCATCCGCAATCCCCACAGTAAATGAGGAACCACTTAGAGTGCAAAATCAATATTTTGCTCAAGAGTCCAGTGAGGGGTATGGCGAGGCATGAGGTAATTGAGAGAATCATTAAGTCCATGTCAAAAAATGTCCTTTAAAACCACATCATTAAAGTCCACCAAATGGCACAGTCCACGAAAGTCAGCAACATAGTCCCCTATAGCCCTGTCGCCTTGACGAAAGCAGAGGAGACTAACTGCTGGGTTCATGGTACGGTTGTGTATTCTGTAACGAGCCAATCCTCTGAAGGCGAGTTTAAGATGAACCCAAATGCAGCTTTTTTCAAAGTAATTCAAACATAGACTTGACTTGAACAGACTTAACTCGCAGACAGCAGATTACAACATCAATACACGACAAGGATCAATGGCAACATGATGGCTACTTATAACAAACAATCAGGGTCACCTGGCAAGAACCAACCAATGGGGAAACAAGAGACATGATAAGGACAACCAATCAGAATATGACACATACACAAGGCAGAGATACATGAGGACAAAGGAAGCATTACACTAACAGCATTGTGTTAAATGTGATCTTCCCGAAACAGTTGAACATATTTTAATAGAATGTAAAGATAATGAAAGATTACAACTTACAGAAGCACTTCATATAGAAATAAATCAGATCTCTCTAACCTTAATTATTCATTGCATATAATAGGAAAAATTCAGACTGCTGCAGTTGAACATGTGCTTTTACATTATGAGGCATATAATAGTCAAAGTAAAACTAAGAGATATGGAAATCAATTATATTTCAGTTAAGAGTATATTTCAGAATGCACAGAAACAGTTAAGGGTTCATGATTTTCTTCTAAAATATTTGAGAGATACTGATTTGATTAGTATTTAGTTTGTTTGTTTTTTATTATTATTTATTTTTTTAAATAGTATATAATATTTTCGTTCATCGAAGCCTCACACTTCATCCCAGTAGGTGGCGGAAATGCACCTTAAGATGGTTTGCCAACCGCCATTAACCACAAAAGAAGAAAGAAGAAGCATTTACAAAATAAAAGACATGAAAACAAGAACATGGAACAAAACCCAAAACAGACCTTGCACATTCACAGATTGTGATGGTGCTTTTTACAGTTATTAAAGTTATTAAGTTATTAATTTAGCAAGTTTGTTGATTTAGTTTTTCTTCTAAAATTTATAACATAATACTTTTTATTATGTTACCTTGGCATTAAATTTAAAAAAATGTATTGGGATTGACAGCAAATTTGACATTTCTCTTTTCTGACACCATAATCAATCTATTAGTATTGTTTTCCTCTTTCGGAAAGTCATAGAAACATCATTGTGAATTTTTTACTATTAATTACTATTAGAGCAAATAAATGCAAGAAATATACTTGTTGTAGCTTCCATTCACCAGAATGAAATGACCCAACTTCTGCTTCTAAGAACTCTGGAAATGTGAAAAGAAAATTGTGCTGCTTAATATTTTGTGGACACCGTGATGCATTTTTTCCTCAGAATTCTTTGAATAGAAAGCAAAAAATAAAAATAAAAAAATGAATCTATTTAGTGAATCCTTGCTGAACAAAAGTATTGATTTCTTTAAAAATATGTTTTACTGACCCCAAACTTTAAACCTTAGAAAAACTTACATTGTATCTTAGTTATACTCAAATAAAAGGAATAATAATTTCTGTAGGAACAGTTCATAGTGTAGTTTAGTCACTGTTGGACAAGCCAATTCCTTCCCCTTCAGATCACACACATAGTTCCCACACACTTTGATATAACCTACCAACCTTAGCTCCCAGAGGCTTAAGGAGGTGGCGTTCATGAGCGCAGTGTGGATGTAAGCAGGTGAAACCTTCACAATCAACAAGCCTATCGTGACGAGCCCAGCAACAGGCCCGGCAGCTGTAAACTAGACGCCTTTCTCTAGCACAGAATAAAACAGCCAACGCCGCTCACCTCCTCCTCTTCTCATCAAACCAATGCTGATACTGTTCAATTTGTGGGCGATTTCCATCAGACTGCTAAAGAATGAGCCTCAAAAATAACTCTCAGTATATACCAGCTTGCTGAGGGACAAAATGGCTAATACAAAATTTAAGAGAAATGTCAAGAAATTGAAAGATTCAGCAGAATACTGGCAACGTAGATTTGAGGAATGGTATTTACTTCATGCCTTATGGTCCTGCCCTAAAATTCAAGAAAATTGGTCAAAGCTTCATGTTTATATTCAAGACATCTCAAGAAGCCATTTCTCATTTCGCCTCTAGCTTGAGAGACCCGTCTCAACTATGTACTCAAGGAGATATGCGGGAATGGATTCCAAATGAGCATTGTGCTAGTAAGACACATTATCATGTGAGTTTGGTGAAGAGTTTCAGAACTTGGGAAAGTTTTGGAATATAAAAAAAAAAGACTTCCATTCAGGCTGAAATAACAGATATGTGAAAATCTTATTTTGGCAAAACATTACAACAAGGTCCCATTAATGTTTGTCAATGCATTAAATAATGTTATCTAACAATAAGCAATACATATGTTACAGTATTTATTAAACTTTTGATCAAAATAATGTATGTGTACATTGACATCGTACATCGTAAATGTTGTGATTAATATTAACATTAATAAATGTTTTAGAAGTTTTTTTTTTTTTTTAGTTCATGTTATTTAACAATGCTAAAGAGAGATGGATATTCTAATCTGGAACTTTGCATGCCTCCCAAATAGCACTTACTAATGACTGATATTTTTTTCATGGAAATTTCAAGCCTACAGGGTCAGAACATGTATTCCACAGGCATAAAATATTAAGAGTTACATTCCTGTGTAACTCTTAATATTTACAAAAAAAAAAATATACAAAAAATTAGCCAACTTAAAATTAAGGCAACCAGCTTCAGCAGATTTTTGAGTTTTTTATTCCTACAGCGATTGAGGCAGTAGGCTTCAAAGGAAGATACAACTGGGTGTCATCTGCATAACAGTGAAATGACACACCATATTTACTCAAGATCTGACCTAATGGGAGCATATACAATTAAAAAATGACTGGTGCTAAAACAGACCCTTTTGGAATACCACAAGATAAAGGCACAGAGGTCGACATACATTCTCCAATCTGAACAGAGAAACTTCTGTTTTGAAGACCCTGATTCATAAGGAGAATGCCAGTTCAAGGCATTACCTCAAATACCTACACAAGTTTCTAAATGTGAGATCAAAATCTGATGGTTGAATTGTGTCAAACGCCGCTGTGAGATCTAAAAGCAAAAGTAGAGTCACATCACCAGTCAGTTACCATAAAAATGTCATTAAAATCTCTCAATAATGCAGATTCTGTACCATGTTGTTTTTTAAACCCTGACTGAAAGACACAGGATGAGTTACAAGTATTTCCATAGGCATATATGAACACTGTTGCATATTCTTTCGTTTGTCTGACAAACAAATCTAAAAGACTTTCACATAAACCCATGTCTCCGGGCACCTCTAATCTAAGATTCAAGAATGAATCAATTGTTGAGAAAATAACTTTCGGATTTTGAAGATTATTCTCAGTAACATCTGAAAAGTATCTAGACCTGGCCATTTTCACAGCCCGCTGAAATTTGCCTAAGGAGTCTCGCAACATTTCATAGGAAATTTGTAACTTATCTTTCTTCCATTTGCGTTCACATCTTCTACACTGTCTTCTCAAAGATTTAATACGTTCATTGTACCATGGGGCAGACTTGCGTTTTCTACACGCCTGCCTCAAGGGCACAATACGATCTAATGTTCCAGCACATACTGAATTAAAAATATTAACAGCTTCCTTCACGCTGTCACATTTCTCTGGGAGCAAGGAGACATAGGAGATTCTTCAAATACCAATATATTTTAATCAGAATATTTACAGAGAATCCAAACAAGGAAGACATCCACAGAATCGGGGTAAAGACATACAATACCGAATGTGGGAGACAGGGAAACACAGGGCTTAAGAACACTAGGAAATTAAACGAGGAAGAACTGAAACAGGTGAGGAGTAATTAAACACAGACAGAGACTAATGAACTAATAACGAAGACAGGAACAGGAAACAGGAAGGACCAAATATGGGCATGGAGCACATGCGGAACATGGACATAAAACAAGTCTGACATAATTCTCCAGTAAGACAATTTTCATTTTTGGATGAACTATTTCTTTAACAAAACAATCTCTTCTTACTTCCTTCATACAGTATTGTCAACACAAACCCTTTGGTCATGACTCAGAAACCTGCTTCCCTTATTTACTGTTCCTTCATTACTTATTCGATTGTTAGCTTTTGGATGAATGTGGCTTGTTCCATAAATTTTCCTTTTTGTATGCATTTCACACCACGGCAGCTTCTGCACGCTCCTAATTGGGCGAACAAAAAATGTGTCAAATTAGGACACCGAGTCCTTTAACACGGTGCTGTTGTCCCCAGCCACAAAGGAAATGCAATAAGAATACCTTAACTATAGAAAAATCCCACAAAAAGAATGAAGTGTGTTTCAGCAGGGTTGAATCAGCTCAGTACAGCTGTGTCTGCTGGCCTGCATCACTTTGCCAGCTTTATCTGGTGCCCACAGGTGTGGCAACTGTCTGTCAACAACACCACAGAGAAATTAGGTCTGTCACAGCAAACATACACGGATAAACGTTTGTTAGCATACCACCTGTTCGTTTTAGTTTTTTACTCTTTAGCATACAGTCACAGCATTTAAGTAGGGCTGTATTTTCTGAGACATGTTAAATACAGGAATTAGGATTGAATGGTACACATGTTTTACATTACGGTTTAAGAAAAACTGACAGGGGTTATGTCAGAACTTAATATAAGGACAAATAGTCGACATGGAGATATGTTTGAATTTTTAAAAGCAGTACTTAGACTGACAGGAAATGGCAAGGAAAGCATTTTATCAGCATTCATGACAATTCAGATAGTTTTTTTTAGACATTCACAGGGAAGCAAAGCTCAAGTATTTTTATAAAGAATTTGAAAAACATTACCGAATGGCTTGCATGTGTGCCAGGGTTACTGCGACGTCAACACACCATTCTCCCATCACTCCGCCATGCCTGTCTATTAAAATTCCTGCTGCTTCCAATCTTGTCTAATGGAACATGTGATAGGAAGGCATTAGCCAAGTATCAAAAACTCCACTTTATCACTAAATTCTCCATAAAACTCTGGCACTATTATAAATAACCCTTCGGCTGAATATGAGGTATTCATGCTGTGAACCTCAAATGTAAATCAGAGTTTTAATCAGGCACCGAGAGGGCAGCTCAAGATGACACATGAGGACAGATGCCATCTATCTGTCTGTTAAGCGCTGTTAATGGTGGTTCCTTTTTTTAGCTTGAGACCAGCATCTCCGATCTGGTTTGTAACCTTGAACTGCTAGATTGAATTTTAGAACTCAATTCCTCTTAAACCGTCATCATTTTCATTATAAATGATATTAGTATACCATCTCATCAAAACACATTCTTTCCGGCAACCATCAGTTAACCTGTATGTGGAATAGTTTAAAAGCAATTTCAGTGGTGATCTGGAATCTACTGTTTGTTATGGAAGTCCGTGTTGGCCTCAGAATAAAAATAAAGGTAATAGTGAGAGTTTAAAATAAGTGATCATATTATGAGATAAGCTGCAATTGCGAAAAAAATTTTTTTTTACTTTATTTTATTTTTACTCTGAGGCAAAACAGGAATTCATAGTATGAACTATATAAATAAAGAAGGTGATTGTGAAAGAGTTAAAAATAAAACAAAGCCATATTGTGAAATATTTCAGGGGACCTATTATGCAAAAATCACTTTTATAAGCTGTTTGAACACAGTTGATTCTCCCTCTGTGCACGTCACAGAGGGGAAAAAAGTCCCACCCCACTGTTACCTCCGGATCCCCTGGAAAAGGAAAAAGGACATTCACTCTCAGATAAGCCCCTATAGAGACATTCCCATTCCCCGCCTTCTTACATGGCCATTCTGCTCATCTCCTTCCCCTCTGCTACTACTCAATAAACCCGTTGATTGTATTGCACTTATCCCTGTGTCTATCAGTCTGACAATGACTGACTTTGAAACCGAGTAGTTTTCTGTAAAGCTAACAGGCTTATATTAATAGTGGAATGATTATTTGCAAAGGCTAGCACTGCTAATGTGGAGCTGGAGCTCTTGAATCTCCTCCCTCTTCTCCCTCTTTTCTCCCTCTTCTTTAATGCAAAAATGCTCATTTACATTAAAGCAACATACTCAAATACAGAGCGTTTTGGCTCATACACTAAAAGTGGCAATTTTAACAAGCTGTAAAAATTTATCTGTGGGGTATATTGAGCTATAACTTCACATATACGCTCTGGGGACATCAGAGACTTATTTTACATCTTGTAAAAAGGGGCATAATAGGTCCCCTTTAAGTTGCAATTGTAGGAAATAAATATATAAAGTCATGCTGTGAGCTGCAATTGTGAGAAAATAAATATTGTGAGCTATTAAGCTATTTTGTGCAATAAATAATACTTATGTAGCACCCCCTAGGCCTATCTCCTGGTACTAAAGGGCGTTCCTGGGTTCTTAAATGAATCCTAGTTAACTGTATATAATATATGGAATTCTTGCTGACCTCCTGTTTAAATGTCTGTTTGTATAACTTTACATGTGCTTTGAATAACTAATAAACTTTTAAACCACAACCCTGTGTACTTACTTTTGTGTAACTGACTTAAACCATTTTCACATGAAATATAATTTACATATTCAATCTATTACGCAACGATATCTTACACTAAATGAATACTCAGGACTCAAGTTATCAAAATGTAAAATAAAAATAGGGTTTACTGAATAAATAAAATATTAAATTCACCAAAAGAATGAATTCTCACTATAAACAAAAAATAAAATACAATACAAAATGTATCAATGAAGAAAAGTATTCAACAAATACTCACTTAGCTTATTGAATAAAATTAAATCACCTCAAACCTCAAGTTTGAATTATCCTCAAAATGTAAAAGAGCTCAAAAGGTTACACGTACCTCAATAGCCTCACTTTAGCTAACATTCAACAGTAGGCTAAAATACAATACAGTATCGCGTCAGCATGAAACACACACACACGCGGGCCCATGCGCGCACACACACACTCGTGATTCACCCACCCCAGTCCTAGCCGGCAAAAAAGCTAAAACACAACAGTTAACCGTTGCAGGCCTGGAGCGTTGCTTGTGTTCGGCGTGGCCAATAAACAAAATGACCCCTTCACTCCCTTTGGAGCAAGAAAAAAACAATTAAAGATACCTTAATCCAAAATGATAGTTCTTCCGTCGATTACCACACCGTCACAGATAGGCAGTCTCTCACACGCGATGTCCATGGACTGGAAATCACTCACTCGACAGTCATCCTCTCGGCGGCGAAATGTTAGCTTTGGCAAACCGTCAATAACTACACAGTCTTCGGTTTCCAAGTTCACAATTCAGTCCGATTGTGTGCACAAAACCTAAATAAAGTCCAACTGACAACTATAGAACGTTTGTCACGTTCTATTTTACGGTTTAAACACTAAAGCACGGAGCGAGTCCTCGACGCAACTCCTACTCAGCTATTCAGTCTCTCTCCTCTCCCGCGGTTGTTCACCTTTCACCTCACGTGTCATTCCATGCATACAAAAGTCATATAATAAAAAATGTTTGTTTTTTTTACCACCAAACATCAAAATATTACATGTTACATTATACATTTCACTTTACCAATGAAATTATTTAAACAAAACCCTTAGAATAAATTTAAACACATACTTGAAACAAACAATTGTATAACCAACTACAACTCCCATAATCCCTTTCACTTACCCAAAATGAATAGAATGGAGATGAACTACAATAAATTTGTTTCTCGAGCTTACTTCTAAATTCTAATTTTTGTATATCTTTAAGATAATTTATTTAGTTTTAACGTATAATTATGAACCTTAATCAATCTAACTTATTTAGCACTTAGATAACTTAAATGCTTTTTAGCACTGGGCTACACCCTCCCCCTTCTGATGGCTAGCATGTCCTCATGCGCTATCATTTAGACATGAATAAGTCCTCTTCTTTCAGGGCAAGGATTAGCAAGAGAGCATCTAAAACATTGGGCCATGGGATGACACCAAAGTGTTTTGCACTTCCTCTTCTCAGGCTCTTGACTTATGGGAACCACAGTAAGGGGCTTATAAACTGGCTTCCCAGGCTCATCATACGTAAAGCGTGTCACAGGTTTTACCTGTCTTTTAGGACGTTTTTCACAGGTAAGTTCTTCCACAGGCACTTCATCTTCAACCACTTCCCACTCAGCAGGACGTTCTCCCCCTTCAGACTCTGAGGCATCCACAAGCGTTTCTCCAGCTTCTTCAACTTCTTGAGCATGGCTTTGCTCTAAGTCATCAGACACTAGGGTACTCTCAGGTAAGATTTCTCTCTCAGGAACAACAGAAGGTATCGATCTGAACAGTTCGCTCACATCATCTCTCAGAGGGAAATACGACACATCATGTTCCTCATCAGATGAGGACTCTTCAAATCCATCTTCAGCATTCATTTCTCTGACTTCCTTCTTCCTTGTTTCCTTTCTTACCCGCTTCTGATCTGTTTGGGTTCTGGTCACCGGGCGATGAGGGGTCTGTTTGCTCTCTTCGGGGGTCGGCAACCTCACAAACTCTCCTATGGGTAACAGGTGGTCTCTATGAAGTGTCCGTATACCTCCCATTCCTCTTTCAGGCTTCAATCTGTAAACAGGTAAGTTTGGCAATTTCTTCTCGACAATGTATGGCAATGAATTCCACTTATCCTGTAACTTGTGTTTACCTGTCAATCCCAGATTCTTTATCAACACTCTGTCTCCTTGCTCCAGAGTATGATGTCTCACTCTTCTGTCAAAGTTTTTCTTGTTTCTATCATGGTTCTTTTGTGAAGCATCGGATGCACGCTTGTACGCATTCTGCAGTTCTTTTTTCATTACCTCCACATACTGCTGGTACTTCACTGCATCCTTCCCGTCAGCAGAGGTGTTAAAGCATACATCAATGGGCAAGCGGGCTTCTCTTCCAAACATGAGTAAGTATGGTGAATAGCCAGTAGCCTCATTCTTCGTACAGTTGTACGCGTGGACTAGTTGACTGATGCTCTGACTCCATTGTGACCTTTTAGCAGGATCCAAAGTTCCTAGCATTGACAGTAGCGTCCTGTTGAACCTTTCTGGTTGTGCATCACCTTGCGGATGATAAGGTGAGGTTCGAGACTTACGGATGCCCAACATCACACAAAGGTCTTTGATAAGGCGACTTTCGAAGTCTCGTCCCTGATCGGAATGGATTCGTGAAGGTAATCCATAATGCACAAAGAATTTCTCAAACAGAGTCTTGGCTACAGTCATAGCTTTTTGATCTTTGCACGGGAAAGCTTGGGCGTAGCGGGTGAAATGATCTGTTACGACCAACACATTTGCGATCCCTCGGGAGTCTGGCTCAATAGACAAGAAGTCTATACAAACTAGGTCAAGTGGACCTGTACTTGTGATTTGACTCAATGGAGCAGCTCGTTGTGGAATTGACTTCCTTGCGATGCATCTCCCACAGTTCTTGACGTAACTCTCAATTTCAGTGGTCATTCTCGGCCAGTAAAATCGTTCCTTCAGGAGTTCAGTCGTCCGTTCAACTCCAAGGTGTCCAGTGTCATCGTGTAGGGAGCGCAGGACCATCCTACGATATTTCTCAGGTAAGACTAACTGTTGTCTTTTGTCTCCAGACTGTTTGTTCACCACTCTGAAGAGAAGGTGATTCTTCACAATCAGCTTGGGACTTTGTCTTTGCAGGAGTACTATGCTTGGATCTTGATTCTTGGCCATATACTGAAGCTGGCCAGTCTCGACTGCTTTCTTTACTGCACCTATGACTGAATCTTTTTCTTGAGCTCTTCTCAAATCATGGTGGCTCAATTGTTCCAAGTTGCTTATCTCCAACTGTGTCGGACAGGCATAGACGCTAGGAACACTCTTGAAATTGGCTCCTAATTGATCTATAAGTCTGTTGGACTCAGTTTCCAAGTATGGAGTGGTTATTTGGCAGATGGCTTTAACCCCAGGGGAAGATATCTCATCACAGTCAGGTGACACTCCAGTGGATGTTAACTGACGTGAGAGCAGATCAGCATCAATGTTGTGTCGACCTGGTCTGTATTGGACTTTGAAATCGTAGGTGGCAAGAGCTGACAACCACCTATGTCCAGTTGCATTGAGCTTGGCCGTTGTTAGGACGTATGTGAGTGGGTTATTATCTGTTCTCACTGTGAACTTAGCCCCATAAAGATAATCATGAAACTTGTCCACAATCGCCCATTTCAATGCGAGAAATTCCAATTGATGAATGGGATAGCGCTGCTCAGGGGCACTGAGTTTGCGGCTTGCAAAAGCAACAGGCCTCAGACCATCAGGATATTCTTGATTGAGGACGGCGCCTAAACCATTCAGACTTGCATCTACATGGAGTACATATGGTTTTGATGGGTCAGCAAATGCTAGCACTGGGGCATGAGTGAGGCAGTGAATGATGTTATGAAATGCCTCGGTGCACTCGTCGTCCCAGCGCTCCCCAAAAGGCTCTCCCTCTTTGAAATAATGTGTCTTCTCTTGGGCAGCCTTGTGCCTGTTCTTAGGAGGGTAGCCCTTTGTGAGCTCAGTGAGTGGTCGAACTATGGCTGAGTAGTTCTTAACAAACCGTCGGTAGTATCCGCAGAATCCGAGAAACGATCTTAAAGATCTCAGATCTGTAGGCAACTTCCAGTTCTTGACAGCACTCACTTTCTCAGGATCGGTGGCTATTCCTAGTGCAGAAACTATGTGTCCAACATACTTTACTTGTGGCTGACAAAACTGGCACTTGTCAAGTGATATTTTCAGACCACACTCTTCAAGTCTGTCAAGCACTTTCAGTAGTCGTTCTTCATGCTCCTCTAAGGTTTGTCCGAATACTATGATGTCATCTAAATAGACAATCACCTGAAGCAGATGCATGTCACCGACAGCTCTCTCCATCAACCGCTGAAAAGTTGCCGGGGCTCCAGTTATGCCTTGGGGCATCCGTTGAAATTCGTAGAACCCTAGGGGACATATGAAGGCTGTTTTTTCCCTGTCTTCTTCAGACATGGGTATCTGGTAGTACCCACTCCGGAGGTCTAGCACAGAAAACCAACGACTGCCGGACAGGCAATCCAGGGCATCGTCAATCCGCGGAGTGGTGTACTGGTCAGGGATTGTTCTGTTGTTCAACGTGCGATAATCAATGCACATGCGAACACTTCCGTTCTTCTTTCGGACAATTACTATTGGCGACGCATATGGACTTCTGGATTCTTTGATGATGCCTGCTGCCAGCAGGTCTTTCAGGTGGCGGCGTATGTCATCTATATCCGCTGGGGCTATGCGTCTGGATCTTTCTCTAAATGGTCGGGGGTCACTGAGTCTTATGTGGTGCTCCACACCCTTGGCGAGACCCACATCCCACTCCTCAAGAGAGAATGCATTACCTCGTTTAGACAGCTTCTGACGCAGCCTTTTTCTCCAGACCTCTGGAATCGGAGATTCACCAAAATCAAACAACATCTCATCAATAACCTTGGATGTAGATTTAGGTCTCTGAGCCATCATAACTGTGTCAGTGGGATACACATGAGCAAGAACGGTTCCAGGCAACATAGTGACTTCTCTCAAGGTCTCATTTCTCAACAGTACTTCGAAACTGTTGACATTTAGCTCAGATGACGTTAGCACCACCGGCTGAATGAGCACTCCAGCAGGTAGCGTCACAGAAAGAGGGGTTTCAACCATGACAATGTCTTTTTCTAAGGGTTCTTTGCATCCAACTTTGCAGACGACATATCGTTCACCTCTGGCAGGAACAGATAGAGGACCGGGACCCATCCATTTTACTTCCCCCTTCGGCTCTTCCACATCCATCTCCTGGCTATGGGAGAGTTTCATTTGTTTTGTCTGTGGCAAAATTCTGAAAGCGTGAGCATGTGAGTCTGGAATGTCAGCATCTTTGCACAGAGCGGCTAAACGATGGAATAAGTTGGCATTCGTCCCAATGATGACAGGAATATGGTCTGGGCCACTTGGCTCGGGACAAACTAATGCTAACACGGAGATAGACTCACTCACTCCTGTAAGTGTGGCTGGAAACTCCACATCTACTACTATGTAGCCTTGATATGGGTAGCTGGAGGAGCTCAAACCCCATATCGAAAGACCAGTGATGGGGTGGATGGGAACATTGGGCAAGTATTTCTTTTGCCACTTGTCGAATATTATTGTGACTTGAGATCCACTGTCCAATAAGGCATTACATGAATGGCCATTGATCTTAACGCCAATAGTGGAGGCAGGACCTACCAAACCACTAGGAAGGTTGCTTTGAGCAGGCTTGCGAACATGGCTCTTCTTGCAGTGGGCATCTCTGCTCACAGTCGGATGTGGAATCGGCTCACTCTTCCCACCCTTGGCTCTCTTTAGTGCACGGAGCAGCTTTCTGATCACTTCCGGGGGGTTTTCTGATTCTTGGCACTGGCTGGCAATGTGCCCATCACCACCACATCGGTAACAAAAGAAATCATCACGGCTGACTAAGGGCCTGTTTCTCTCATAAGAGCTCACAGCTTGCCGCTGAAATGTCGTTCTTCTTGGGGTTTCACTGCTCTCTACTTTCATTACAGTCAGCTGTTTTTGCAGTTGCTGGACTTGAGTCTTCAAGCTCTGTACTTCAGGGTCTATTCGTGCTTCAGCACTCTCAGAAGTCATCTTTGCTTTATGTTCTGGGGCTTCTGGTGATTCCGGGGCCTTGCGTGACTTTTCCAGCTTGGCACGCAGCTCCTTGACCTCAGCTTTCAATGCTTGAATCTCAGTGGGTTTTGGTGGTGGCGACGCTTTAGGGAGCACAGGTTTCACCGTTGCCTCAAGCTTACACCGGGCAACTTCATTTTCCTCCTCCTCCCGAATCTCGTTCAGTAGTTTCAAGAAAGTAGGCGGGAACTCTTTTCTCTCTCTCAGCCGTAACTTCAGCAACATCAAGTCGGACTCTACAGCGCCACGAAGAAGTTGCTCAATTCTCACCCGGTCAACTTGTGCAGGTAGTAGTCCACCTCTCTGAACTACTTTGGTCAATGACTTCTCCATTCGACGGAGAAACTCAGACAGTGCTTCACCGGAGTTCTGGCGAAGAAGTCTGAACGCAAAATACAAATCTTCACCGGACTCTGAAGTCCCAAACGCACTTTCAAGCGCAACAAGGTACTCAGTTGCACTAGCATCACCATTAGACAATCTAACTGCCTTGATGATCTCAAGGGCAGGACCCTTTAAGCTTTCCACAATGCGCTTACGCTTCTCTTTATCAGCGCAATCACTTTCTGCTATCATCAACGTAGCTTGCTCTATCCAATTCTCCATGGTTTCTTCTCCCGCCGGGGTAGGCACCACACCTGAGAAAACACGCAGTCGCTTGTAAGCAGTGGAATCACCAGAACGCTTTGTTGTCTTTTCCAAGAGCTCACCAACTGCACGAATTACTGCTTCAGGAGAACTAGTAGGAAGAGGGGAAAACAAAGCTTGAACATCAGTCATAGATTTGCCTTCATCTTGTAGAAGTTTTCTGAGTTTTGCTGAAAAATCATCAGGGTCAGGCTCTTTGTCTCTGACAACCACAATCTTCCATGGAGGATCACCATCCTTAGGTAATACTTCAGCAGGGGCACGAGAAGGATCAATCTTTTCGCGACATTCACACAGCACCAGCAAACTTGTTTTAGACGGACCTTCTTTCGAAGAGCGAACACGTACTCTGCCAAATATTTTCACAGTTTCAACGGTGCTCTCAATAAAGGCTATGCCAGCATCAGCTGGAACATCCAACAACAGCAATGCATGATCGGGCTGAACCAATGCATCATTACACCACTCCAGCAGCTCTTGTTGCAAAGCAGAACTGTTTCCTAACTCCATGTTTTTTTTTTTTCTTCACACTCCAGATCAAAGACAATGTAAATTCAACTTAGCGCTCTCGGGAGCATCATCAACGTTAACAGGAAGGAAATTACAGCAAAAAGTATCCCAGCGGTGCCTCCAATTTGTGTAGCACCCCCTAGGCCTATCTCCTGGTACTAAAGGGCGTTCCTGGGTTCTTAAATGAATCCTAGTTAACTGTATATAATATATGGAATTCTTGCTGACCTCCTGTTTAAATGTCTGTTTGTATAACTTTACATGTGCTTTGAATAACTAATAAACTTTTAAACCACAACCCTGTGTACTTACTTTTGTGTAACTGACTTAAACCATTTTCACATGAAATATAATTTACATATTCAATCTATTACGCAACGATATCTTACACTAAATGAATACTCAGGACTCAAGTTATCAAAATGTAAAATAAAAATAGGGTTTACTGAATAAATAAAATATTAAATTCACCAAAAGAATGAATTCTCACTATAAACAAAAAATAAAATACAATACAAAATGTATCAATGAAGAAAAGTATTCAACAAATACTCACTTAGCTTATTGAATAAAATTAAATCACCTCAAACCTCAAGTTTGAATTATCCTCAAAATGTAAAAGAGCTCAAAAGGTTACACGTACCTCAATAGCCTCACTTTAGCTAACATTCAACAGTAGGCTAAAATACAATACAGTATCGCGTCAGCATGAAACACACACACACGCGGGCCCATGCGCGCACACACACACTCGTGATTCACCCACCCCAGTCCTAGCCGGCAAAAAAGCTAAAACACAACAGTTAACCGTTGCAGGCCTGGAGCGTTGCTTGTGTTCGGCGTGGCCAATAAACAAAATGACCCCTTCACTCCCTTTGGAGCAAGAAAAAAACAATTAAAGATACCTTAATCCAAAATGATAGTTCTTCCGTCGATTACCACACCGTCACAGATAGGCAGTCTCTCACACGCGATGTCCATGGACTGGAAATCACTCACTCGACAGTCATCCTCTCGGCGGCGAAATGTTAGCTTTGGCAAACCGTCAATAACTACACAGTCTTCGGTTTCCAAGTTCACAATTCAGTCCGATTGTGTGCACAAAACCTAAATAAAGTCCAACTGACAACTATAGAACGTTTGTCACGTTCTATTTTACGGTTTAAACACTAAAGCACGGAGCGAGTCCTCGACGCAACTCCTACTCAGCTATTCAGTCTCTCTCCTCTCCCGCGGTTGTTCACCTTTCACCTCACGTGTCATTCCATGCATACAAAAGTCATATAATAAAAAATGTTTGTTTTTTTTACCACCAAACATCAAAATATTACATGTTACATTATACATTTCACTTTACCAATGAAATTATTTAAACAAAACCCTTAGAATAAATTTAAACACATACTTGAAACAAACAATTGTATAACCAACTACAACTCCCATAATCCCTTTCACTTACCCAAAATGAATAGAATGGAGATGAACTACAATAAATTTGTTTCTCGAGCTTACTTCTAAATTCTAATTTTTGTATATCTTTAAGATAATTTATTTAGTTTTAACGTATAATTATGAACCTTAATCAATCTAACTTATTTAGCACTTAGATAACTTAAATGCTTTTTAGCACTGGGCTACACTTAAAAAGCAATATATAAAAAGAAAAAGGTATTAAAATATAAAGTCGTATTGTAAAATATAAAAAAATGCAATTGTAAGAAAGAAACAAAACATAAATAAATAGCCATTGCAAGGAATAAAGTTGCAGTTGTGAAAATGTGCTTTAAAGTTGCATTTAACTTTTTTTTTTAAACTCTAAGGCAGAAGAGTTTGTTCCAAACCCTACATTATACCATTCTGAAGAGCTGAAAAACAGATCTAAAATCGGTGTAAATGGCCCATGCCTTCAGAGAGCACCATATAAAGAGTACTTAGCTAAGCCTGTGGTGCTCATTCTGAGAGATGATATGGCAGCTCGCACTCCAACATGGACATTAGTTCTGGTATCTGTCTCGACTGAGAGGGACTGATTTTGTGGGTACTCCGAGTTAATTTTGAACTGTAATTTGCTCATGTGGAGAGCTCATTATTCAGATTCTGTCATCTGTTCTTGCTCAGTCGGGAAGCCCATTCACTGTAAGTGTGTGTGGGGGTGGATGGGTGGCTTGGAGCGAAGAGTCTATGTCTATGTAAAATCTCCACTCCATCTTTTGTGCACGTCTCATCGTTTTATGTACATGAGTGCATATCTTAAGTTGAAATCCATGTAGACGTAATTGTTTGCATGCACTATGTGCTCATAAATCCTGCTAAAAATAAATGAAAGCACTGCGTCTACCGTCACGTACGTCTCTATACTGCACTTACTCAGAATGTTAATAACAATGAACCCACTCTGACCCACTAAACCAAGAGATACATAACTCATCCAGCCTGTCATCGACTAGCCTTCACCCACATCACCTCAGTTCAAAGTCACTCAATGCCCTGCGACATTTCCATATGTAGTTTCTGTGCTAGCTCACACTTAGCCTTAGCATAGCCAGACCTTAAACGATAAAAGTCTTGTCCACATTGCAGTTTACTGTGGAAGATCTGACTAACTAAACAAAGTTAATTTTGTTTTACATGCATTTATCTGAATAGATGGGTAAATCTGTTTAGAGGTAGATCGAGAAATGGTTTCCAGTTTTGTGAGTCATTTGCATTAGACAGTCATAAAGTTTTTATTACATCCATCATGTAAATTTTATATTTTAACAACAAATTGGAGTAGAAACATAATTCTATTATTAAAAATGTAATATAAAATCTGCCTTATGTGCAATGTAAATGTACAAATTCATACGAATTAGCATCCGATACAGCAAAATATAGTCGTTGGGAAGTCGTGGCCTAATGGTTAGAGAGTCGGACTCGTAATCCAAAGGTTGTGGGTTCGAGTCTCGGGCTGGCAGGGATTGCAGGTGGGGGGAGTGAATGTACAGCGCTCTCTCCACCCTCATTACCACGACTGAGGTGCCCTTGAGCAAGGCACCGAACCCCCAACTGCTCCCCGGGCGCCGCAGCATAAATGGCTGCCCACTGCTCTGGGTGTATGTTCGCTGCTGTGTGTGTGTTCACTGCTGTGTGTGTGCACGTTGGATGGGTTAAATGCAGAGCACGAATTCTGAGTATGGGTCACCATACTTGGCAGTATGTCACTTCACTTCATATAAATAGTTTTGAATTGCTGTAAGATTGTGTTGGTGGCCTGTGGGCAAGCTAAATATTTAATCGGTTTCACATTCCTGGTGTCTATATGTGTATCAGAAATTCACCAGAATCAGCAAATCTGCATTCATTCTTAAGGGACTGTCTCTTTAGTCATGCTGAAATTTCAACGGTTCAACGTGAAATCATAATACACCGCCAAGAATAACAAACAGCTGTAATTGTGAACATAAATTATAAAATGAAACAAATATCTGGTTACATAATGACAGGCAAAAGAGCAGCAACACAGCTGAGTTCAATGCACTTTGAAGGCTAAAGCCATCATTCATCACGCTACAGATTTGCATTGATGATAAGGAATTTTGCTATCAGACTTTTTTCATATCAGTGAAAGCACAATGACCTTGACATTTAAGTATTATAGAAAAGAGGAAGTGAAGAGATTGTGAATGATCCAAGCTGTACATTAGATAGCAATGAGAATGATACTGAAGGATCTCTTTGACATTCATAGTGTTGGATCATCCATATTTATAAACTCAACAGCCAGTCGGTGCTGCAACATTTGAAAAAGGCTACACTACCATTTTATTTTTTATTTTTTTAAACTCTATAAACTCTCTAATCTCTAATGCTCACCAAGACTGCATTTATTTAATAATAATAAAAAGTAAACCTGTAATACTGTCAAATACCGATTTAAAATAGCTTTTCTATTTGCATATAAGTTAAAATATAAATTATTGATGCATAACTGAATTACTCAAGTCTTCAATGTCACATCATCCTTCAGAAATCATTCTAATATGGTGCTCAAGAAATATATCTTATTATCAATGCTGAAAAGAGTTATGCTGATTAATATTCTTGAATACAGGTGAATAGAAATTTTGAAAGAATAGCATTTATGTTAAACAGAAATCTTAAATGTCAAGTATTAATATCTATTAAAACTATACAGCTATACGGTTGACAATACAGCTGTTCATATGAATTAATACAGCCTTGGTCATATTGTATTATATGCTCTCAAAGCCCCTTTATGAGCTATTATGTTTCTAATTAAATAATAATTATTGCATTTTTGAAGTTTCTATTGTCAATGCAGATTATTTTTTTATTTTTTTTATGGAGAGCAAACTTAAAGGGGTCATAATCACACTTTTTTGCTGTGTTTTTATAGTACATCAAGATCTTTTATCTTAAAAAATCAAAGAACATTTGATTTCACATGATATGACCCCCGTAGTTACGTATATGGACACCTTGTCCAAGGTTAGATGCATTTTCAAAGCCACTCTGTTGATTTAGATCACAACAGGTGAACATTTCCTATCTATTTTAGAAGGTGATGCCCTGTGATGATAGCATATTTGGGACTGAGCATGAATAATTAATATTACAGGCTTTACACATTTTACTAAATGTGAAATCATTAAAGGTGCATCATTCAATTAAGCACACAGAGCAGACTAACAGAGGTAATTATAATGAATGGGGTGACCAGTGAGGTTGGGTCTAAATGTATTACTGACGTGACTCTCTGTGTGAAAAACAGATGAATGTTTTCAGACTCCAGATAAAAACTATTAAAATTATAATAATAAGGAGCACAATTTAATGTGAATCAATTACGTCTCTGAGCTGTGGGCCTCTCATTATGTGTCTAATGCAGTTAGTCTTAATGGACTCTGGCCTCTCGAGGCAGGAACAAGCAATCATAATAACCATTCCCTTCCTCCCACTCATGCCTGCCTTTGGGGAGTTTGTTTTGAATGGACATAGTTGCCATTCAAAGAAGCAGCGAAGTTTCAGCTTCAAAAAGATGCTTGACACCTGTGATGTGTTCACAAAAGAAAACATTATAACAGTACATACAATCACATTATAAAACTTGGCAGAAAAAATAATCAAGAGACACAAAGCTCATGAAAAACTGTGAAGAAAAAAACAGGCAAGGACAATCAAAGGTGTGCTTGTAAAGGTCACTTCACAAGAGTTTGTGCACAAAACAGACTGAGTTCACCTGTAGACCTTTTAGCAGGTCTTCTCTGTTCTTCTGGCCACTGAATGTGCTCTATACTTGCCACATACAAAGGGCTTCATTTATGAAACTAGCTGAACAAATTTGTGTAAACCGTTCCAAAAAACCATGAAGTAAATAGTCGCCATGAATTATTGAATGTGACAGTTTACTTAAGAAATCCGTTCTGCTCCTGTTTCATGAATGCAGCCTATTGAGCACACAAAGTAATACATGGTTGAATCATTTAGGAGATCACTTAAAAAGGTGCGCTGCAGTGTTACCATTTAAAAACATTTATTTTTGTAGGACTGCCATAAACAATATAGTTTTTTTCTCAGGTTTTTAGCATGCATTCATTCATTCATTAAATGTCAGTTCATTGCAAGCTATCACATTTGTTGAGAGGCTGTCATGTTTTGAATTTGTCCAGTTTATTATTACACAGAGAGAGAGAGTTTCAGACTTGTGTTTCAGAATTTAATAATGGTAGGTTTCACTGTGACAATTTGCCCCACATACAGTACACTTCAAAGGTTTGAGGTCGTTTTTTGAAAATAGCCTCTTATGCTCATCAAGGCTGAATTTCTTTAATAAAAATAAAGTAAAACAGTAGCAATGATTGAAAAAAAATATATAGATTTTCAAAAATAAACTTTACTAAAAAGTGTGACAACTAGGCCCAATGTAAACCTAAACTGATCATTAAAGTCACGGAGGCCTATAATAAGACTACATTTACATAATGACTATGTGTAGTGAGATGATATTTCATAATACATTTGATTCATATCATGAGCTCTTCTCCAGCTCCTGTCAAGACTTCATTTGTCTCAAATGCAGTGAATGTGAACCTACACCCCAAGACACCATTATTAGAATTAATAGCGCCTGGGAAACTGTTTAAATCCTTGAATTTTCCGCTCTCGAGAAGGATATCTCTCCTTTTGGCATAACTGTCAAACTGGTGGCTTAACACCCGCTACGGACACATTGTAAGACATAATAGACAGGGCCTGAACATTTTTCTGAATCACTTCCATCTCAATGCACATGAAAGAGTGTAATGTGAACAGAAGTGATCTTGGCAAAAACTTATAATCTGCTTCTAAAGGAATATTTTCATTGAGCTGCCATGGACTAGTTGGCACACACTCTAGTCAGTCAGGATTGATCCTTGACCTTACACTCAAGTGATCAAATAACACCAGTCTAAGTATTTAAACCCTTGAAAGTGCTATTTTAAAAGGCATACCTTGAGTGAAAGCTAATGAACTTAATGAAATCATATATAATGTGACAAATGGCTCAGTGACTTCATCTCATCAATGAAATAATTACTAATTGCAAAAAGTTTTACAAAATAAATAGCTTACCACTGAACTGGAACACAAAAAGACCAAGTAATAATTGTTTCTACCTAGATTTTAATTAGATAAATGTACTTAGATTGGATTTCAAACACAGGTCTTGTTCTCAACAGGGAACACTATGGTTTGTCCATGGCAAACCAAAGCTTTTGACCTTGATTATTATCTCCAAAATGAACAGTTCATTTGGAATGGTCCATTCCCGGTAATGTCACTGAATAAACTATGATAAATGCACTGTGATATAGAGCCAAGAGCGGTTTAATACATTTTTGTAGCATCATGCAAGTCTTGCTGTATACCACAACACCAGCTGTTTTCAATTAACTGCATGAGAAGCCCAGTGAAAAGTCAGTGCTTTCATATTGGTGTTTAAAAAATGACGGGCATTCTTGAATGATGGCTATGAACCGTAGACGGCAAGGAAAGTTGGAGATTACACGACCACAGTCAGTGGCTTGTGGAGGCATGTGGTTTAAACAGCATATATCCAGTCTTCGCTCAGAGACCAGATGAAGATTTACATTCGAGAAAGACATGGACATCCACATTGTCTTGTGACGAACATGTTGAAACTGCTGGAAGCCTTAAAATAATAGCTGGTTAGCCACAAACCTCTTCGCCACATCTCAATATGTCCGAATAATGCACGTTTGGGATTCAAATGTTGTAATTTAATAATGAAAGTAGTAATTGCAAAATTACGCAATTGAGAAAAACTCGGCTGTGCAGCGCAACTCCATAAAAACAGCCCATAGAGACGTTTTTTTTTTTTTCTTTCCTCTGAAAACTATTAATCACAATGATGTCCATATAAAACCCACAAACACATGCACACAGAGTGAACTGACGCACACACTCACATACAAATACACCCTGAGTGTGTGTGGTAAATCGAGAGGAGGGGCATATTCAAATGAACTAATGCATTATCTGTGCAATTGCTGTTCTTCGTAGGAAGGCCTTAAGCAGGTAGGATGATTTGTGACTCAAATTATGGTCATTTGCTGCAAATGGGTAGCAATCATCACCATCAGAACTTTGTGCGGTGGCCTTGAAATTGAAGCGCAACTTAATCTAGATGGTTGGAGAGAGAGACATTTATTGATCTATACATCATGATCTCAATCATATCAGGTGCTATGTGGCTTATTAAATCCTTTAGCCTTATTATGGTTTGTAGGAAATTTCATTTAGTGCTTCTATCAAAGCACCAACTGTATCTTCTTACCTAAGAAGCATTGCAGTCATTTCAGCAGCCCATATGCAAAGCTGCAGTATCACTACAACAGTAGTCTGAAGTGGCGTGATAGCAGTGCAGTGCTCTATAGACTACAAAAGAGACAACTAACTTTGTAGTGAATGTTCTAAGCTGTGAACACTGGCATATAGAAAGTATGCACTGCTTTTGCTTGCAGTATGATGTACAGTAAGACTTATATTTAGATATTAGTCACTATATGTCTACATGCATCTAAATAATCCGTTTATAATCAGATTGCTGGTTCAATCAGACTGAAAAGCTTTCATGTATACTCACTATGAAATTGCGATTGAATTTAAATGGGTGGTATAGACCTGAAATAATCCAATCAAAAGAAAAAAAGCATGTAAACAGTTTTCTAAATCGAGTCCAAAAATGCCTTGCATACACGACAGTGCTGCGTTGCATGATGATTACATTCATTTTATGTCTTACGAACTTGTCAGTGGACGAGGCTGAATATTTAATAAATATTTGCTAAAAACATTTATTTAACCCATTTTCCTCAGTAACATTTGAAAAGACAATTATAAGTATTTGTAGGCTCAGCCAGTGGTGTGAGTTAAAGGAGGGACTGTTTAGCCAACCAATAATACAGTAGATGGAAAACCTGTATAAAAATTGTAAACAAAAAAAAAACTCTGTAAAAATAGAGCCCAATCATGTAACGTTAATATGAAATTATATAATATTAACCGATATGTGACATATGAGAAGAACAATAATTAATATAATTAATAATTATTCATAATATTAATGTAATATGAAAGGTGGGGTATGCGATTTCTGGAAGCCAATGTTGATATTTGAAATCACCAAAACAAACACGCCCCTACCCCAAAAGGGTCTCGCACCTATTTTGATAGCTCCGCCCCACACATACGTAGCCTATGCAACCCAGATAACGATTAGTTCTGTGAAACAAAGCAAAACCAATGTTATACCGTTTCAACACCGGATGCCACCGACGCGACAAATCCCCATTCTATTTATGACGTGCTGACACAAATTTAAAATGATTTTCTACAGTAGCTTTATCGCATGCAGTGTAGGCAGACTTTAGCTGTTGTGACGTGCCGCGTCCGGGACACGGTGTTACTCACCTATGGAGAAGAAACAAAGCAACCTCGGCATCCGATCGCAGGTCTTCCGCTCCTTGAGTTCTCTCCAGTGCTGGAAAGCTGATCCGATATTTACACGGGTCCTACTTCTTGCTTTATAGTTCCGCAGATGTTTTCCTCTTTTGTTTTCCTCTTTTGTTTAATGGGGTGGTGATGGCGCAGTGGATAAGACACATGCCTTTGGTGTGAGAGACCCGGGTTCGAATCCACTGTGAGACACCAATGTGTCCCTGACCAAGACACTTAACCCCTAGCTGCTCCAGAGGCGTGCGACCTCTGACATATATAGCAATTGTAAGTTGCTTTGGATAAACCCGACTCAGTTTTCTAAAGCGTTTTTGAAAAATTACATACCCCACCTTTAATAGAAAATGCACTGGTAGTTTTTTAGCCAGGACATTTTCAGTTTTTTTCTAATATATATATATATATATATATATATATATTTCAACCCTATTAATCACTCAGCAACAACACTCATTTCTTAAATCTTCTTTATATTATCTCACACATTTAATAACAACAGTAAATTTTGGACTATGCATCATTATTGCATTATGTAATTGCTGAGTTTCTATCAAAATGATGGCCTGTAGCTGGCTTAAATCTGGCTCAGTATGTTTCAGAATATACCACAGCCTTTGCGCCTCAGCAGCAGTGAACATGCACAGAATTTGCGGCTACAGAAATGATCACATCTGAAACTGCAGGTCTTTCACAGGGGAGGCAGAGGCACTTTCTGATGATGGCACCAGAAATTCTAAAACTGACTGGACTGATGACAACATTCATAGACAAACTATGCTTGCAGTCCACCCCACGACTGGAGGATATATATGAGACAATGAGATAGATGCTCAATTCATTCTGAGGTGAAAATGCTCAGTAATAATTGCTGTCACTTGTGCCAGGGTGGTGATGATAGTACTGAAATGCCTGTTGATTCAACCTGAAAACTACCACTCCAACGTCAAACACAGACAACATGAGTTGTGCAGATTAAGGCTTACTTCAAATAAATATAAATAAATTACAACTTGCATTCGTTTATCAAAAAATATTTAATAATATTTTTATTAATTTAATATTTTTATTATTAAAAGTATTTAATAATACTTTAAACACCTACAATTAATACAGCACCAAGTTTGATTATTTATTTATTTATTTTTTAATTGCAAACAGGGGTATTGCGATATACCGGTATTGGCGATAACCGCAATATTTATAATGAACAGGACTGATAACACCACATGTAAATACTCCAGCGCCAGTACCTGGTTGACCTCCAGGTGACAGTATTGCGCCTTAACCGCTCGCAGCTACTCGAGAAGCGCCATGCTCATCAGAGTAAGTTGCCATTATTTTACTTGTCATAGAATGGTAAATGTTGCATTAACCTGTTAACAGAGGTTTTCTGTGTTCATATATTTATGTAAAGGCTGATTATTTTAATAAGTACCGCGTTTTGTATTTACAGTCAATACGGCCTGTGCGTAGTACACTTTGGCCCCGTTTCACAGACAGGGTTTAGACTAAACCAGGATTAGGCCATAGTTCACTTAGGACATTTAAGTAATTTTTATAAACGTGCTTAGGAAAAAACTTTACTGGTGGGCATCTTGAGACAAAACAAAGGCACTGATATATTTTAAGATCAGTCAGTGCAAGTTTCTTTCAGTTGAAACAGCTCAGACTTGCATTTTAGTCAAGGATTAGGTTTAAGCCTTGACTGTGAAACCGGGGGAAAATTTATTTGTTCAAAGCTGTTAACAGTTACACGATTAAAACTGATCTTGAAAAACTGAGCGACCACATTGCTACATTAAACTCTTATTGCATGACTTATACTTCCACAGCATTTATTAATCTTATTTCATGTTAATTTCAGCATTTACTAATGCATTATTAAAATCACAAGTTGTGTTTGTAAACATTAATGCACTGTGAACTAACGTGAACAATGAACGACTATTTTTTATCAACATTAACAAAGATGAATAAATTGTGTAATAAGTGTATTGTTAGTTAATACCATTAATATTTATTCATCATACTGTTGAATTTTCTCTCTTGTTATTTCATAGGAGCTCCAAAGAAGACAGAGAAAGCCAGTCTTGTGCCCTGTGTTTATCAGTATCCTTATATTCGTTGGGTGAAAAAGAAAAACTCAATAAACAAAGTAAAAAATAATTTGACTGATATTTCACCCCCCAAAAAGGTTTCTATAGATATTGAGATATATCAATATCGTGAATTCTTATGGCCACAATAACCGTGATATGAAAAATCCAATATCGTGACAGCCCTATTGTGAACAGTATGTTACTTAATGTGACATTTACCTCAGCAAAGTTATTCCGCTGTTCACAGTTCATTAGTTAGCTATAAAACAACACTGAAGAGGAGCTTTTTTACTTATAATTATATATATATGTTATGTTTGAATAAATCTGGCATTAAGGTATTTATGGAAAGTTTATGGTAACAAAAGTGGTTAACATTCAACCTGTTCTTTTTCATCAGTATTATTTGTGATTTGAATTCAAATTCACAACCGTCAGTTTTTACAAGAAAAGATCATTTCTGTTTTGCTATTGATCTATTCACTGTTTAAAATAAAACAAATGATTGAAATTTGGATTCATTGTTATTCTTAATTGAAAAGCACAACAACAATAAAACAGTATTCTACAAACTAATTTATATAATGTAATTAACATAAACGAATATAAGACGAGGCATGGCTACACCAGAACATTTAGCAAACACTGAGGAATCAAATAAATAAAGAACATTTAAAGAAAGCCTCCATAGCGTAACGTGAGATAAACAGCAAAGACAAAACCAACATGTTCACCTTCTTTGGATTAAGAAGCAGTCTTTTATTTTGCTTGAAAACCAAATCCTCCATCCCGTCCGCCATCGTTTCCTCAGTAGCCTATTCACGTAATTTTTGCCGCTCATGCTGACGCGGCGAGTGTAAACCAGGCTCTGCTCCCAAAGAGCTCGCATTGAAAGACCTCTCTCACTCTATTCACGTGACCAGAAATCTTACTCCTGCTGCACTGTGCAGCAGCTCTGCAGCGTGAGCTTTATGCATGGAGCAGAGCAGACATTCTGGAGCAGCGCAGATCATGCACTGGCACAAATGCGACCACGTCAAATTTTAACTCACACATAACTATCGGTATCGGCCGATATCATTGTTGAATAATCAGCTATCGGTATCGGCAGAGAAATTCGGTATCGGTGCATCTCTAATCTGGATATGACATTTCAAAACTTCAATATTTGCCCCAATACACTAGGGAACCCAAAGCTGTATTTATGGCAGCACTGACAAGGCAATATTAGCATCAGGTGTGCCTCATCATGCACTGCCAGCAGCGTTCAGTTTTCATGTCCTGCATCCTGGCCACATGCTCCTGTTATGAGCCTGGATAATGATGATAAGAGGGTTGGTAGGTCCTCTGTCATGAAGAGTAATTTGGTTGTTCACCGGTCAGAGAGGACTGACTTCTTATTTATAGATAAATATTATTAGGATCAGCTCTTTTGAATTAAAAGTTTGGGTTGTTACATTTAATTCACTCATAATATTTTGTTTAGTTTGTGATATTTCTTGTGCTGGTTAAAAATGCTTTGTTAAAGTATTGTAAGGATAAATCAAAATGCATGGATGTACCATTTGGCAGGAAAAATCACTTCTAATTGAGAATTGGTTGATATAATTGAATGTCTCAACAAACTCATTACAGGTACTGTAGCGGTTGTCGCAGAGATCTGCCACCAGCATTAAGCAAGCAAGGTTGAAATTGAAAACACAGAAGTTGGGTACACTGATGAGATGAAAAATAATGAGTTTAATTTAGGTGGGAAAGAGAGAGACTAGAGAAAAAATGTAGAAATGGAGTGTAAATTGAAGAGATGGCAGATGGAGATGGTTTCTCAAAGCAGATGGGATGAAAAACCAAAATAGGGTAATGAGAGACAAAAGGGGATTCACAGAAACAATTACATAATCTACAATATACTGAGAAATATGTGTTTGCACTCATTTATTTCTATTAAATGACACTGTATAATTTAATTCATTTAAGAAAATGTATTCAAAATTTGTTATGACTTAATACTGTACAATTGTTATCAATGAATGATTTAATTATATATATATATATATATGTATATATATATTTGAGATCAAATTTTGTCTGATGCTGATCCTGAGCTTCAGGTTTATTATATGAAAATAATATTCAGATAGCATTTGTTCCTGTTTTAGTGAATAATTCACAAACTATTGCTAAATGATACAACTTTTTCAAAACCGATATGGATTGAATAGAAGATGCACTTCTGTTTTTGTTGCTCTGGTTTAAAAAGGCATGGTACTTGTTAAAATGAGTACAGCTATAAAATACTGATACAAAAATACTGTATATTGTTTCTTAAAGTTTGAACAAACAAAATGAATGAACAGAATGTATGTACCGTGATTATATAGACTCAGAGACACCAACTTTGTCTTGAAAGTCATGACTCCAGAAACACAGGGGCTCAAGCCCAGCTGAGAAACTTTTGAGAGTACTTGCCAGAGAACAACTCCCAAAATCAGATCTGGCCTGCAGCTCAATTGTTTAATGGACATTTTGAAATACTGCAGGTCCTGGCAACAAATGGCTCATGATTGAAGCAACAATTTTCATCCAGAGTGACTTGCACAAGAATTTTTAGAGTGGTTCTCCTCACCCCCAACCTGGGGTTAAGTGTCTTGTTCAAAGGTATGATTGATAGCCATCTCAGTGACTCTCCAAGTCAAAGGTCAGCCTCAGCCAGCCCAGAGCCTAACAACATCCAGCTGGCTGGTTCTGCAAAAATCAAACAAACAAACAATAAATAATTAAAAATTACATCCAAGTCCATAGGCATTTTAACAGCTAATTTTACTGCCTAATATTCCATGCAATGCTCCTCTCCGGTCATTTTCACACTTGGTACATTTGTTGAAATCCCAAAATGAGATTTTCCACCCTTGCCCGTCCCCCGCTCATGTTCTCTCATGCTGCGTTATGTTATTCTGAATTGTGGTATTTTAAATCTGAGTACCAACAGAAGCTGATATACATAATATATAAAGGGGTCTAAAAATCTGAAACCTCTCTAAAATGTTTTCTCTCCTTTAAAGCTAAAAATACATACAGTGTTTTAGGATTTCAAAATATGTCAAATAAAGAAAAGTTATAATGTAAAATGAGGTTTTTAGGCCCCTAATTGAATTTGTGAAATTGACCATGTGTACTCTTTTGTACAAAAGGTCAGAGTTCCTTTGCTCCCACTGACGCACACAAAATACTTTTTGGAACATCCTCAAATCATGTTTGAACTTTGAAGTTACAGGCTTCCATTAAAAGCTGAAGCTATACGAATTGTTGTTCCAAAAATGTAATAAATCTTAGTCAATTTGTCATAAGTGTTTGTATGAATTTATTTATTTGTATGAATATTTACAGTAAGTTCAACTCTACAAACTTGAACTATGATGTACAAACATTTTTACACTTAAAATTATTGAGGAAACTTTAAAGCTGTGAAATCAAGGAAATATACCTTATGAATTGAGTGAATGTAAGTAAAAATATAGATCTGAATAGCTATATTTGGTACCATGACAATTGTTGTAGACCCAGCAAGTTGAGATAAATAAAATATTTAAGTGATCATAAATAAATCAATAAATATATATATATATATATATATATATGTATATGTATATGTATGTGTGTGTGTGCATGTTTATGTGGTTTATGAGGACACAAATTTGTATAATGATATGGGTATGACAGAGGTATTACAATATGAAAGTGGTTTATGAGGACACTGCCTATGTCCCCGTAATTCAAAAGGCTTGAAAAACATACTAAATGGTGTTTTTTTTGAAAATCTAAAAATGCACAAAGTCTCCTGTGAGGGCTAAGTTTAGGTGTAGGGTTGGTGTAGGGCAATAGCACACACAGTTTGTTCAGTATAAAAACCATTACGCCTATGGAGAGTCCCCATAAACCACAAAAACCAACATGTGTGTGTGTGTGTGTGTGTGTGTGTGTGTGTGTGTGTGTGTGTGCGTGTGCGTGCGTGTGTGAGTAAGTGAGTGAGTGAGTGAGAGTAATGTGAATTTGTTTGATTTTAATCTACTAAAAATAGCAGCTTACCACTGCAATGGCAAAAAAAAAAAAAAAAAACACTAACATATCTCCTATATATTAATGTTGTGTCCATCATACTCAATATCTTAAGTTGTTCATGGCAAAGTATATTAATGTGTAATAAGTAGTAATTGTAGCTCTTGATCAGCAATTTGTTAGTCAGCAATTTGTTAATTTATTTTTGTAATGTAAATTTGAGACATTTTAATTTACATTTTGTTGGATGTACAGTAAAGACATTTGCTTTGTCCAAGTACAGTATGTGTAGATTTTATGACGTATATTTAATTATTATTGTGAGTTTGTTTGCTGAAGCCCATTTTCCTTCTCCCTAGTCATTCAGCTTTCCAGCGATAGTTCGAATCTGACTAGAGCCCTTCGATTTCATGATGCAAAGAAGGGACTATTCTGCAAATCCAAGCCCACCAGTGGCGTTATTCTATTCTCTCAGTAGTTACCATGATGACAGGTCTTTTCACAAGCCCAGAAATACTCAGTGACTTGTCCAGAAGCCACTTAATTCTGGAATTAGGAGAAATGGCAACGGTTAGCCCGACTCTGTGAAGTCTGAAAAGAGCAAACGCAGGCTTCTTTCCTGTACTTGACCTCTTACATAGTTGTGGTTTGTGCAGACTCATGTTGTCTAGATGAGGCAACAAACACTGAGCTTAAGACTGAGGTGTGGTTGGATAAGCTGATTTTAGTTCAACAAAAATCATTAGACTAGTGGAGCTCTGGCGCTGTACGGTGTCATTAATGGTACGGGAATATGAGCATGCTGCAAATGTAGTTTCTGGGACTGATACACTAATCAGTCATGGTTCTGACATCCTGGTGGCATTTGACTGTATATGAACCCCTCAGGCTGTTGAGTTCTTCTGTACTGCACTATTAGAATTTCCAAATTGGCTTGAAACGAGACAGCTATTACTCAGAGGTGGACAGTAACGAAGTACATTTACTTGTACTGTACTTAAGTACACTTTTTGAGTATCTGTACTTTACTTGAGTATTAATTTATTTCTGGAAACTTGCTACTTCAGCTTCACTACATTTGAAAGACAAATATCGTACTTTTTACTCTGCTGCATTTATATCAAGGTCCCCAAGTAGAAAGTCGTTATATGAAGCAGTTTTTCCAATGTGTTCATTTTCAGATTCACTGAAACCGTTTTTTTATTTTATTTTTTTTCTGCGAAAATCTGGCCTGCGATCTGACAGGACCTTCCAGTGTTGCCAAGTCTTAAAATATTTCTAAGCCTGCAGTTTTCCGCCTAGCTTTGAAAGGATATTTGTCTGATTTTTTTAAGCAAAGCTGGCAACCTCGGGACCTTCCCCGCTAAACTAATGTAAACATCTGCTCTGCACAGCTAAAAGTGCTCTAAAAACTCAAATAAGATAATAAAAAAAAAATAAAAAGGCACATATTTATAATTTGGTGTGATCATCTGTGTGTTCACCACATTGATTTTAAAGAGACAACTGTATGTGATGCCTTACATAGGTCGAGCGCTACGATTAAAGATCATAGATAAATACAATTACCTACACCTTGATCTACACGACAAAGAAAATGTTTAGTTTCTGTGTGAACTAGCATGTGTATATGTTAACTCATTAAAGCTCTTTGGAAAATTAACCATGTTTTTACTATAGTAACTAGTTTAATTATGGTATTTGCAGTAAAATCACAGTATCCACAAATTTACTATTCTCTCACTATAGTAACCATAAATATTCTATTTGTGGTACAGTAACCACTAATTTAACATAGTTTCATTATAGTTTCATATTTGTAGTTAAACTATGGCAATACTAATGGTAGGCTAATAAATCCATCAAAAATGTCTGTTATTACCATATATAGAAAAAACCTTACTACTCAGGCCTACTGGTAAATTGCTGTTAAAAACTGGTCAAGGAAGTATATAAATCTAAACATTGTTTTATTGTCAAAACACTGCACATAAATACATATTTTTTTGCAAACAAATGATCAATAAGTAGGTTAAATGATCACACAGATAAAAATGTTTTCACTTTTTTTAGAACTTTGGACTCTAAACTGGGAATCGATAAGAATTGAAATCAATAAGCAGAATCAGAATTGGAATGGATAAAATTCAAACAATACCCAACCCTAGCCACATGTTGTGAAGTTCACCGATTTCTGAGCATTTTATGAACTATTTACTTGTAGTGAACTAGTATTTGACCAGTAGTATCTGTACTTTCACTCAAGTAATGAAGTTGTGTACTTTGTCTGCCTCTGCTATTACTGAATCACTCGAATGTAAATAATGTAGAGGCTTTTACAAAAACAGATGCCATAAGATGTCCTGAATGCTAATATACATGTATAAATATGTGGGCATTAAATATTTAGTTTGAAATTATTTAGATTGTACATGTATATTATCTTAAATATTTGTCTAAAAAAGTAGTCAATGTACAAAAATAATTAGTTTTGAAACAAGATAAACACTTCAACTTACAAATATTTCTTGATTGGCCATGTATGATTTATAATTTGTCATTTACTCTTTTTTTAATTTCAGATTACATACACCAATTACAATTTTATTTTTTATTTTTTTTAAAGAAGTCTCTTACACTCACCAAGGCTCCATTTATTTGATCAAAGATACCATAAAACAGGAAAATTGTGAACTACTATTTAAATGTTAAAGATTTTTTTTATTTGAATATTATCACGGTGCACACAACAGGGAGGGACACGAGATGAGGATGTAACTCAAAACAACAGTCTTTAATTCAAACAAGGCAAGGCAGGGCAAGAGACACAGGAACATTGGGAGTAACGAGTAGACCAGACGAAAACTACCTGAACAGACAGGAGCTTTAATACACAGGATAATTACAAAACACAGCTGGAAAAGAATTAACTAATAATCACACTCAACGAAGACAGGAAACAAACCAAATAAGGACACAAGAGGGAAACACATGACACATGTCTGACAAATATGTCAAAATAAATTATTTTTTTCTGTGATGGCAAAGCTGAATTTTTCAGATCTTTCAGATAACATTCTAATATTTGGTACTCAAGAAATTGTATTCATATTTGAGCACCAATTAGTGATAATAACTTAGCACAAAATCAGCATATTAAAATGATGCAATGTACAAACACACCATCCTAAATGTATTAAAACATGGACACAAAAAAAGAGAGAGTTTTCAATTGGAGATTTCTGATAGCATTGTTTAAAATATATGTTATATTCTGGCTTACCATTAAAATGAATGAATGAATGAATCAATCAAAGTAATTGATTCTGTCTATGCATTCAACACAGTAGAACATTGTATCTAACTTGTGCAGACTTGTCTTGTACCATCAATCACTTTAGATCAACACCAGTATATGTCTGATCAGAATAAAAATGATGATTTTGCCCTTAGAAACTCAGAATCAGCACACAGAAACACTGATGCATGATGGGTTAGTATAATAATGTGTTGAAAGCCTTGAACGTCTGCCACCACAATCTCCACTTTCGTCCCTCCAGTCCTTTTATGATCTTTTTCACAGCGTCCTTCTGGATTTCCTTTCATGTCTTAATTTCATGAGCTCAGCATACAAAATATGTTAAATACCCTGCATAATTTATGAAGGCCTATTCTTGACAACATCCAAAGTTTCAAAAATGATTACTCCAGCATTTGGGCACTTTTCTATATGGAGTGATGAATGCTGTCATAATAACAGACAATTTAGACTAGGGGATACTGTTTCAATTATGGGGTACCAAAATCCAGATATCCTTTCTTTTCTTTGGCACATAACATTGGAGGTGTCATTCAATGTACTTGTATATTGACTGCACATTCTAAATAATATTAGAGCTCTATGCCAAGAAGTCATAGGACAGCACACTGAGACCAAAACATGATCTAAGCCTTCAATATGCCATATTTCCACACCATACCTCCATAAGTAAGCATGCTGATGGAAGTCTGGAAAGAACACAGAGCATCCATTAAAGTTGTATTCGGAGTTAAATATAATTTAAAACTGAAGTGTGTAATTTTTGGATGTTAAAATACTTTTCTGATCCCAGCTTAATATGCAAAGACATCTATAAGTAAGACGTTGGTCACTGTATTTCAGAATATCATGTAAACATTGTGGCACGATTTCTTATATGATTATCCAAAAATTATTTTTGCTTATATTTGTTAAAAAAATTAAAATAAAATTGTTATATGAACTGACATGTTTTAAACATGGTAACCCCCCGCAACATACTATATTTCTAAAATATCACATCTTTGTTGGAAGCATATATATAGTTTATATAAAACGCTGTCATTTTGACTAATGAACTTCACAAATTAGATCGGTATGCTTGCGATTAAACAGGACGAACAACAGATTTTATTTATGTCAGTGCTAATCAAGTCTAAAATCAAATCCAGAAATATGTTACCCACAAGCTAGTAACACAAATAATTTTAATAATATTAATATAGACCTTAAAATACGAAACATTACACAAAATAAAAAAACTAAACAAAAAAAAAACCCACAAGATCTTTGTAATATTTCAACAGCCGGCGTCTGGAGAGTCAAATGCTCAGCCGCCGGGGAGCAAGCAAGTCTAATTACACTGATGGAAAAATAGAGAGACTGGCTTTTGTTTAAAAGAATAGAGAACAATCACTAACCAGGAAATGTTACAGCATGAGTAAAAAGACCAGCAGAACAGGCATTCCTGTCAGAGCGTGATTGATATGTTTGTTTTTCCCACATGTGCACCAATCAATGATGAATATGACATTCTAGAGAACAGGGTGCACTTTCAGCCATTATACTTGGGCGTCCATCAAACGTGACGGAGCAACATCCCTCACAATGAAACTTGTGTGTCAGTGATGTTTTATGAATATTGAGTAGAGAGTGCTTTCAGAGCTCAGGAAATACTAATTTTATAGAGAGCATTTTTAGTCTTTAAATGGGGAAGGGGGAGGAAGCCTCTAATTTCTCCTTTGTTCATTAAAAACTGTATGCTAGTCTATACGTGTTAAATTGTTAATGCAAACACTGTATTGTTTCACCTATTAGCTGATGCCAAATTGTATGCAGGATGAATAAACAACAGCCTTGTGAGCTCTGTGTTCACTTTGTCCTTGTATTTGTTTAGTTGGAAAATGTATTTTGTGTGAAAATGCTGCTTGGTGGTCTGCTGCAGATCATACATTATGTGTGAATGTTTGTGTATGTGAATGCGTTGGTGTTATAATATGATAAGAAAAGGACAAATATGACTTTTCAATAATTAGTTAATAGTGAAGGCTCATTTTCACTTAATTACATTTCCAAATTAATATTATACATTTGTTTCTCTTTAATGAAAAATTAATTAAAATAACATAAATATTATATTTATATAAAGACATGTCTATATGGCAAATGTGAATTTTCTAACTGGGCTCGAGGGACCAGGAGCCTCATTTATCAACAGTGCGTAGAAAAGGTTCTATATTTTGTCCTTATATTTACACACATTCCTACATATAAGTACAAGTTGGTAAATCACACACTTTGCGTGAAACTGTGCTTACACACTCATTACGCACACATCTGTGACTAGGCACTGTTGATAAATGAGGGCCCAGGTCTTCAAGGGAGTGCTAGGGGGTCCGTAGAAAAGTTTCAAGAAAAAAAGTAGGGGGAAAAAAATATAGAAGTAAGAAATAAATGTAAAAAAGTAACAAATAATATAATTAAACTGAATTTTATAAATTATAATTTATAACATAAATGCTATAAATTAAATAGCTTAATACTACAGCACTATATGGATTAGGGAAAACAAAACATAGTAACAAAACTTAATAGAAGCTAAATATTTTCAAATAATATTTTACATATTTTAAACGTTTTACAGTATAAATTGATTCTTAATAAAAAATATATAGCCGGGGGTCCCTCACACAAGGATTATCATATTTGGGGGCATGTGGTATCAAAAAGATTGAAAACCTATGTTCTATGGAGTTGCACATTTAGTAAATAGTAAAATTGTGATTGCATAATTTGTTAGAATAGACATCCAGAGAGCATGAATCCGTTTACATCAAATGCAGCTTCAAAAATGCAATAGGAACACTGACATGCAGTGGACGGAATGGCTAGGGGCTATTAGGAGAGCTTTTAAGTTGTATGAAAAGTGTGGGAGAGGCATGATTAAGAGTTTGATGAGGAACTGCATGTACTCTGCAACTTGTGATATACCCAAGCAGGGACACTTATTCTACAACTTTAAGTGCTGTTAGTCACGGGTAAACATCTAAATGAAAAGGGGTGGTGACAGGTTAATGATTATGGTGGCAGATACAAAGTCAAAACAGACCTGAATCCCAGTAGGCGAGATGTAGCAACTTGAGGAGTTATTTAAGTCCTCCACCCCCAGTTCCCATCATTACTTTGCCCTGATGCAAGACATTTAACCCATGCTTTCAAAGGAATGGTAGAAGTCACTGTATAGAAGGGGGCAAAAAGTATCTGTTAAATGGCAGGTAACCAGTGGTAAGAAACATGAGAATATATACAGTATACACAAACATGCACTCACCAAATCATCATATTTGAATGATTTCTGAAAGATCATATTAAATTGATGACTGGCATAATGGAAATTCAGCTGTCATCACAGGAATACATTGTTATATATATATATATATTAACAGTTAAATTGTCATAATATTTCACAATTTTGCAATTTTATCTGCATTTTTGATCAACTAAGTTCAGCCTAATTCAGCACATTTCTTTCATATTGTTACGGGGCAAACGAGACGTGAGACGTGCAGATCCATTTGCAAGCTTTATTTACAAAGGCGTGGTCAAGAAACAGGCAAGGGTCAGATAACACAGGTACATGACAGGCAAGGCAAATAATATTCCTAGGGCTAGCGTGGGTCTACTATTGGCTAACTGTATGTAATAAAGCTTGAACTGTCTTTGGAGCCGATGGCTGATAGTGAAATAAATAAATAAATTGCTTTTATCGGCCGATACCGATTGTTGGCCGATATATCGATGCATCTCTACTCCAGACCCCCATTAATTGACGGCCACCTGGTCCCAAAGCATCTGGATCTTTTCCCTCTTCATCATATATGCTTCCTATACACTGAGTAGAGCATATTCCCTTTGTTGTTTGTATGTTGTAAAAAATCTGCCTTTCTGAGGCTTTCAAGCTCAAACAGAAGCTTTTTGTCATCATTTAATCACCCTCATGCTGTTTCAAACCTGTATGTGATTCTTTCTTCTGTTGAAGACAAAATATTATATTTTGTAGAAGTAACCAAACAGTCGTTAGTAGCCATTAACTTCCATAGTATTTTGTTTATTTTTATTTTTTTTCTCTCTCCTTACTATGGAAGTCAACGGCTACCAGAATCTGTTTGGGTGAACTATCCCTTTAAACTTATTATATTTCAGCTAGTTGCCAAGGCAATAGTTCTCAGTTTACATATAAATGTCAAAGTACCCACATTGGATTGGATTGGATTGGATTCAATTTATTGTCATTGCACATGTAGGTACAAGGCAACGAAATGCAATAGAGAAGAAGAAATACAGCATAACATGAGGAAGGAGAGGAGAAAAAAAAGTGTCCTTGCACTGCGTTCTTGGAAGAGAACACAGCGCGAGAACAGACAAAAAACCTCAGCATAAAGCACAATCAACACAGGAACATAACTTGCATAGTAATCCTAGTTCAGACGAAACAGCCATCCGGCCAGCCGCCAGTACAGCGCAAACCCACGGACCCGTTAACGCCTGACAGGATGAAGCGACGAAGGCGTGGGATGGGGTTAGGGAGGTGTATGAGTTTGTGTATGTGTAAGTTCGTGTGAGTTCGTATGCCTTGAAATCCGTTTCGCCAGCACTCCAAACCAGTCGACTCAGTTCGCAGGTTGTGATGCGACATAGCAATTGCCATGGAAACGTCCTTGGACAGAGCACAAGCGCCCGACAATAACAAGGTGTTTTTGGGAGGAGGGAATGGAAGAAAGAGCGTCTCCCTGCAGTATTCACCGGAGAGTTGATACCAGAGCGGCCTTGCCAAGCCGATCTGTTGTGGGAAGCCGGAAAGAGATAAGATTGTTTTGTCTTAGTGCGAACAGCTGTCTTCCAGTTTCACAGCTAATTCTCATTGTCCATTCTGATCTCCATGTCCGTCGATTTTTCTTTCCAAAGCCGAGAGCTTAGCCGTGATTGAATCCATATTGCGGTTAATCGCCTCAGTCTCCGAGGCGACCGCTCTGCCCACAGACTCCATCATGACGGGCAGCCGTGAGAGGTTTTGGACAGCCAGTCCCGTCTCCTTAATTTTCTGATAATTTAGGGCAACGCCTAATCCAAATAGCAGAAACCCAGTTATCATTGTTCCGAATAAGAAGATGTCTTCAATGTCCTCCACGGAGAGAGCCGCTAGACACACGACCCGCCATCTCTCCCATGCGTCCGTCGTGTAGCCAGCAGCAAACGTCCCAGCGGGACATTCCGGTTCTCCAGATCCCGCTTTCCTAGTCGAGAAGATGGTGTCAATTGCATTTAGAGACCAGTTGATCAGATCCATAATTTCGGTTTTGCAAATAGTGCAGCGAGAGTCTCTTAAGAGGACAGGACAATACAAGAGAGCAAGCAGGGAAGTTCAGGAGGGAGGGAGGGAAGAAAAATGCGACCGCCTTCGAACAGAGCCAAACGAGAAATCATCCAAAGCATCAAGATCAAAGGGTACATCAAATGATTCAAAAAATATGCACACTGTTATTCTCCCTTAATTTAGAAAAAGTTAAAAGTTGGCAACGTTTCTGTCAAAGACCTTCGTCAGGCACACACTAGTGATAAAACTTAAGAAAACTCTATAGAAATAAAACAACAAAACAAATAGAAATAAAAATAATATACACACAAATATAAAAATGGCAAATACAAACAATAAAAATAAATCAAACATGGAATCTAATAGAAAATAATTAAATTTAAATACTAAAATAACACTGTTCTAAGGTCATGTGATAGCTAGCTTTTGAATTGTTTGGAAAACAGACAAACTCAAGTTGCCCTTGATGTGTTTTTTTGAGTTTGACTTTTTTAATGAATCATTTGATTCAGTTTGCAAAACCAATCCTAATGATTCAGTCAAATGAATGCGATTGATTTGGTTATTGAGCTCAACTCATTGGCTGTATCTGAAATCACCCTGTACTCTCATTCACTATTCACATCTGTGCATATTCTCTAGCATCTGTGCATATTCTCTAGCACAGGAATGTCCAATCCTGGTCCTGCAGACTTTAACTCCAGCTTGTCTTAAAATAGCGTACCTGCTTGGAAGATTCTTGTAATACTGAAGACCTTGATTACCTTGCTTCAGGGGTGTTTAATTGGGGTTGGAACAAAATTCTGCAGGACAGTGGCCCTCTAGGAGCAGAATTTTACACCTGTTATTGAGGTGCACTATGGGATTTATTGAGTGCAATTGCCAATGGCCACTACTGTATGTTTCTGGACACCACTATGGCTGTCCCTTCAAATAGTGCGTGATTAGTGTATGATTTTGTATGCAGCCTTTTTGGAAATTTCAAACCTTCTGTCACGGATCGCTGAGAGGAAAAGACGAGGTCAGGGTCCAAATGCAGGTGAGGTCTTTAATAAAACAAACAAAGGCCAACACAGCACAACAAACACTTCAGCACGACAGAAAATGGCAAGACAAGTAATGAACCCACACCAGAGTGGTGGGAGAGGGGAGACTAAATAGTCAGTGGCAAATGGGGAACAGCTGTGGGTGTACTGAGTGTGATGATGATGCGGCAGGTGTGTGTTATGTGGCAGGTGTATGTGATATGGGAGAGGAGTCCGGGAGAACGGGAGATGGCGGCCTCCTGTGGCGCCAGGGAGAAGTGCAGGACCCGGACTCGTGACACCTTCATTGCCCACGGGGACTAATTAAGCTTCAGAGAAAACAGCGACCAGTACAATCCCTCTTTGTGTTCCACTTAAGAAATTAAATCGAATGGGTTTGGAACAACCTGACGGTGAGTAAAAGATGACAGGATATACATTTTTAGTGAACTACTTTACTTTCGTGCCAAAAATGTACTATTAAAAAAAAAAAGTCTTTGGTATTCAAATGGTAAATAACCTCCTGTAAGACCTGATTGAAAACATGTCTAATTTGTGTAAAGAGTAAATGTAGGGTGCATCAGTAGAGGATCATAAAAATCTCATTAATCTCTTTAATAAGAATGTAAAATTACACTGAACCAAATTATAAACGCAACACTTTTGTTTTTGCCCCCATTTTTCATGAGCTGAACTCAAAGATCTAAGACTTTTTCTATGTACACAAAAGGCCTATTTCTCTCAAATATTGTTCACAAATATGTCTAAATCTGTGTTAGTGAGCACTTCTTCTTTGCCGAGATAATCCATCCACATCACAGGTGTGGCATATCAAGATGCTGATTAGACAGCATGATTATTGCACAGGTGTGCCTTAGGCTGGCCACAATAAAAGTCCACTCTAAAATGTGCAGTTTTATCACACTGCATATTGCCACAGATGTCGCAAGTTTTGAGGGAGCGTACAATTGGCATGCTGACTGCAGGAATGTCCACCAGAGCTGTTGCCCGTGAATTGAATGTTCATTTCTCTACCATAAGCCGTCTCCAAAGGCGTTTCAGAGAATTTGGCAGTACATCCAACCGGCCTTACAACCACAGACCACGTGTAACCACACCAGCCCAGGACCTCCACATCCAGCATCTTCACCTCCAAGATCGTCTGAGACCAGCCACCCGGACAGCTGCTGCAACAATCGGTTTGCATAACCAAATAATTTCTGCACAAACTGTCAGAAACTGTCTCAGGGAAGCTCATCTGCATGCTGTCGTCCTCATCTGGGTCTTGACCTGACTGCAGTTTGTCGTCGTAATCGACTTGAGTGGGCAAATGGTCACATTCGATGGCATCTGGCACTTTGGAGAGGTGTTCTCTCCACAGATGAATCCCGGTTTTCACTGTACAGGGCAGATGGCAGACAGAGTGTATGGCATTGTGTGGGTGAGTGGTTTGCTGATGTCAACATTGTGGATCAAGTGGCCTATGGTGGCGGTGGGGTTATGGTATGGGCAGGCGTATGTTATGGACAACGAGCACAGGTGCATGTTATTGATGGCATTTTGAATGCACAGATATACCGTGACGAGATTTTGAGGCCCATTGTTGTTCCATTCATCCACGAACATCACCTCATGTTACAGCATGATAATGCACGGCCCCATGTTGCAAGGATCTGTACACAATTCCTGGAAGCTGAAAACATCCCAGTTCTTGCATGGCCAGCATACTCACCGGACATGTCACCCATTGAGCAGCGTGTTCCAGTTCCTGCCAATATGCAGCAACTTTCCAGCAACCAACATTCCACAGGCCACAATCAACAACCGGATCAACTCTATGCGAAGAGATGTGTTGCACTGCATGAGGCAAATGGTGGTCAAACCAGATAGTGACAGGTTTTCGGACCCCCCCTCCGGGGCCCCCAATACAGTAAAACTGCACATTTTAGAGTGGCCTTTTATTGTGGCCAGCCTGAGGCACACCTGTGCAATAATCATGCTGTCTAATCAGCATCTTGATATGCCACAACAAAGGAGAAGTGTTCACTAACACAAATTTAGACAGATTTGTGAACAATATTTGAGAGAAATAGGCCTTTTGTGTACATGAAAAAGTCTTAGATCTTTGAGTTCCGCTCATGAAAAATGGGGCAAAAACAAAAGTGTTGCGTTTATAATTTTGATCAGTATATGTTATGCTCTGAGGATTAGCCTAGGATTTCCAACCCAGAAAGCTTCAGTAATTAAATCAGGCCATGTGCATGGCTAGGATTCCCTTAAAACGTATGCAGAAAGCTTCTGAAAGTATTTCTGGTTAAGGTCTAAACTCTGCTCGAGGCCATTGCTCATTATGATAGATTGCTTTTGCACATGTCATGACGTGATATGTTACAGTGGTGGCTGCTGTGACCTGATGGTAAAACCGCTGAATTATTTAAAACTTGTTTGTTTAGGATAAAAATGTGACGGGGGCAAAAGAAAAGTAAATACATTGTAAATAATAACAGCCTAAGAAATTCCCCATCATCACCAAGACCACGAAGATCTGTACATTTTGGGTCTGTACATTTTTTAAAAAATGTTTATGCTCACCAAAACTTAATTTATTTTTGTATAAAAATACAAAAAAAAAAAAACACTAATATTGTCAAATAGATGTTTTCTGTTTGAATATATTTTAAAATATACTTTATTCATGTGATGCAAATCTGAACTTCCAGCAGTCATTACTTCACATTAATCTTCAGAAATCATTCTAAAATGCTGATTTGCTGCTCAAGAAACATTTCTTATTATTATCAGTGTTGAAAACAGTTGAGCTGCTTAATATTTTAATTTTTTTATTTTGAAATCATTTTATTTATTTTTTTATCAATTTAATGACCAGTTAAATCTTACCGATTGCAAATTGTTGAAGAGTAGTGCAAATAAATAATTGACTTAGTCATTACATTTAATAATGAGGTAATTTTTAAGGACATAACCTCTTGAACAATCACAACCCCTTAACGACATAAAAGAAAAAAACTGCTAGTGTTGCAAGGCCGTTTTAATTTCTGAACAGTATTTCTTTTGGCCGTACCACTAACAAAAACTAAGTCTAATTTATCAAGATCAACAAACTGTCTGAATGCTAACTAAAGACGTTTAAATGCATTTAAATTTCCCCAGGTGGTCAGATGAAATTGCAGTAAGATTGATTGCTGATATAGAGAGGACTATCAAACATGCTCCTGTCAACTTTGTCAGTCTGGAGATCCTCACAGAACCAGTCAGTCTCATCATGATTTCAGCATCATCTATGCAATTTCAATGGGCAGTTGAGCCCAAAATTTAGTTCTGCATTGTTGGTTTTTTTCTGCGGGCCTGGACTTCAGGATGTTTATTATCTTGGCTGATGCTGTCTCTGGAAAGGGAAGGGGACTGAGGTTGTGCACTGGTGACATCTGAAGTATTTTCCCACAGCTGAGGATGGTTAGGGGGTTGTGGGGGGCTCCAGTATTACCAAGACTCTGTGTCTGAACTGGCAGTTTCAACAGCCAAGTTCACACACTAGCATGTGCTTGTGCCCTGCCGCATAAACACACACATACACACAGCTAAATCTGGATAAACTATCTAGTGACTTCATCCTTTAAGTCATTCCTAACTCTCTCTAGACCAGTCTTTGTGTGGCCTGTCACGCCTTTTGCCCTTCAGTTTCCACATTACTCCTCTAAAGCCAAAATCTGAAAGAATTACTCAGAATTTAGTTCACTGGGGAGAACTGGATTTGAAAGAAAGCTTTTGCTGTCAGACAAGAAAAAAATTATAATCTCTTAAAACACGGTGCAATCATGCATGAAAATGTGTTTAGGTGTCAAGGCCCAATTTTGACAGTAAGTGATAGTTAAAGAATTCCATACATTCTTATAGGAATGTTTTGAATTTCTGTACTTGAGAAAAATCTGTTGCTAGATAATTTTGTGTTTTCATCTGGAGCCAGTGGATATAAATTCACTCACCAACATCACATAAAAACAGAGCCTCAAACACATTCATAAATGCATCCTTGAATAATCGTATGCTTGCTTTCATTATGAGTTCACTAATGTATAAGGCATTCAGACTGCAACAGATGCAATAATGAACTGAGACCTACAATTACTGAACCAGAGTTATTATAGTTAACTAAATCTAAAACTATGTCAAATAAATAAATAAATAAAATATTTTCTTTGCTTGAAATAAAGTAAAATACAAAAATAAACTTATTTCATCTAGTTTCCAAGTTTTCATTTTCAGTTTAACTTGAAGTAACAAAAAAAAGGAATAAAAACAGTAGATATAAAACTAATAAAATTGACAAAAACAAACAATAAAATTACTAAAACTTTAAGTAAAATGAACATGCTGAAAATGTCAAAATAAAATCTATTGTAAATTATTAACAAAAACAACAATAGAATCTCAGTAATACTAAAAAAATTACTGCTCTAACAAACACTGATTTGATTAGGATAGGGAAATTATTGATGGTAAATTTTCTGAATATACACACAAGCGAAAAGACACTAACTAACTAAACTAAACTAAAATTAAATAAAATAAATGACTGAACACACATTTAGCTTTTGTCCAATAGTGAAGCATGTTGTTGCTGTCACGGAATGACCCTCGGACAAAGGAATAAAGGTAAAACATGTGAGTTTATTGTCAGCAACAGTTGCATGTGCAGATGAATGGTGAGTGTCCTGAGTGATGTAAGGTTTCTTGACTTGAATGAGCTTGTAACCATTCTTCTTGGCTCGCAGGAGATCGTGGGACAGAGATGGAAGTAAGCACACACCTCAGATGATGAGTATGGAGATGATCCACAATGCGATGGAGACTGGAGAGGACGTTGGAGCTAGAAGCAGAAGGTAACTCTGGAGAAGACACAACAGGTAAGTAAACAAGGTAGGTATCTCAATGTAGAGAGAGTCCACTATGTCTGAACGAGATCGGACATTGAGTGAAGTGAGGTGTGTGCTTATAAATGCTGACTGATGAGGGAGTTGATGGCTTGCAGGTGCGTGCGGTTAATACTCTGGTGATGGAGTGCGTTGTGATTGGGTGAGTGAGCCTGACCGATCTGTGACAGTACCCCCCCCCCCCCCCCCTCCACGGCCCGCTCCTGAGGGCTGAGGACCCCGATGTCGTGGTGGTCTACCTCTCCCTCAGGGTCCTGGACGATCTGGATGGGTAGAGTGTCCTCCAGTAGCGTGGGATCGAGAATGTCATTTCTGGGGACCCATGACCGCTCCTCTGGACCATAACCTTCCCAGTCCACAAGATACTCTAGGAGACCACCACAGCGCCGGGAGTCCAGAATCTTGTGGACCGTATAGATGGCACCTTCTTCCTGGATTAACGGGAGAGGGAGTTCCACTGTCAGGTCAGGCTCTGTGGAAACAGAAACAGGAGGGTGATATGGTTTCAGAAGTGAGACATGGAAGGAAGGATGAATCCTGTAATGTGAGGGGAGTTGATGTTGATATGTGACGGGGTTGATCTGCTTCGTGATGTTAAAGGGACCAACGTATCTGGGACTAAGTTTCTTGCAGGGCAGGCGCATCCCGATGTCCCGGGTGGACAGCCAGACCTTCTGACCTGGCTGGTAAGTGGGAGTTGTGGCCCTACGAAGGTCGGCTGTCATCTTGGTTTTGCGCATTGCCCATTGCAGCTGATGGTGTGCTGCGTCCCAGACCCTCACGCTCTTTTGGAACCAGTAATCGACAGATGGTACCTCAGACGGTTCCCCTGACCAGGGCAACAGGGGAGACTGATAACAGAGGACGCACTGGAAGGAAGTGAGTCCAGTGCATGGTTGACGCAGCGTGTTCTGTGCGTACTCGGCCCAGCCTAGGAACTGGTTCCAAGAGTCCTGGTGGCCATGGCAGAAGGTTCGCAGGAATCGTCCGACTTCCTGAATTTTCCTTTCCGTCTGCCCGTTAAACTGAGGATGATATCCCGATTAGAGACTTATGGTCACACCTAGGAGCGAGAAGAAGGCCTTCTAGACTCTGGATATAAACTGTGGGCCGCGGCCTGAAACAATGTCTTCTGGAATTCCGTAGTATCTGAAGACGTGATTAAACATAATCTCAGTGGTCTCCATGGCAGTGGGCATGCCCTTGAGTGGGAGAAGTCGACAGGACTTTGAGAATCGACCAATGACTACAAGTATGCATGTGTTACCATCCAAGGCTGGCAGATCTGTGATGAAATCAACTCCAAGGTGTGAGCAGGGACGATTGGGGATGGGCAGCGGAAGGAGCTTGCCGGATGGAAGATGGTGCGGACTCTTGAAAATGGCACAGTCAGAACAGCCCTGGACGAACCTTCTCACATCCCTTGCCATATTAGGCCACCAGAAGCGGTCCTTTAGCAGCGAGAGGGTGCCGTTGGCCCCTGGGTGGCCAGTGCCCAGCGATCTGTGAGTGGAGTGGATCAGAGGGGTGCGTTGTGCTCTGGGGACATACTGCAATCCCTGTGGACAGCCCGGGGGAGTGGCTGTGGAGGCATTGGAGGGAGAAGCTGGACTGGAGGTCCATTGGATTGGGTTGACGAAGATTTTCTTGGAAATGATGGTATCCGGTTCCTCACTGACCTCTTCAGGAGCATGCTGACGAGACAGCGCATCCGCTTTAACATTCTTAGGTCCTGGACGGTAGGAGTCCCTTGCTGCTGAGAAAGCACCGCTCCTACCCCAGTGGTGGAGGCATCAACGTCAAGTATGAAGGACATGTTGGGGTCTGGATGGGCAAGGAGCGGTGCACTGATGAAGGCTCTCTTGAGGGTTTCAAAGGCTTCTGTGGCTGTTGGTGACCAGGACAGAAATTTGGGTTGCCTCTCAACAGACTGGTGAGTGGGTTGGTTATGGAGCTGTAGTTATGGATGAATCTTCGGTAGAAGTTGGAGAATCCCAGGAATCATTGAAATTCCTTGATGGTAGTTGGAACCGGCCAATTCCTGATGGCCTCTACCTTCCCCTCATCCATCTGGATGCCACTGTGATCGATGATGTATCCAAGGAACTGCACAGAGGATTGGTGGAAGGAACATTTCTCGGCCTTTAGGAAGAGATTGTAATCTCTCAGGCGTTGCAAGACCTCCGCAACGTGGTGGCGATGTTCGGTCATGCTCCGGGAGTATATAAGGATATCATCAATGTAGACAAGGACGAATCGATGGAGATACTCCAGGAGAACCTCATGCATGAAGTCCTGGAATACGGAGGGGGTGTTTACTAATCCATACTGTATAACGAGGTATTCGTAGTGGCCAGTAGAGGTGATGAAGGTGGTCTTCCACTTGTTCCCCTCACGTATCCGGATGAGGTTATACGTGCTGCGAAGATCTAACTTGGTGAACACAGCGGCTCTACGGAGATGTTCTAATGCCGCTGGGGTGAGGGGAAGTGGATACCGGAATTTTACCGTAGCCTTGTTGAGTGCCCGGTAATCTATGCAAGCCCTCAAACCTCCGTCCTTCTTAGCCACGAAGAAGAAACTCGAAGCAGCAGGGGATGTGGACGGGCGAATGTAGCCTTGTTGCAGAGCCTCCTCAATGTACTCCTCCAAGGCCTTCTGTTCAGGGAGTGATAATGGATATATCTTCCCTCTGGGCACTGACTCACCTTGAATAATAGAAAAAGAATAGAGAAGCTAGTGCTTGTTATATATATATATATATATATATATATATATATATATATATATATATATATATATATATATATATATATATATATATATATATATATATATAACCTTCATGTAATTTTTGAAAACTCTTGACACAAAACTCAAAACAGTCATTATTTGTAACACAGGCTGTCCAATGTTCAAAACATTGTATATTGCGTTCATATCTTTAAAGAAGCCTTGCATTTGCAGAAGCATTGTTTAAAAATACTAATTAATTATGAAATATCATAGGAATATTACTTTAGATCACCCACACACAAGATACCCATAGTTTCAATGTTTAGTTGTTAGTACAATCATTAATTATAGTTGTTCAAAACACTTGATGCAGCTTTCATTGCGGTTCTACACATTCATACATCATTGTAATATACTTATCGAGAAAAGTACAGACACTGGAATCATTACAGTTTTTTTTCATTGGTTTGGTACTATTTTCATGAGGTGTACATTTTCAAAACTCTTAGTACAAAACTTTAAACTGATCACACGTGTGACACCACTAGTCATTCTTTCAAAACCTGATCTCATGATTTCATTGTAGTTGCACATATTTTCATTCCACATAATAAATTATTCAGAACACAAGATCATTTTGATATGTATTGAAAACATTTGGCTTAATCACCAAAACACAACAGTAAGATCTTCTTTCAACTTAGTACTTTTAACATTCATTTAATTCAAGAGCAAAGAATGCAATCATTATGATGACATTTCATAGGAGTAATGGGTTTTATAGCATACTGTACAAACTGTATATTCTATCCCCCTACATTAACCCTACTCCTAAACCTACCCTTACAAAAATTGTTTGTTTGTTTTTTTTCATAGAAAAAAGTCTCCCACAAGGAAAAGGATTTCACATATTGCAATCTTTGAGGAACATTTTGTTCCCATAACATAGGGTTTACCTGAACCACACACACACATGTACAAAATAGTGGTTATCATCTAAGATAAATCACTTATAGTGCAAAAAAAAAGTAATAAATACATTTGATTGCCCCTAAATTGCAAACAAGTTCTTTAGAAACTATACCTATTGAATATATATATATATATATATATAGCTGCACCAAATGATTCACTGATTAACAATTAAGATGAGCTAGATTAAATAATAGACAGATGTATGAAACTGAATGAGAAGACATGCAAATAAGTTTGATAGTAAGAGCGTTATGAAAAGCAGTTACTGTGAATGAAACATTGATATAGATGAAACAATTATTTTGTTTAGAGAAAAGGATACTTTGTGATTGTGTGTATTGTACTAAGACAATTGAAAATATGATGAAAAAGTGCACTTTTGATGATCTGTTGTGATATTAGTACTAAGAGTTTTGAAAATGTATCAATTGCTTGTGAAAATAGTACCAAAACGAAAAAAAAAAAAAAAAAAAAAAAAAAAACTGTAGCCCTACAGTAAAATGTCAACTGGAGTTTTCCTCACTGCTCTTCTATGTTTTTATAAACCCTGTCTTGTGGATCTGGCCACAGGTTCTCATCTACATCATAGGGAATCATAGGAACATCTTGGAAAAAAATAAATCTTCTGGCATGGCAAATACAAGCCTGACATTGGTCATTGCAGGCATCATCTATGGCCTGGAGAAGAGGGACTTGTTTTTGAGGGTGTCTATTGTGAACCCTCCACCTCCATGTGGTGAAAAATTCTTCAGTCGGTTACAATAAGGAAAGGGGAGTACTGGGAAAATACAAGGTGATAAACTGTGGATGGACGTGAAACCATGATTGCACCCAGGATTTATGTCCCCACCAATGTCGAAAGCAAACCTACGCCCTTGATACAAACTATGCATTAAGAGTAATGCAACAATTACTTAGCAGTTTGAGCAGTTGTATCAACTGATAGTTAGATCATTGTAATGAAATTAATAGACACTCAGTTCAGATGTCATGTGTGAGTTGAAGTTTGAAATAGTAATACTTTAAAGTTAAGTTGTGTCATTTTGAACCGGTGATTTTGGTTCAATGAACAAAAGATCTTTGACTCATGTGTATTGTATCCAAGCATTTGGAAAAAGTGTTAAGTGTTTTGAAAAATGTATATTTTGATCAACGGTTGTGAATTATGTGTCTAGAGTTTTGGGAAAATGACTTGAAGGTTCTGTTATTAGTGCAAAAATGATTGTAAAAAACTGTAATAATTATATGTCAGCTGTCTGTACCAATTATAATATCCACTGATGTAAAGCAGTCAGATTCTAGTTTATGTTGTTTTTGCCTTCAAACCCTTTAAAATCTTTATTTAAATCCCTTAAAAACAATAATACAGCCTGGAACGTGCAAACACAGACAAGCAGAGTAATACAAACAGAGTGAAAATCCAAAAATTTATTACAAATATCTCTGCCATATAATGTTCTAGACTGTCATCCAGACACTTCAAAACGTGGCAGTGGAAACATTTTATATTTGACAGGAAGAACACAGAGGAACTGTCTGAGCGATCATCATCATCAATGAGTTCACTTCTGAGTGTGCAACTCACCCAGAACGAAAGATTCATAAATGACTAATTCCACTCATCAGTACTTCTCAGAGGAAATTATGATACAAAAGAAATTCACTACAAGAGCAGCGAGGGGCTGTCCAAGACCTTTCACGGGGATAAACTAATTTTAATCTGCCTCTGAGCCATAGAAGTGAAACATTTCAACACAACAATTACATAAAGACTATCTGCACGTCTCGGTGTGCGAGAGGGAATTGGATCAGGTGCTGGAGTCGGACTTTGTGTCTCATGCATGTGTCCAAATGATTTACGAGATGCATAGCAGAGACGACGTATGTGCGGCAAAGACCATAAAGTAAACGTTCTGACAGTCTCTGTCTTCACGCAGCGCAAAGAGAAAGAAAACATGAATATGGGCCTGGAGACATAACTCACCCACTCACCAAAACACAAGCCCACTCTGAATGTATTCAAAGCGGCCAGAACCTGTAATTATTTTGTTCCACAAGACGCACCAGCATGACTGAGTAGCCACGTCTAATTATAAGACATAATTATTACGTCCCAACTCCCAATCACCGATTCGACATGAAGTAGTCAAAGTGGAGGCTTATTTTTCTAAGGTCATATTGACCCAATTGCTAATATTGCTAATAATATTGTACAATGTGATATTTCGTCACAACAAAAACCTGATTACCCCTTAGCTTAAAGGGATACTATGGTGTTATAAGATTTTATAGCACATATGAATATTCATATATTTTCCAGATATACGGAGATCTGAGAATTTTCATTCAACACATCTTGTAGCTCAGCATGGTGAATACATTTTTTTTTTTAAAGTTACATTTTAGCATTGCATGAGTTTATGCCTCAAATTTACTTATTTTGTAAGTTTATTATGTTTTTATGACTTTGTATGTTTTATGTAAGTGACTAAATTATTACAGGCATTCATTTAATGTAAAGCAGCAAGGCAAACTTTAACTAGTCGTTTACATTAGCTGTGTTCATCCAAAGTTGCCAATTTAACATGTCTCATAAAACATTTTTCAAATTCAATTGAGCAAATCATTTTTATGCTCATTTTTAGAATTCATGTGAATCTTGGTGTTTATATATATATATATCCCAAATTTTGCATAAAAAGGTGGATGGAAACATAGCTATTGATTGCAATGCATTTATTATAACAACTTTGTTTTTGCTAACTTTGATGCTTACGCTACACTTCACTCGATGGTTTATAATTGAAATGTTTAAAATATTTTTTGTTACACACACCTCTCATTCACCTCTCTTCCGAAGATATTGATTCATCAACTGGGGTCATAAGATTTTCATTGTGTTTGCTTTGCATGGTTTTTAAAGCATCAACTTTGGAACTCCTGTACACTTGCATTATATGGACTCACAGAGATGGATTATGTTTTCTAGAAATCTTTGTTCATGTAAAGAAAGTGAGTCATATCCACCTGGGACAGCATGAGGGTGAGTAGATGCTGAAAATATGTTTATTTCATCCTTTAACATGTCGAAGGTGTTGAGAATAGTTTGGGAGGCTCCAAAGGGCCATTATATGTATTACAAACCTGGTTAAGTGGATTTACAATGCAAAAATACCTCTAAAAGCACTCTGAAATGAATTTGAATTGGCTTACATAATAAAAACAAATCAATGCATTTACTTTTTTTTTGCATTTTTAACCATACTTTTTAGAAACATGACTCATCCACAACAAAGCACCATTATGAACAACTAAACTTAAATAAAAGCAGAAAGGAAAGTGCTTTATCTGACATAGACTGACACAGTCTCTGGAGTGATGCTCCAGCATCTATACAAACAAGCGCTTTGAATCCCCCCCTGAATACTTCCCCCAGCTGCATGAAAGAGCACTTTTTTTCTTTTTTGATAAGATATAAAGGTGAAATTACATGAAATAGAGGGCAACAAATGCAAGGGCATGCATTTCACTGTATGCTTCTAAAACATGTTTTATTGATCTGGAACTGAAGAGGGTAGTTCTTTTGCTTTGCTTGTGGAGCATAAGGAAATGTTGAGATGTGAATGAAACCATGAATTATTGGATATATGGGATATATGGGATGCAGTGGTGAGTAAAACACCTGAACTTACTTTCAAAATATTGAAAACTCTCACCTAATAGATTATTTTAGTGGCAGATCCGGAAATCATACGGACTTCATTAATATTAATAGAAAACAATCAATTAAAATATTTTTGCATTTAATGATTCTGACGATGCTCCTTTAAATGGAATTTGTCAGAGACCTTTACAAAAAGTTTACTACGGGTCAGGATATTTGTACAATACACGTTTGTTACCAAATGAATTTTTCAAGGCACTTCAGAAATCTGATTATTATTGCCTTTATCCCTTGATGAATGAAAGTGGGTTTATATATCCATAATAAATATATTTGAGGGGAACAGTCTCTTAAGCCAGCTGCATTTCAGTTAAAAAGTAAATCATTGCATTGTTCAAAGTTTCTGCCAATTTTAGGGGGGTTTTATGCAATGTACTTGACTTAGAAATAACCACAGTAAAACCACAGTAAAATCTCATTTCTCAAAGATTGTCATTATATAAAACTTAGCTGGCTGGGTCATGCTTTGAGAACAGACCAAACAGACTGGCAAACCTAATGTTTTCCATTTTCACATGAGAGGTGTCTGGCGTGCCTGATTGGTGCTTTTATTTTAGGTTTAGTTCCTGCAATTTGTCTTTTTTGCCTTTTTAAGTAATACTAACAGTGTTCCCTATTTCACTACAGGACTAGAAGTAAGTGCTCTTTACAGTAAGTCTTAGCCAATCGTGGCTTTAATGTGTGAAACGGTGTGAAAGCACCACTGGAATTTTGTTTGGTAGTGTGCAGGACAGTCTCAAGCCAGTTAGAGCCTAACTGATAGAGTTCCCCCATCTGCGGTGTGAATAAATGCTTCTGGAATGCAACGGTTTGTATCATCACCAGCAGCTAATATTCAGCTTTCACACCTCAGCTCACAGTTAAAAGGATTAGGCAGCTCAGCGGCAGTAAAAGCCCATCTCACTACCTCCTGTAAATGGCATCATCTCATATATCACACCATCTGAGTCCTGGCATGTGCAGCTCGTGCTCTTTTTTTCAGGTATATCACTCTCTCCAAATGAAATTAGCTTTGGCCTTCGGTTTTATGTATTACATCACAAAGCTAAAACATGCAAATCCTCAAACGAAGAAACCAACATATGTATATATATTTGAATCATCATATTTAAAGAAGATTTTCAATGATTTTATTAGTTTGTTTTACCAGAAAATACTATATACTATCAGTCTTACATTTAATTCAATGTGTTTAATTTGTGTGTAATTATATTCAACATTCCACAAACTTTATGTGTTGCCCAGTGCTATGTAAATTACTCATGCAGATGATATGCAAATGAACAAACTCTGCATGCCTCAGGGTTGCTTCAACAGACTCTTCAGTTTTTTTTGCAAAGCTCTGAAACTGTAGACTTCTTAAAATAGTCACAGTAGCTTTTTTATTATTTGTTTGTGTGTTTGTTGTGAGTCAGATTTTGCCTACAATGCTGGAACCTGCCAATGGAACACTGCTTGATAAACATACTAAATAATGTATTAATAAAAATGTCAAAAAAATGCAGAAAGTTTGTTTGAGAGTTCAATTTAGGGTCGGGAGATATAAAAGATCATTAGCTCAGTATAAAAACAACAGAACTGAATTAAATAATCAAGATCTATTGTTGTGCAATGAAACATATATTTTGTGTTATTTGGATTTTATGTGTATCCTGTATTTATGTTGGTTTGATGAATAAAATAGATAAAGAACTGAATCCACGTTAGCACTGTTCATTAATCCCAATGAACCTGTATAGTTCCTTGCAGCAGTCTGATGGGAACAGATTATAAAGGAGCACTCTAAAATTCATAATGAATTCAGGTCTAAATTCTTATCTCTGTCAAGTCAAGTCAATATTATTTGTATAGCGCTTATAACAATGCAAATTGTGTCAAAGCAGCTTTACATCGGCTTGATATAAAGCTGGGTGGCTTTATATCAGCTTTACAGTATTTAGACGGGGAAATAGTTTGTCGAAATAGTGTCATTCTCCTCTGGCCAGACAAAATCAGCAGTTTAAATCTAGGTTAAAACAGAATCAGATTGTGCAAAGGACTCATCTGGTTCCTGTGGTCTTGTCCTGATGGCCGTCTTTGAGACAGGGTCTTCACTGGGGATCAGCCTCTGGGGCTCATCTAGGTGTCCTGGCTGTAGAGGTCATCTCTAGGTGCTGATCCACCATCTGATCTGGATACAGTCTGGATCTGGGTGGCTACGGTGACCTCGGAATAAGAAAGAAACAGATTAATATTAGCGTAGATGCCATTCGTCTAACAATGTAACAAGTACATCAGGTGTTTTGGGAAGTGTTCCCGGTTCCGGCTGATCTAATTAATGCAGCCTAACAATACTTTAACAGATTTGAATTATAGAAATGCGATAGTGTATTATGTGTAAGCCAGGTTAAAGAGATGGGTCTTTAATCTAGATTTTAACTGACAAAGTGTGTCTGCTTCCCGAACAGTGTTAGGTAGATTGTTCCAGAGTTTGGGCGCTAAATAGGAAAATGATCTCCTGTCCGCAGTTGATTTTGATATTCTAGGTATTATCAAATGGCCAGAGTTTTGAGATCGCAGTGGACGTGAAGGACTATAATGCGATAAGAGCTCACTCAAATACTGAGGTGCCAAACCATTCAGGGCTTTATAGGTAATTAGCAAGATCTTAAAATGTATACGATGTTTAATAGGGAGCCAGTGCAGTGTTGACAGAACCGGGCTAATGTGGTCATACTTCCTGGTTCTAGCTGCTGCATTTTGAACCAGCTGGAGTTTGTTTATTAAGCATGCAGAGCAACCACCCAATAAAGCATTACAATAATCTAGCCTCGAGGTCATGAATGCATGAATTAATGTTTTTGCATTTGACATTGAGAACATAGGTCATAATTTAGATGTATTTTTAAGATGGAAAAATGCAGTTTTACAAATGCTAGAAACATGTTTTTCGAAGGAAAGATTGCTATCAAAAAGTATGCCTAGGTTCCAAACTGATGACAGAGAATTTACAGAGCAGCGATCAAGTATTAGACAGTGATCTAGGCTATTACATGCAAAGGTTTTTGGTCCAATAATTAACACCTCTGTTTTTTCAGAATTTAGCAGCAAGAAATTGCTAGTCATCCAGTTTTTGATATCAACTATGCATACCGTTAGTTTTGCAAATTGGTAAATTTCATGAGGTGGCGAAGAAATATAGAGCTGGGTATCATCAGCATAACAGTGAAAGCTAACACCATGTTTCCTAATGATATCTCCCAAGGGTAATGTTACAGAAGTAGGACTCAGACAGAGAGATGGATGAATTGACAGGTATTTATTGACAAAAGCTGAGCAACAAGGAGTGAGACAAGTGAGTGGTGATTCTGGAGGCCTTCGGTAATCTGGAGAAGTGTTAACTTGAGTATCTTCTTTTGACAGGGAACTTGTAACACGAACTAGACACACACCTCACCCAGATGGCAGACAGGGACAGAACACAGGAGCAGACTGACTGGGGATCGCTGGAGAACACACTCGGAAGGAGACACTGCAGGTAAGTATACAAGGAGGTAAGTGGTAGGCATAGAGCTGTGATAGCTATGGCAGTCCTCTTCGCATGAACGAGACCGGACACTGAGTGCTGTGAGGTGTGTGTTTTTATGGCATGGCTAATGAGTGGATCAATGATGTGCAGGTACGTGTGATCAGTACTCGGGTGAGGGAGTGCGCTGTGATTGGTTGGTGACAGAGCCTGGCAGATCTGTGACAGGTAACATGTAAAGTGTGAAAAGTAAGGGGCCAAGAACTGAGCCTTGAGGTACCTCCATATTGCACTTGTGATTGTTATGATACCTCTTCAGTTACTGCCACAAATTGATGGCGGTCAGATAAGTATGATTTGAACCATGCCAGTGCATTTCCTCTAATGCCAACATAATTTTCTAGTCTATTTAAAAGAATGTTGTGGTCAATAGTGTCAAACGCGGCACTAAGATCCAGTAGCACTAATAGAGAGATACAACCATGATCAGATGATAAAAGCAGGTCGTTTGTAACTCTAATGAGAGCAGTCTCAGTATTATGATATGGTCTAAAACCTGACTGGAAATCCACACATATATAATTTTTAAGAAGGAACATAGTTGTGATTATACTACCTTTGCTAATATATTTGACAGAAAAGGGAGATTCGAGATCGGTCTGTAATTAATTAATTCTTTGGGGTCAAGTTGCGGTTTTTTAATGAGAGGCTTAATAACAGCCAGTTGGAAGGTTTTTGGGACATATCCTAATGACAATGATGAGTTAATAATATTCAGAAGAGTATCTATTACTTCTGGAAGCTCCTAAAAGAGGTACTTTCCCGCCAAGCAATACGAAATACCTCTAATTTTGTTTTTCTCCAGCTGCACTCCATTTTCTGGGCTGCTCTCTTTAGGGCCCGAGTGTGCTCATTATACCACAGTGTTGGACTCTTTTCCTTAATCTTCCTTAAGCGTAAAGGAGCAACCGTATCTAAAGTGCTAGAAAAGTGAGAATCAATAGTTTCTGTTACATCATCAAGTTGTTCTGAATTATTGGATATGCTGAGGAATTGAGATAAGTCAGGAATATGATTTATAAAGTAGTCTTTTGTGGTAGAAATTATGGTTGTACCATATTTGTAACAAGGAGTTGGCTTTACAGCTTTAGCTATATGGAATATACACAAAACTAGATAATGATAATGATCTGAGATATCATCGCTCTGCTGCAATATTTCAAAGCCACTGATATCAATTCCATATGACAGTATTAAATTATTAAGTATTAAACCCGACCTCTGAGAAATACTGAAAATATTGCTATAAATTGTGGAAACACTTCCCCCTTTACCTTTTGGACAGGGTTCATGTTTGTAACTGTAATCTTGGGGGGTAGACTCATTTAAAGTAATGTAGTCATCTGGTTTTAGCCAGGTTTCTGTCAAACAAAGCACATCTAGTTTATGGTCAGTGATCATATCATTTACAAAAAGTGATTTTGTAGCAAGGGATCTAATTTTCAATAAGCCAAGCTTTATCATTTGTTTATCTGTATTATATCTGTTTTTTTATTTGTTGAACATCAATTAAATTGTTACTCTTATTTTGGTTTGCATGTTTTCTGTATTTTCTAGTTCGGGGAACAGAAACAGTCTCTATAGTGTGATATCTAGGTGAAAGAGTCTCTATGTGCTGAGAATTAACTGACTTCTGTGATGTGAGGCGGCTAGCAGACGGTCGGTTTAGCCAGTCTGTCTGCTTCCTGACCTGGGCCCCAGTTAGTCAAGTACGAACTCTAAGACTATGTGCCATATTTCTAGAGAGAAGAGCAGCACCACCCCAAGAGGGATGAAGACCATTTCTTTTCAACAGGTCAGGTCTGCCCCAAAAATTCTTCCAATTGTCTATAAAACCTATGTTATTCTGCAGGCACAACTTAGACATCCAGCTATTGAGTGACAACAGTCTGCTATGTATCTCATCACAAGCAGGGAGCAGACCAGAGCATATTCCAGTGTCTGACATCGTACTTGCAAGTTCACACACCTCTTTAACATTATATTTAGTCATCTCCGACTGGCGAAGTCGAACATCATTAGTGCCGACGTGAATAACAATCTTACTGAATTTAAGTTTAGCATTAGCCAGCACTTTTAAATTTGCCAAGATGTCAGGCGCTCTGGCTCCTGGTAAACATTGGACTATGGTGGCTGGTGTCTCTATTTTCACGTTCCGTACAATAGAATCGCCAATAACTAGAGCACTTTCATCAGGTTTCTCAGTGGGTGCGTCACTGAGTGGGGAGAACCTGTTTGATGTTTTGATCGGAATGGAAGAGTGGTGTTTTGACCCGCAACTAGGCTGCCTCACAGTCAGCCAGTTGCCCTGTTGCACGGGCTCAACCGGAACCGAACAATATACAGGACTCCCTGAGCTAGTCGCATCCAAAGCAGTATCTACAGCCCTCACATTCTGACTGTCCTCAGTTAAAGTTTGGATGCGTATCTCTAATTCTGAAATCTTCTCTGTCAGCCTAACTATTTCCCTGCGGTTATCACATGTGAAAGTAAGACAGAGATTCAACAGAAAAGTGAAGCTACACAGAGCTACAATCGCAGCAGCATGACAGACAGGGACAGACAGAAGCAATTGATCAGCAATCACAGGTTGCACAACTTATGTGATTGATTGGGACTCGTTTGACCCTTCTAAATTGAGTACAACAGAACTTCAAGATAATTTCTGTTACTGCCCTTGGCATTATTTAATAAAAGGGAAATATCTGTAGTCAACAGACTTTGCAGATCCTTAAGGAAATACAGACACACAAAAAAAGAGATTTTCACCTACAATCCACAAAACAATTTTTCAGACAGAACCAGTGTTAGGCAGTAACTAATTACTAGTAATTTAGTTACTGTAATAATATTACTTTTTGCAGTAACTAGTAGTGTAACTAATTACTAATAAGATTTCAGTGATACTATTACAGTTACTATCCATAAAACAGCTTAGTTACTTAGTTCATTTTGATGCCTCAACCCCGCTGATTTAAAATCGAAGAATCAAATAATTCCTATATTTATTTTCATAATTTTCATGACTCGCACATGCATGTGATGTCCCCAGTGCAGCAGGCAAGCTTGGAATATGGAAAAGCTTACATTCAACAGATAGAAATATTGCATTATATTGATTTTGTCAGGAAAAAAGATGAGCTGAACAATGTTGTGTAAGTTATGGCTTTACTTTACTCTGGCTTTACATCCCACACACATCCCTCTGATCAACATGCACATTATATTACTATAATTAAAAATCTTTTTGGAAAATTAAACAGTTTCTTACAAACTTATGTGATTTGATAAAATACATAATGAAATATAATCATATATATGGGTAACGGAAAAAATACTTCAAGCTACACATGACAGTTAATGAGATTAATACAACACTTCTGCTTGAATGTCACTATCAATCACTATTGAGTGTTTGTAATAACTTCTGACTGCGATCCGATGTGGATTTTGGTCAAATGATGAGGAAGAAATATGTTATTAGTAACATTCTAGAAGAATTTTATGTGCAAGATACACAGTTCCAACTTCTTTGGGGCGTGAAGATAAAGTAATGTAACTAGTAGTGTAACTAATTACTGTTGCCAGAAAGTAATAAGTAAAGTAACAATATTACTTTTGAAAGGAGTAACCAGTAATGAGTAATATGTTACATTATTTGAGTAACTAGCCCAACACTGGACAGAATACACCCAATTACCCACAGTCAAGCTTGAATGACAATGTTTTATTCTTTCAGATAAATAAGAGAGAGGTAAGCGTATATTTCCCAGCATCTTAAGGATGTTAATGGTGGAAAATGGAGCACAGTCTTTTTTTCCCACCTCAAATCATGTTCAAAGTGATTGATTTGAAAGGCACAATATGTCCAGCCAAACTCACACAGAGTCCCTAGTGTTTTCTTACAGGAAGGCTGCAGCTAATGGCTGCATCTGTTGCTCTTGGTTGTTGTTTTTATTTTAATTTTTTTCTCAAACACAAGAGTCATTCAATCTGTCTCATCTCAGGGGTCTTTCATTGTTGTACCTCCATCTGGAATACAGACGTTTTGAATTGTTTGAAGCTTTCCTGATTGATCCTGAAGTTATGTTTAAAATAATATATACGAATATCAGACAAAGGATTATGAATTATCATAATCTATAGTCATTATAAAGAACAATTTGCATTTCATTCATTCGATTTAATTGATAAGCTTCTGAAGTTCCCTTTAATTACCATTTCTTTTTGAAACTGCAATGTCAAAATAATGAGACTGATACTGCAAAAATGAAAAATAAGCTCACAACTGTGACACAAAGTTGCAAAAAATAAAATTGCAATTATTCAAACAATGCTAAACACTAAAAGATTGAGACATTGTACAATAATCCCAAAATAAAATTGGATCAAAAACTGTTCCTTACATGACAAAGATGAAGCATTTTACTGCCATCATTACACTGGGAGCATCCAAGCATTTCCCCAAACAGTCTGTTTCTTGCATTTCAGAGTTTAAATTCGTTTCAGTGGAAATGCAGGTGACATGAATGTCTTAGTAGCTAACTACTTGCTCAAGAGCTCATTTATAGTCTAAACAACAGTCTGCATGGAAAATAAGCGCACTGCATTATTGTTTGTTGGTTTATAACTATTAATCTACTACACCAATCATCAAGAATCACTATGGCAAAGGAAATCACACAATCCCTCATTAGGAAACGAAACAAACAGCACATCTTTAACTTCACATGAAGGGATCTGCTTTGATCACTGGAGTCACTGCTGTATGCTCTGTTTGTTGTTCTTAATATATGATCTGGGAAAATTCAACTACTGAATGAATGGATATTTTCATATAAAAATGATCCAGATTTTAGTCATAGGAAGTGACTTCTAAGACCCCCCACAAAACAATAGCAAACACAAAGCTGGGCTCACTTAAATATTCCATAAAGGATATAATGGAAATTTATGTAATTTTGTCATTTCTAAATGCAAACAGTGTGTTTAATATAAAGTATATACTGAATTCTATCATTGATGTATATATATGTGTATGTAAGGGATAATTAACGGCTAGCCGTGCATTATAGGATTTAGTGCATGACATGGAGGCAAATAAGTGCATTCAAATCCTTTAATGCACAGCTAGCCGTTGATTATCCCACTTATTCCGAGGTCATTTGCCAAGTTATAGACAAGTTAAAACTAGTATTGCTCTTTGCAGCGCAATATTTGACCGAATGAGTAAAAATGATTGTTATTTTCGTCAGTCGTGGCACGTTAGCACTAGCATTCTGCTTATTGCTTCAAATCAGACACATAGATGAAATAGTGCGGTAAGATCACATTTATTTGAATGAATTATAGCATGTATTTCATTTAATTATTGATCGAAAGAAAGAAAGAGAGAGAGAGAGAGAGAGAGAGAGAGAGAGAGAGGTCAAAGATAGCAAATTGCTCTGCACTCACATACATAAACTTGTTGTCAACACTTCCCCGTGATTTTTTATTCATAAAATGGCCTAGATACTAGATTGCTACATTATATTCCCCAGCAACGAGGTGATGAAGTAATTGTTTGTAGAGAGAGAGAGAGACGCGCATATGCAGCAAGCAGGTAAAGCACACACAACTGCCATCTCTCTCTCTCTCTCTCTTTCTCTCGATCGATAATTAAATGAAATACATGCTATAATTCATTAAAATAAATGTGATTTTACCGCACTATTTAATCTCTGTGTCTGATATGAATGCTAGTGCTAACATGCCATAACTGTCAAAAATAACTGTCATTTTTACTCATTCGGTCAAATATTGCGCTGCAAAGAGGAATATTAGTTTTAACTTGTCTATAACTTGGCGAATGACCATGGAATGAGTGGGATAATCAACGGCTAGCCATGCATTAAAGGATTTTAACGCACTCCGCGTCAGGCGGTTCTTTGCTTCCACGTCATGTATTAAAATCCTTTAATGCCTGGCTAGCCGTTGATTATCCCTTACATGATCCCCCTCCATCCAAATATATACACAACACAGTTTTATGAATTTAGATATTTTAATAACTCTTCATTAAACAAATCCACAAACGTTAACACATTTGATACAGTGGGGTCTAAACATCTGAGACCACTAATGAAAGTGTTTCTGTTCTGCCTCTTTTAACTCCACTTTGTTTGTTTCCATGTTTAAATTAGATTTTGAATCCCATATTTCCAGTGTGGTCTCAGACTCGTGGACCCCACTATACACAGTATATCCTAATGAATAACGAATAAACCATTGTTGCTAGTCATTTGTCTTGGCAGACAAATCAAAGACGCAAAGCTTCTTTATAGCTTCAGTAACTTCAAGTAACCTATAAGTTTCATAGTTCAGAAAGACTCTTTTGACAGATGAACACTTGACTGTATTGTGACGGGACTACTGCGGCATTTCCAGGTCATTTTATTAAAGCAATAGTGGCTCACAAAGGATGCTTCTTCTGAAAAGAGGCGTAAAATGTCAATCTGCAGTCAATGATGAGAGACAACACACCATTATGGCATTTAGCTGTGATATTTATCCTCTTTTGTTGATTGACACTATAAGGCCTTTCCACACTGTGTCATTGTTGATGCCAGCTGTTGCAAATTGGGTTCACAAGAACACACGCATATTTGCAAAGACTAATAATTTCTGATAACTCTTGAGTTGTAAAGCTCATGAGTTAATGTGAATTACAACAGAATATGAGGACTGGTGTGACAGACTCATTGAGCATGAAATGTGCATTAAGATTTTGATTTGTCACGATGATGGTATAATTAAACAGCTGTCTTTTAATTACGGTAATGGTACATTTGTCAATTATTTATATTACTGAGATCTTGCTGTATTGGGGACAAAATATCATCTGTGAGTGTAATTTAATTCAAAGATACTGTAACCCAAAGATGATAGATAACAGCTATAAAAACAAGGAACATCCAATCATAAATATCACATTACATGCTATAATATACTTACTGTACTTAGTCAGTACACCTAGTTTTAGATCTGTAGGAAGAAGAGGAATTCATGTTCCATAATAAGGCCAAAAAGAACAAACTGTTTAATAAACTACTCAAGGAACTTACTTTATTTTGGATTATCTTCATTTGAATACTTTTGGAATTCATTAAGCTTAAAAATACAGTACAAGGAAAATAGCTTACCAACATAACTGGCATCTGGGGGGAGTTAAAAAAAGAGAAACGTTTGAAATCATAAACAGTACAGAAGACAGAATCTGTCTACAAAATGCCTTTCATGATTCTGATCGGAGGAGCTGGACAAAGAGTGAGAGATTGCAGTTATGACATTATTGATGGAACACGTCAGAAAGCAAAAATAGAACCGTATGGATGCGAGCAAGAAATGTCAGGAGAGATTATATAACCGATAACAAAACAATGAGTGTTTTAACATTTTATGTGTACGGTTCAGGAACAAAACTTTCCATTGGAGCATCATTCGTAATGTTTGAAGTGAATCATCTCAACCCTCATAAAACTTATAAAAAATTTACTTTGGCATCTGTGACTTTTTCAAGAGCAGATTGTAGAGCACCCATGAAAATAAAATGGCTAATTTTCCATTAATTTGATTAATTATCTGTGTGTAGTGTAATACTTTTCAGCATGTATCCCTCTCTCTCTCTTTAAATTGTAATACAGTGGAATCCAAAAGTCCAAGATCACATACAATTTAGTCTTTTTTATTAGCTTAATACAACTTTTTTTTTTTTTCTCAGACAAATCACAATGTATCAATTTCAGTTAAAAGTTGAATTAAAAAATTGACATAAATTATACTTTTTTTTTTACTAGACTTATTTGGTTAGTCTTTCCTTTTTCTTTAATAACAGCATGTTCTTTGTGTAGAGCAAAGTCTTAAAGATTTTCTTTATTTTTCTTTGTTTGTCAAACTTTTGGACCACACTGTTATTTTGTTCTGTAATGTTCTTGCAGTCAAAGACTCAGTAATCAGGAGTGTGACAAGACAGTGTTATGGCACTTCTGCAGACTGTACAGCTTACAAAATTAGGTATAATAATGTGCACCAGTCTCTGTTGTGTCTTGACACATTCAGTAATAGAACTGTAACATGTCCCTTCAAAACGTTTTCACACCTTAAAAGTTATGAACATGACAAACGGACAGGTGATGTGATTATTATTCACGTCTGAACACAAATATTTCACATCCACTATGAATATAAAATTTGTTTCCTTTTTTTTTTTTTTTATCACAATATCATTGAAACCTATTTATGAGCAGTTTTGCTGATCATTTGAACTATAGTACAGATTTTATTTAGAATAAGCTGAGTTTTGTGAAATCACACTACTGTTAAAATTTTTTGGGTTGTTAAGATTTTTTAATGTTTTTGAATAAAGTCTTTTAGGGTCACTAAGGCAGCATTTTTTTATACAAAAAAAAAATAAAAACAGCAATATTGTTTTTCTGTTTAAATATATGTACTCCAATCATATACCGTTTGTGCTTGGTGTTCAAGAAACATTTATTATTATTATTATTATTATTATTATTATATGTTGAAAGCAGATGTGCCTTTTGTAGAAGGTTGTACTTTTTTCATTATTTAAAAAACAAAAAAAATAAAATATAAAAGCATTTAATCGCCAAGAACACATTCAATTTATCAAAAGTGACAAGAAAGTATTAATTTCTTTAAAAAATAAGAAGAAAACTAAAAAATAACCCCAAATGTGTAAACAGTAGCATTTTTATAGGCCTGTTGTGAGGCAGCACTCACAAATGCACACATTTAGATTGTATCATTCAAATAAATGAACAATTTGTTTGTTTGAAAGAGTGACTCTTATCTAGCCTGTTTTCTCTTGGAGAAATGGCCTTGGCAATTTATAAAATGACTGGACACTTGCCAAGCACTTCCTCTAGAAGACTGTTTAAATTTATTATGTACAAAAAGGAGGTTTGCAGGACAACAGTCGTCTGCTCCACAACACTGGACATCCTTTTCTAAAATACACAGGCAAAGATAGGGACATGACACTGCAGTTCTCCATTCGACCAGCGACAGAAAAAATGCACATTTTCTTCATTCTTGGATCTCCTTCTTAAGCTTTAAATGAATTAATGGATAAACAACAGACTGCACTTAATGTTCTTTTGTTTTAGAGAAATGGGCAAGGGATGAATCTGTGACAGAAAGATTGAAAGAGACATCAGCACCTTGAAGCTTTGATTCCATCTGGTTTTTTTTTTTTTTTGGTTTTTTTTAAAGAGTAGCTGTGCAGAGAGAAGATCTGCTGATTATTTACAGAGACAAGATGGCACAGAGAACCACATGAATCTACAGCATCTGTTTACTATGATTTTTGTATTTACTTTTGTTTGACAAGGTTGTGTGAATTGACCCGCTGTAAAACTTCTCAGCAAGGGGCTGAGATAACTATTTGTCTCGACACAAAACTATTTGTGTGTGTGTGGGTGGGTTTTCAATGTTGGTGGAAAGGAAACCAAAGTCATAAGGAGATATTTTTGGACTGACAAACACATATTTTCAAAGGGGTATGAAAAACGATAAGTGAAAAATGAAACCAAGCAACCAAACCAACCAATAAATAAATAAATAAAAACTCAACAAGAAGCAATTCTCAACGGCTCTTTAGATAACAAAATTATCTTCAAAGTATGATGCAGTAGTCTCTCTATCAGAGTGTGCTTTGCCATTTAGACTACAATATTATCCAGACTAATTGTATTTGTTTCATTCTTTCTTAAAAGAGCTGAGTGGAGATCACGGTTCAGACTACACTGTGACCCTGATCAAAGGTCGCCTTAAAGTCCAGTAATGGGAGAACCATCATGCTGGTCATGGCAAGACACTGTTCAGTATTCTTATACTAGCACCATATGTGGTGACACAATATGACCATCCAAATCTATAAACAAAATATGGATAATGGCCATAAATAGGTACAATTTTTAATGTTTTTGAGAAAAAATCTCACCAATGCTGCATTTATTTGATCAGTAATACAATAAAAACAGTAATGTGAAAGATTACCTACTACAATTTAAAATAACTGGTCTCTATTTTAATATAGGCAAAAGCAATTCTAATCTGCTGATCTAGTGCTCAATGTTGAAAACATTTTTTTCTGTTTTCTGAGGTCCACTTATAATGTTATCAAAATGTTTACATCAAAAAAAAAAAAAAAGGCTAAAGAAGTAGTAGGCTATTTTCTGTCCTGTTTTTGACCCCCCTCATCAGAACGCTCTGTTTGAATAGGCCTGCTATGATTGGCTAATAGTTGTGTATGTTTGACAATCTATGACCTTCACAGATGGATGCCCCTGTGATTTAGGTAAAAAATGCATAAATACTCAGTGCATATCAAACAATCTGAAAACAGACAAAGTAATAGTGACCACATACGGTAATAAAAACAGTTACTCACACTTGTGTGTTGCGACATTACTGTCAGATCCAATATAGCCGGCATAGCACAGTCTATTAGTTTTAAACTTTCTGAAAATCCTGAATTGAATTGTGCCTTGTTTTTAAACAAATAGCGGTAAAATGAGGTGAACGAATGACCGAGTTCTTACTGGAACTTCATTAAAAATAAACTTCATCCACTCTTTCCTAATGTTGGGATCAGAAGGAAGGCGATGTAATTTCCTCTAGAAAGGGAAAGGGATCATATCCAGCCAAGCAGCAATAGAAATAATCTAAAATCCTTTCCTGTGCCCACTCAGTGGTTGGATGCAACTGAAGCAATCATGTTTAATATTGATTGATTTACGAGAGCTCTCATTTATGAGTACAGCCTAGTGACAGTGAGAAAACAGCTTTTATATTATAGTTTTTTTTTTATTGCCGTTACACATATAAAGATGTTTCTAAGTCCATAATGGATGCTTTACACATGACGAAGAGTGATAACATAGTCCTTTATTTTAAGCTGTAAAATAATAATTGTTAATTTAAAGAACTTTTGGGCTCATCTTCCAACACTGATTATGCATCACAGGATGTGATATGTTCATACACTTGTTTTCATAGACTTTCTGTTCATGTGTTTTAAGAACAAGCAGGTTCTGATACTCATGATCCAGTTTTAAATTATAATGTTAGTCAACCTCAACATCAGTGTTCATGTTATGGTGCACTGTGCAATTACATCAGTACTGAGTTAAACTAACAGACAACATGTATTTAATGAAATTACTTTGAGCAGCTGGGTGTAATTATACATGGTTACTGATATGGCTTTTGGAATTAATTATAATATCTGTAAAATGGACACTGTAATATAAAGTCATAACATAATCTATCCCATTGTAGAAAATACACTATTTATTATAAAAAAAAGGTTTGTGACTAAAATGGCTCATTTCTTGTATATCCAAAACATATTTTTCTATTAAAGATAATGGTAATTAGGGACCAATTTTAACTAATTTGTGAGTCATTTTGTTGCGCTTTTCACAGATGTGCTTTTACGCTTAGAGAACGACTAAATAAAATAGTTAGGTAGATATAATAATGAAAGTTTTCACAATGTGTTTTTTAAAAACAAATAACCATGAAGGCATGTGAACGCACTCCTGCTTTGCATATGGTACGTTTGCTCTTTTTAACTTCTCAGTCAGCAAATTGCTGTGTTCTCTCAGGTTGTGCAAAACAACAGGCTTCCTATTAGTTGGCCTATGGCGTTTCCAGATCTCACAATTTAAGGCAAGAGAACATTTTAATGTCCATTATGGCGGATCTGATTATACTGAATAATTATCTTAATTGGAGGTCACACCCCACCTCGCAGCAGACCACCATGATGGGAAGAAACTGTGCTGCAAAACACTTGAAAGGAATGGAGGAATGTTTTGTTTGCTTTTCAGAGTTAGTGCAGCAGTAAAGCAACAGCAGCAGGTTTTGTATGAGGTTTTGTATGAGAGTCAGTGTATGAGAGTGTGAGGTGAAACTCTCCTGAGGGCACCGTTATCATCTTACAGAAAAAAAGGATTGAATGTTATGTGAAGCGTCTTCAAAAAGAGCTGCCTCCAAAGAGTTTGCTTAGATGAATGATGTTCTGACGAGCCAAGCAAAAGAATTTTGGAAAGCCAATATAGCCATATTCATATTAAATATGAATATTTAAAAGTCAATGCAAGTGCTGATGCACAAGTTTAATACATGAAGTTACCTGGGAATAGCTTACATCACCTGACCTGAATATTTATGCATGTACTGTATATTTAAGGCAATTCAAAGCATTAGTTTACCCCAAAATAAATTTCTGCCATCATTTATGCACCTTTGTGTCATTCTGAACCTCAGTATAACTTTATGTTCTCTGTAGAACACAAAATAAGATAAAAAAAGAGCACAAAAGAGAGAGAGAAAGACTTTTACAGTGTTACAAAATCAAGTTAAATGTTTTTTTTTTTTTTTTTTTTTTTTACTTTCTACTCAAAGAATCCGAAAAATAAAAACAAATTCATATTAAACACAAAAACATTAAACACTTTTGATTAGTAGTGTAAATTAAAAATGAAAAAAAAATTAAATAAAAACTTGTAATATCTTTAATTTGGGAGATTTCATTTCATATATATATATATTTTATTGAATGCCATGATTCACTAAATAATTATATGAAACTCTTTAAAAGATCAATTAGTTACAGTATACACTGTTAGATATTTCAAAGGGTTTTTACAGTAACACTGTTGCAAGTAAGTTATTGTAATTAAGATTTACAGTAGCAAACTGTATTTGATTTACAGTTGCAAACTGTACTGTTTTACTGTAAAGTACTGTACCAAAAATCCAATTAATCAGTATACTACTGTAATTTGTTCATTTTAATATAGATTCCATTAGATTTTATTATTTTTTATATAGAGTTAATTTTGCTTTTACTCTACATAAATACTACTTGCATTCAATTAAAAGAGACACAATAATTACAAAATGTCAAATTCTTTAAAACATTGCATGTATAACACTTAAAAATACAGTCTTCCAAAGCTGGAACAGTGCATCTTCACCATTTCTCCTGTCTTAGGACATTTTGCAGTGCATTATGTTGTGTCCTCAGGATTTATCCTCACAAATAATATTTAGGCAACAGAAACATAATGGGGAAAAAAGACAAACAGCCAAAGAATACATAGCCATATGCAAAACCCAGGTGCTGCTCCAAAACGTGGCTACCACCTTTGCTCACCATCCACTTTGTTAGTGACAGAAATGTCTTCTCTGAAAAAAGTAGTAGTAGAAATGGCACACTTTTAAAAGTCAACCCCCATATAAAATACACAAACCACTCAAAACCATAGTTGTTCTCTTACCATGAATTATCAGTCTCAGGGTGACTGGCATGCTCATGTCTTTCTTGCTTCATTGCAATTGCCTTTAAAACAGGAACAAAAAATTGCAGCAAATCTTAAATTCCATGAATAACTATAAATTCTAAAACTATAAAGGCAGCTAGCCATAAAACGTGTTTAATTTAGTCTCACAGTGCACACAGCAGGGAGAAACGAGTAGACCAGACCAAAACTAACTGAACAGACAGGACAATCATAAATACACAGGGTAATCATAGATAACTAAAACACAGCTGAACAGAATTAACTAATAATCACACTTAACACAAGACTGACATAACTCCCCCCGGAAGGCGCAACCCGCGCTGTAACAGTTCCACTGGGGAGTGGGGGTGGGCGCTCTGGAGGATGGAACAGACAGTAAAGAGGCCAAGGCGGAGCTGGGAGCTCTGGAGGCCATGGCGGTGAGTGGCTGTAGTGTACTGTTTTCCAGCCACTACAGCCGGAGCTATACTACCCCCCACAAAAAAAAAAAAAAGTCTCGGGCCGGCAGGGACTGTAGGTGGGGGGAGTGAATGTCCAGCGCTCTCTCCACCCTCAATACCACGACTGAGGTGCCGTTGAGCAAGGCACCGAACCCCCAACTGCTCCCCAGGCACCACAGCATAAATGGCTGCCCACTGCTCCGGGTGTGTGTTCACGGTGTGTGTGTGTGCACTTTGGATGGGTTAAATGCAGAGCACGAATTCTGAGTATGGGTCACCATACTTGGCTGTATGTCACTTTCACTTCACTTTTTCAATTTCAAATTATTTCATGCAAATATGGATGTGATCACGAGGCTTAAAACATGCATCCACATACAAATTATGTTTTATTAACAAAGTTCGGGAGGAGCGCGTCAGATACTTAGCCTAATTAACACAGGAGGTTCGCACTCAAGTTAATCAATGCACGGATATAAATACAGCTGACATACCTCTATTCATTTGATGGATAATCAGCAACCCTCCACCACCCCTTCTCCACTCAAGAGGTATCACTAGAGTTCTCACCACACTATGGGGGGGTAGAGGGTTGCTACTCTGGTTTCGGGCCATTCCTGACCCCGGAGCCCTTCCCCAGGACAGCACGCCAACTACGCATTACTATACTCGCCAAATACGCATTACCTTACTCGTGCTAAATGTAAGTGTGTAAATGTGAACTCGTGTGAACTCGTGAAACAACTGTCATCTTTCCACAATTTAGCCTTTTGAGCAGCACTTTTCTGAGCTGTGATTGAAGCAGCTCTCTTACACAATCCTTAAATGGACAAAAGGATTTTTGACAGCTGCTAACATGCCCAACAGGTAAACACTCCCAACAGCAGATTACCTATTAGTATTTCAGCATTGTGTTCTACACCAAAAAAAGTCAAGTTGCTGTTACTGAAAATTGCTGCTCTAAAATAAGGAATTGCATAACAGCATATTAGTCTCTATTTAGATTCAAGAAACATGCTGAGCTGGTTCTGTAACTTTAAATTGTATGGCAGTCTTGTCACATCCTCATTGTCATTTGCACAAAAAACTGCATAGGCTATCTCCTTAATTGCATGTCTTCCTGCTTTCTTTCTCTCTCTCTCTCACTCAATGCTTCCATCAGCTCTCTGTCTCCCTCTTCCTTCTCATCTTCTTTTTTTCACTCACATTTTAATCCTTGTCATTCAGTAACACACACACACATCTCACATAAACCGACTCCATCCTTGCTGAAAATCCATTAAGGACCAATAGTTCTTTCTGACAGTTCACCACTGTGCAGATCCACAACCATTGTGAGAGTACAAGTGAGTAAGTGACTGGCCTTCTACCAGCATCAGACACGCATCATATTCTTCTATTCAAGCTTTTCACACATAATTTTTCAGTTCACATTTTTCAGCATGTTAGCATGCTAAAGACAATTAGATTTATTCCTATTATATAAGTCAACCGTAAGTACTGACTTCTTTAACCAGGTATGCTGAGTGCTATTCTTAAGAAATTTTCACTTTGATTAGTTTGCTCAAGCCAAACAACATGTAGTTTTAACAAACTTTGTCCATGGCTAAAAAAAAAATGTCAGAAGATATGTTTTCAGCAGACTTTCAAAATTATGACTTTTTTTTTTTTTAATTTGATGTAGTCACGTTAATTTTGCATCAAGATTTGGCAGCTACAGCACATTATTCCACTTGGGTAAGCAATTTGTGGACAGCTTTTTTTATGCATGAATTCACCGACATGTCAACAAATCAATGAGAATGTGCAACAATAATGACACTCTTAAGAAAAATGGTTCTAAACAGTAAATCAAGGTTCTTTGGCTTGTAACAATAGAAAAACCTTTTCTGGTGCTAAACAGAACCCTTTTATAAGGTTCCATAAATAACCATCTTTTGAAAATGCTACATAGGACCTTAGTGGTATTATAAATAACAGTTAATTTTCATTAATATTAGCATATTAGTTTATTATTAATATTATTTTATATTATTTATTAATATTGTTTTTCACCCCTTCTATATGCCTGGCCATTTACATATGACCGTGGTCTAACAACAGTTATTAGCTGAATGTATTAATAAATGACAGTTAGCAGTGAACATAAATACATAAAGAAGTAAAAACACAAAATCAAAACCATTATTGTTTGTGTATATTTTGGTGTAATTAAGAGGGAGTTTCTCTCCGCAGATAATGATGTTGTGGGATGTGACAGCATCTGAAATATACATTTTAGATTTACAGTGTATGTCTTCCATTAGTTTATGTAAAAACAATTATGTTTATGAAGGCCAAAAGTAGCCATTCACAATGTTAAAAGGAAAAAGTGATGTAAAGTCATCGGATAGCTTTAATGTTTGCTTTTTTGTGACTGGACACGTTTATGCATGGACCCAAGTAAAAAAAATAAAAAATTGATCATAGTAAGTATGATAGTCAGTATCCTCAACTGAACAGAGCTGCTTACACTTGTTAACATGTGTTAGTTATGTTAAACAACAAAAAAAAAAAACATTGAAAAAGATGGGAATTTAAAAAAAAATGACATAAAAAAAAAAAAAAAAAAAAAAAATCCTAAATGTGGTATTAACATTAAAGAACCATCTTTTTTTCTTTTTCAAAGCTGTTATGGATCCACTCACCCAAAACCCTCTGTAACTGCCACAGATTTGTAGAAAAGTACCATTGTTTGGCAAATAAATAATTTAGGAACAGTTATACATATTGCATACTGTACATATAAGATCCAATCTTCAGCACAATGGTAAACACAAAACTCAAAACTGTAATGGAAACTATTGTCTTAGAGTAACACTAAGACAATATCTACAAACAGAATCCATTAATTTGTACAATACATTTTCCCCATCATATTTTCTAGTGTGATGGAGAAAGGCTGTCAGCGGGTCTCACAAATTACAGTAATAACTGTACAAGATTAGCAGCATGCTAAGCCAGAGGGCAGTGTGAAGTGGTGCTGTAACTGTCATTAGGATTATAAGATAAGAGATTGTGTGAAAAGACCACTGGACTGTCTAAGAACAGTCAGGGGTAAAGTCCTGCATCTCACTAGATGATGTTCAGTCAAGTTTTATTTACATACTTGAAAATCCAAATGAGTCAGCCACATCTCTCAGTGGGTGGGCATTAGCAGGCCCAGCGTCTCAACTCCCCGCTGAGGTAATGGCCCTGCCGACCTTCCAACAGGATCAAGCATGTAGAAATTGACGCTGCCAGTCGGTGTGATGAACTTCTGTGAACTCCTATCTGCTGCTTCTCCTGAAAAAATAACCAGCCGTTGTTCTGCTCAGATCTGATCCAAACCTATTCACAAATATGCTTAGTACAGATAGCACAAAATAGTATATTGGTGTGCACTTACCTGTATATACTTACAGGTAAGTGCACTTACCTGTATATACTTACCTTATATACTAAAATTCTAAGACCCAGTGTGCACTTACCTGTATATACTTACCTTTTCAGACTCCCGACGATCTTCTAGCGATACTCCAATGAAGTTACTCCATTGTTCCTGGTTCCTGCTCTCCTCCGATCCTGCAACGACAATCTCATATCAGTATACAGCTAAGACTCTCTGGACAATTTCTATCACCAAGTCTCTCACCTGCCATTTGCTCCTCACGATCTGCTTCCAGTCAGTCAATAAACCTGCCTATAGATATACAACGTCTGAAATTATAATATTGGGTTTGACAAAGAAAGACAATGAACAATTACATTAATAATTACATTTTAATTGAACATATTGTTTATTGCTATATGCTTCAGTGTTTCTCAAAACTCAAAGGCCCTCAAAGGCCCTACAATTACAAAGTTTTTTTTTTAAAGTCGTGACGTATTGTCAAGTATGGTGACCCATACTCGAAATTGGTGCTCTGCGTTTAACCCATCCAAGTGCACACACACAGCAGTGAGCAGTGAACAAATGCACACACACACACACACACACACCGTGAACACACACCCGGAGCAGTGGGCAGCCATGCTGCAGCGCCCGGGGAGCAATTGGGGGTTCGGTGCCTTGCTCAAGGGCACCTCAGTCGTGGTATTGAGGGTGGAGAGAGCGCTGTACATTCACTCCCCCCACCTACAATTCCTGCCGGCTGGGGACTCGAACCCGCAACCTTTCGACAATATTCAACTTACCAAAACTCCTAATAGAATAGAATAGAATAGAATAGAATATATATTTAAATTATTTATTTCTTCTTATTATTAACTGCATTAAAAAATAATAGGGAGTGTGAATCTGGGTAAATTAATTTAAATTAGCCTATGTTTTGCAATAAAAACAATATTTATATAATTGTTTAATATAATTGTTGTGAAAAATAGAGTTTAAAAATAGTTTTTAGTTTACATGATCATTGTATTTTGTAGCAATGAGTTAGATTTTTTAAATATAATTATGAAAATAATAATAATAATAATAACAAAAATATACTATTAATAATAATGATAATTATAATAAATGAAATGTAATAATCAAACTAATTTTAAGTCATCCAGCATCCCTCTTGAAAGTTTGCTTTAGAGCAGGTAATTTGATAACTAATATGCATAATGCAGCACTAGAATGCACTGTGCAAATGCCATAATCTTATTAGGTTATAGTCTTATTAGATTTCAGCTGTGGTTTCTGAAAAGTATACAATTTTTTATTTTAACGCTGGGGTTAATTAAAGTAAACCTGTGACTGTAGTGGGTTAATTTTGACTGTGCATTCCTCTGTAAGAAACAGTGATGAAGAGAATCAGAGGAAAGGAAAGCCATGGGCACCACCTCAGCAGAATCTAACAGAGGCATGTGGAACCTTGGACACTGTCCCTTTGCTCTTAAACCACACCACGTCCAGCCAGCGTGAGAACGGCCTGTCCAGGCATCCGGACCCTTGGAGTTGAGGGGACACAGAAAGCCCTTCTCTAGAGACTACACTAAGTAAACTTGTGTCACTGTTTTGCAATCAAGAGGGATTTATACTCCGTGTCAAGCACAGGACAAGAGGATATGAGTGTGTTTGGTGTGTGTTTGTGTGCATAGATCAACATGTTTATGACTATGTGTTATCAAATCACTTACAGTGTTGACAGAGTTTGACAAAGCTAGTGCACCCTCGAAAGGAAACGTGGGTTGTCTTATCTTTTTTTCTTTTTTTTTGCCACTGTTTCTCCCACAATTCCCTTATCTTATCTTAACCTTGCATAAGACAACATGCTATGATCATGACGAGACTTACAGTAAATAAATAAATCAGCTGGGTGGATTACTTACAAATTGTGAATTTGTAAGTAATCCATGTGAATATTATGTAATCATGTTATTCATAAAAAGTAACTATAATCTGATTACAAGCATTTTGAAAATGTAATCTACTGACAAGTACTACATTTTTGGGATTTTATAACGTATTTACCAAAGCCATTTCCAAACAATATGAAGTCCATTATTTTACAGTGAGGGAGACTATTCACAAGTGGACAATATTCAGGATAATATGCAAAATGATTCATTGCAATTAATCGATTCAAAATAAATTGTATGTTTACTATGTGTGTGTGTACTGTGTATATTTATTATGTATATATAAAAACACACGCATACATGTATATATTAAGGAAAGATATGTTAGATTTATATGTAAAATATTTATATTTATTTATAATATAAATTAAGTGTTACATGCAAATACATATTTTTTAATGTATGTGTGTGTATTTATATATACATAATAAATGTACACAGTACACACACACACAGTATGTAAACATAAACTTTTATTTTGAATCGATTAAATGTGAATAATCGTTTTGCAGCTCTAAAAATATTCAAGTTGCTGATCTGCCCAGTAGTGGATGTCCCAGCAAATTCACCTCAAGAACAGATAGTCAATGCTTGAAAAAAAAAAAAAAAAAGCTACATATCTGAATCTACAGGCCTCAGTTGGCATGTTAAATGTTAGTACAATTAGAAAAAAAAAAATGAACAAATATGGCTTGTTTGAAAGGGTTACCAGGTGAAAGCCTGCCTTAGCCTGCCAAAGATTAATCTGAACAAACCATGAAACTTCTGGAACAATGTCCTGTGGACAGATGAGACCAAAGTGGAGATTCTTGGCCATAATGCGCAGAACCATGTTTGGTGAAAACCAAAAACAGCATGTCAGCACAAACACCACATACTTTACAATTCAAGTACTAGTGGAAGGGGGATGAATTGGGCTTGTTTTGTAGCACCTGGGCACCTTGTACTCATTAAGTCGCCCATGAGCTCCTCTGGATACCAAAAGTATTTTAGAGTTTAATATGATGCCTTTTGTCTGACAACTAAAGCTCGGCTGAAATTGGGTTATACAACAGGACAATGATCCCAAGCACACCAGCAAATCTACAACAGAATGTCTGAAAAAGAACAGAATCACGGTGTCTGGTAAAGTAAGAACAGTCCAAACTTTTCTAAACAATTTAGTAAATCATAAAAAAATGCTCCAAGTTAGTCAAAATCAGTCAAACATAGAAAGACTTTTATATCAGTCCTGCATGTTAATTTTACACTGTAGCAGTTCTCTAATAAGGGACTGCAGACTAATTAAATGTTTCACTTGTATCACACTCCCACACACGAGCATCCAGAACAAATGCTAACTCCACTCCAAATGAAAACTCTAACCCTGAGCAGCACAACTACACTGCTGCCTCAGAAGAAGATACGGTATGTGGCTCTAGGAAGAAAGAGCTGTGATTTTCAATGAATTATCACGGATGAAAACTTTTCATGACCATTCTATATTTAACCACTAGACTTCTCCGCCTTTATAACCTTTATAAAGTTTCAGAATTCAGACACCAATTTTCATATTTGTTTATGTCTGAATTGATTTCCGAGAGAGTCTGGGAGTCCTAAATTAGATCGCACTGCTGCTGAATCTATTACATCTGTGTTGCAAAACCAATCAATCACTTTTCTTTTCTTTCACACATTAAATAACAAGCGCATTTCTACAAAAACACCTAGCAAAAATATTACATTTAAGTCTAAACAGGTTGTCTTCATATCATATATAAATGACAAGTTGTAAATGTTCACGAAATTGATGAATTGATGAAGCACAGACTAAAGCCCTATTCGGACGGGACTAGTTTTACAGGGGGTCATAAAAATTTGTGTTTCACAGACATACTTGGTGATTTTAATCCCATGTCTGTGTTTTTCTCACACGACCTCTGTAATAATTCCAGAGCAAATTACCTACTGTTTTTCAGCAAACTCAGTGATCCCCTCCCTCCAGGACATCTACAGCACCCGTCTCACCCGCAAAGCCCTCCGCATTGCAGGTGATCCCACCCACCCGACACACAGCTTCTTCTTCTTCAGTCTTCAGTCTGCTGCCATCAGGGAGGAGACTGCGGAGTCTCCAGGCGAGGACCAGCAGACTGAAGGACAGCTTCATACATCAGGCTGTCAGGAAGCTGAACTCCCTCGCGTCCCTGCCCCCCCTCCCCTCTTCTTACCCCATACAACACTGAACTCTGACACTATGAGAACCCCCCCCACCCCCACCCCACACGGCTCCCCACACCCCCAGGACCAGCCACCTACTTACAAACTGTGACCAGCACCTCTCACTTGTGCAGCATTGGACTGATCACTACCTCATCCAGCATTGACTGCAAACTACCTCCTCGGATAGTCTCATAAAAAGACTGTTCTCCTGTCAATTTAACAGACTGACAAGCTCTTTTTGCACTACACACATATCTGCACAGTGTTTGTTTTATTTAACTGGTTTGCACTCCATCTATTCTGCCATGTGCCTTATGTCACTTTATCTATCTTTTTTTATTTTTCTACAATGTCCTCAGACTGACAAGCTCTTTTTGCACTATACATATATCTGCACAGTTTTGGTTTATTTAACTGGTTTGCACTCCATCTATTCTACCATGTGCCTTATGTCACTTTATCTATCTTTTCTATATTTTTATTTTTCTACAATGTTCTCAGATTGATAAGCTCTTTTTGCACTACAAATATATCTGCACAGTTTTGTTTTTATTTAACTGGTTTGCACTATCTGCCATGCGCCTTATGCCACTTTATCCATTTCTTTATTTTTTTTCTACAATGTCCTTACTTGTATAGCTATAGAGTTGTATGTACATATGTTTAAACCGTATTATCTGTATTTGAACGTGTTTAATGTTAACTGTTTACACCAAGGGTCTGAGGGTAACGCAATTTCAATTCTCTGTATGTATGTGCTGTACATGTGGAAGAATTGACAATAAAGCAGACTTGACTTGACTTGACTTGATCCTCTGAGAAAACTAACCCTGTCCGAATGCGATGTCTGTGATTGCCGGTGATTTTTTCGGTGGTTTCCTTGTGTGTTTTGGACAACGTGAATTACTGTAGACGCTCTTACCGTGCTCATGTTTGATATATTTGCATCCCAGCAAAGAAATAAATAATGATTTAAAATAAAGACAATAATAAAATCAAGAGCCAGATCACGTTCAGATCACTGTTAAGACTGGCTATTTTAATCAGCGTCAGGTAAAATTATTTGCGTTCATTTCTGCACTCAATTACATAATGTTTTAATTACATGTACATTTATGAAAATTAAACTACATTAAAATTACTACAAATAAATAACTAAAGTAAAATGAAAGTAACCACACATTAACATGGTTTTGCTATACTAGCTTCACCATGGTATTTGTGTGATTATGGTAATCAATCCGAATGACTATACATGCAGGCATACAGAGCGTGTGATCTCTGAAATGCCCAGATGTCCAAAACAGCCCCTCCCACCTCTGTAATAAACACGGAGATAGTCCTGTCCGAATTGGTACATGAAAATCGCAAACGTCAGGTGATAAGAATCGAAACTCAAACGTAGTTTAGAAAACTAGCCCCGTCCGAATAGGGCTTAAGTGTCAGTTCTGTCTTCCTGTGTCTTGTGTTTCCCTTCCTCTCGTGCCCATATTTGGTTTTCCTGTTCCCTTTTAGTTACGCTGATTGGTTTCCAGCTGCGTGTAATTAATTATCTAGTTTTCTCCCTTGGTGCGTTCCAAACGGGATATTATCGCCCTCCGAAGGGCACTTCGGAGTGAAAACAGTTGAATCCCTGGATCCGCCATGGCCGCCCAAGCTGTCTACTCTGCCATGGCCTCTCGAGTCCCCTGACCCGCCATGGGTCCTGGAAAGGGCGCAGCCCTAGAGGCCGTCTGTTATGTCTCCTGGTCCCTGGAGGTCTCCAGAGCGCCCACCCCCCACCCGTTGGATGTTGCAAGACATGGGACGCGCCTTCCGGGAGGGGGGAGTAAATGTCAGTCCTGTCTTCCTGTGTCTTGTGTTTCCCTTCATCTCGTGCCCGTATTTGGTTTCCCTGTTCCCTTTTAGGAACAGGATTGGTTTCCAGCTGTGTGTTATTAATTATCTAGTTTTCTCCCTGTTTATAAGCTCTGTGTTTGCCTGTCTTCTCGTCCACTGTTAATTGTCTTCCTAAATGTCTTCCTTCATTGAATGTCTTCCTTGCCCGTGCTCCCTGTCAACGCTTTGAATATTAAAGTCTTCTGTTTTGTGAACTCCTCGTCTCCGTGCCTCCCTGTGATCTGTGACACTAAGACTAAACGTGAACAAAATCAAAAGCATCATACTCATTTAAATTGATATGTGTAGCATTTGGACCAATCAGACACACAACTACTTGTTATATTTAACAAATAATCTCTTATGCCTCCTCACCTAACCAAAGGGCCATCTATTACCAGGTTTTCATCCAAGGATTTGTTTGCGGAAAAATATTTAGCGCTTTAAAATATTTACGATATAGCTGATGGAGATGCCAATTATCGATTAAATTTCTCATGTGTCGACAAAATCTTTTCATTTTTCAAAATTATCATTTGAGCATTTTCAGTGCTTTTATTGTTTTGTATATCTGTCAAATGTTTTTTTTTTTTTTGTCATCATGCTAATAGTTTTGTAAATGTACTAGTTTTCATCACATGCAAAGACACACAGTCCCATCAAGCGTTATCACAGTTTGAGAGAATTGTTACGCTGAGAGAATTCAGTGAATTCCCTTTCACTGAGGATTTTTGTGTCCTGTGGAAAGAAGGGGAAAACAGACAAGAATCTATACAGTACAGCTCCCACTGCAACTTCAAAAAGATTTTTTTTTTTCTTCTTTTTCTGATGCCCAGGGCTCTGTAAACTTTAGTGTACGTGCATAGGGTGTGTTTGTTTATGGCTCTTCTATTGATTTGACCTCTCCAAAGGGTGTAAAGAAGTTGCTTATCTGAAAGACTTTGGTGAAAGGTATCTGCTTTGTTTCAAGCTAATATTTCAGGTATGCTTTGACGGTCCTTTGGGGACTCACAAACTTTAGGTTGTCAACTGCCTGAACTCCAAAGTTGTCAAAATGCTTTTTAAACATTTTGGCTGCAAAAAGATACTTAGCTGAAAAAGAAAAGTTGTTCCATAAATTATAATACCATTTTGAGGGCTGATGAAGTCTGCAATTGAATAACCTGGAATCGCTCCACTTGAGGTTTTTGAATATCTACACAGCTTTTCCATGAGGTGTAGGGTACAGCCAGGCGAAAGGGCCTGTTTATTTTCTCCCAAACCCTAAAGATCAACAGAACCCATCATCATACTGTTTTCATTTCAACACTGTTTATTGAAAATGAAAACCTGAAAATCTTCTGTGCTCATATAAAGGTCATTAGATATTTGAACTTTAATATTATTTTAAAGTGTTCCACATTTATGCAGCTGAGGATATACTTGGAAACAATCACATATATTTAGAGACAAAAACGTGTCACTTTATATGCCTTATATTTAAATAAGTTTTACAGTTTTTCTCGATTGCTTAAACACATTTCTGGAAACTATGCCTCGTATTCTCAAAACAGTAAACACGAATCCATAACTTCTAACTCAATTCCCCAAACTTCCTATATTCAGGTCAAAATGAAGCTCTCCACTCAAAACAACTCAATCTTGCTGAAAAACCAAACTTTGCTCTCAGACATGACACACAAACAGTCAAAAACACACACACTACAGAACAGTTTTACACACTGATGAGATCAATTGAAAACAATGCTACAAAAACCGGTTATAAGTGTAAGTGCAAATGTCACAACTGTTTGCTGGAACTTCAGAACTTTATTGCATGTCTGCAATGACATGTAACTTCATCATGTGATCCATGTAATCATATGACTTCTTGTATTATAAGTAAGTATTAGGTGTGTTTTACTTGAAGTGGAGCTGCGCAGGCCGATCGATGCATGACATAAAAGAACAGTGAGAGAGAGCGATAAGAGAGCAGACTGCTTCTTATACTTATCGCTCTCGCAATATTTTGATGTCATATTTCAATTGGTCTGCCCAGCGCCGCTTCAAGTTCAACACACCTATTGTAAGCAAGCATTAAGAAAGTGACTGAAAATGTTGCCACTATTTCAGTAAAGCAGTGTTTTTTCTCTTGCACTCAGTGTTTCTCTCGTTCATTATTTCAGTGTGCAGGTAACTTTTTGCATATATTAGGATATAATCCAGAGAGAAATAGTTTGTACTCACAAGGATCATAAATGTTATAAACGGAAGAGTCAAATGGGAACAAGTGGAAGAGAGTGCCATGATGCCATCACAAACATATGCAGATTTATGATTGGTCTGTGCATGAATTCTCTATCCACTCTCACCCCATCAGAACCTGAATCACCAGATGACAGTCTGCTCTGATTTCCCCAAAAAAGACAAAAATTTTTTTTTTTTTTTTTTTTTGTGGAAGGTATAAGTTATCAGGAGATGAATCATCCCTTGTGGCTACTTTCACCTTTTCACCATCTTATTGCATGACGGCTCTAGTTTTTTTTTGCTCAGAACACTAATCAAACTTCAGAGGATCTCAAACTGTCTTCTGACTTTCTACCTCTATAACATCCCATCAGCTTCCACTATGCATTCTTTCAATACTATTGGGTGAAAAAGCATATTATCACACATTTTAGACAGCCTTGAATTCAAAGAAAACAAATCTGTGAAAAAGGACACACATCTTCTAGCTTCTTGCTATTAGAGAAGACAGCTTTGTTATGATAAGGTCTGGATGCATAATCGCTCCCAGCTGAAAAAGTGATCTGAGTGAACAGATGCAGTATTTGATTCATTTTGTGTGCAGTTTGATCTTTGTGAGATACAGTATGACTTACTTTTACATACTATAAGATGCAAGATCAGTATTACAGTGTTGCTGTATTTTTGGCATTTTTATTAGTATCTATTAATATTTGAATTATATATATATATTTTTTTTTTTTCATTTAACATTTTAGTAAGTTTTTTTGTAAATTTGTTATGTGCTTGTGTCACTGTTATTCATTTTGGGTTTTTGGGTTTCTATTTTTTATTTCTTTTTATTACAATTTTAGTTTTTGTACATTTTAAATGTCAATATAAATTTATTTCAGTTAGCTGACAATGCAACATTTCTGCATTTTTAATTTGTTTAATCTAATATTTAAATATATTTTTTATTAAAAAAATTGTATTTAACAATATCACTGTCTGTTAACAAAAATGAGAAAGGTGAGTGTTTTGTGTTAATTTCCATCATTGCTGTGGCATTAGAATTTGAAAGCAAAACTAAATAAAAGCAAAAAAAAAAAAAAAAACAAAGCAAGAAATGACTGTCTTTGTAAATGTAAAACAAAATATATCACACAGAATGATTTAAAATAGCACCAACTTATTTCAAATCCAAAAACGTACTCCGTTTTCCAACTTTTTGTCCTTGGCTGCAAGATAATATGGTTATCAGCAAAGCAGGGTGTTCTGAAAATGTTCCAAAAAGACACAAACATTCTTTGTGTATTTCAAGTTATCAAGCTGTATAAGTGGATGAGTAGTCTACTTAGAACAAAAGCATTTTGTATCATCTGCTCCAGGCACATGGAGTCTCATTAGTTTTCCCTACATACAGGAACCCATCTACACCATCATTTCAAAAAAATCAATCTAATGAGTAAAAATTAGCACTGATTTCATAAAGAGCGCCTATGAACAAAAGCACACATACAAGTACAAAATACGGCATTATACTGTTATAGTGTAAGCGTTATGCAACATTATATAATTAAACAGCCAGCTCTGCTGAAACAGTCCTCTGTTTCCCCAGGTTGCATTACCATTAATGGAAAATCTATGCAGTCAACTAAACATCCGGATGCAGGAGGCCTGAATCTGCAGCTGCTTTTAGTGGCACTATCTCAGGGTCTAAAGACACTAAAAGACAGATTAAAGGTGAGAAGAGTTATAAACTCATAAGAGTCATTCTCAGGAATCAGACTTATCTCGTTACAAAGTGTTTATTTATTCACTAAAAAGAATCACCCCATGAGAATCATTAGCCCAGGAATTGTATTTGGCTCTTCACACTTTGTTTTTGATCCACCAAAAAACTAACTCGCATAGAAGAGCCATTAGCTCAGGAATCGGACTTAACTTGTTACAGTGTGTGTTTGTGATTCAGTAAAAAAAAAAAACATCTTGCAAGAGTCATTACTAGTGAATTGGCCTTAACTGTTTGTTTTATATGTTTTTCTTTTCGCTAAAACAATCCAGCTCTTAAAAAGCCATTATCTCAGAAATCTGACTTAACTGGTTACTGGTTACAATGTTTTTGAATTACTAAAAAGAACCATCTCACAAGAGTCATTACCTAATGAACTGGACTTAACCTTTCATATGTGGGTTTGTGTAAATAAAAGGAAGCATGTGTGCCAGTAATTGCGTGCAGCGGTGTGACACATGTTTTGTGGGAGGTTGTGGATATGTGTGTGAGTGTATGCACTCTGTGTGATGCGGATGTCTCCCCACTAGGAGACATCTGTGAAAAGTGTGACCCCATGGACCACAGTGTCCGGTGCGGCGCTTGTGACGGCCCCATGAGACCCAGATGGAACTGAGGACACAACATAGAAATCATAAGATGGTAGAACTTGACCCTCTGCTCTGATGAGAGAATACGACGAATACGTCTCACATACGACGGTTAAGGACATTAATTTTATTCCCAGATCAGAGCGGTTTCATAAGGACAGGGCAATGGACTTTGAATGATTGTTTTTATAGCACTAACATAGTGATACGCTGGGATGTAGACATGTGGAGTCATTTAAGTCCTGTTCTTGTTATTAGGATAGCAGGAGTTTGGTCAAACATCAGAGATATTCTTGTCATGAAATTATCTTTATTGAACTGAACATCCAAATTGAGGGGGATTAGAATTATATGAAATTGTTTATGGAGTCTTTTCACTGTGATGTTATTATTTTACTTATGTCCTGAATGATATTTCCCGACTAACATATTGTCCTTTGCAATAGAAATGTTGGGAAAAACTAAAAAAATAAACACAGGATATGCCCTAGACCTAGACCATATGAAAAACTCAAACAAACAGTAATGATTCCACCACTACTTTAACAATATGACAATATAGAACAATGTAAACTGACAATGTGTAATAATCTAAGAATCAGAAAACAAATGAAATAGGATTGCACTTTTTTAACTGCTGCTATTTTTGCAAACACTGTGGATTGTATGAAGATTATTCTGTATAATATGGCCACAGATGGCAACTTGTGGCCATTTGCATCACAGAAATAAAATCAAGATCCTCTAGACTTCTTGCACGTAATTACCTCTCTCTTAATGACTCAATCCCCTCTGTGTGTAGTAATTGAAAGCAAATCCAATAATGTATGCCAGTGGGGTTGAAAAAAATCTGGGACCACATCAATTTTTATAAAAATGCAAAATAGAAGCATTGGTTTTTATATCAAAAGTACAATTAAAGGCATTTTAATATTACAAAAGAGTTATATTTCAAATAAATATTGTTCTTTTGAACTTTGTATTCATCAAAGATTTCTGAATAAATGTTCATGTTTTCCACAAAATATTAAGCAACACAGCTGTTTTAAGCATTATTATTAATAATAATAATAATATAATATCAGCATATTAGAATGATTTCTGAAAGATCATGTGACAATGAATACTGGAGTAATGGCTGCAGACAATTCAGCTTTGCCCTCAATACAATTAATATATACATTATAACAGCTATTTTAAAATAACAGTAAAAAAATAGTAGTTTATATATATATATATATATATATATATATATATATTTTTTTTTTTTCTAATCTTATTTTTATTAAACAAACACACATTTCACCTTCTATCAATTGCATATTTATTCTCTAACTGCTAGCTTTTCTTGTAAAACTAACATTAGCGTTATATGTTCTATTCTATCTACTTGTTTCTTAAAAAAAAAAAAAAAAAAACTTATATATTCAGTATTTAGCTATACACATTGTCATTTGTTTAGAACCCTAAACAACCCTATGCTACATTTGTTTTCTTAAGTGTGTGAGTAGTATATTTCATAACACTTTAAGTCTTAACGCTGAGCTAATATTAGGTTCAAATTATTCTCTATTTGAAGCTGGGACAGCTGGAAGGGGTGATTGGCAGCTGGAATTTTCCACACTGAGTGGTGTGGAAATGGACTGGGGCTACGACAAGTATGGGAACAGGGATCATTGTCAGGGGAATCACTCTCTAATAAAAGTGTGTGTGTGAAACCTACGGATTCTATGCTGCAGCTGTTCTGTTAAGCCCAATCACTGGTTTTCTGTGGTTAAATTAACTAGACCAATGGCTCAACCATCCCTTCAAATTGTGTCGTCTGTGAATCTTGAATGTCTCATCACTGCAAAATAAAATAATATCCGTCGACAGCAGATATGCTTTCAGTGCAAGGCCTATTAGAACTACAAAACTGTTTTCTAATCAGCGTAACAAAGTCCCTTTGCATTACTTTGACACAGATAGCAATGTGAAACCTGGTTGTGTGTAGATAATAATCTCTGATGCGAGAGATGATGGTGGCTTTCATCGGAGAGGTAAAAGCGGCTGGTGTTCATTTGCTGTGTGACTCATAGGCAACATCTATCAATCACAAACCTGAACGACGTCATCTGTGTTCTAAAGCAGACAGCACATGCATAGTGTCAGTTCAATTAGAGCATAGCACTGAACCCTTCAATGGTATTACATTCAGTTTAGACTCCACAGGGACTGTTTAATGCTGACTGTCATATAAATGAAGCACTGTTAAATACCTGCCAGCTTCAAACAAATAACTGCACTTTTATTCCCCTGCACAGCGAGTGTCAAAGATGAATAACTATATTAAATCTGTAGCAGAAAAAAATCAATGCATAAACTGTGCTATTGGAGATTGGTAGTAGTTACTAGGAAGGTATTGTGACGATCGTCCCGAGTTCTCATCAGCGTTACCCTGGAAACCTACACGGAGCACCTGCACACGCTCATCTGATCGGCCACAGCTGCCATTAATCAGCCCGCAGCCAGATGAGCCGCGTGAGCTCCAACGACGAGGAGACATTTCTCCATGAAGCAGAGAACTAATCTTTTCTCTCGATTCTGTTCCAGAGAGCAGTGTGTGACCGCGCAGCCGCCACGAGCCCAGCACGGACCCGCCGCACCTGGATCCTTTCCGAAGAGCACCCTTTCACCGGAGCACCGCCTTTTCCCCACTGTTAAGCCTTTTGTTTAATAAATCCACCCTCCGGGGAATTTATTGCGTGATTCTTCCACCCCGTTACAGTATATAAAGGTAATTGCATTGCGCATAAATTGATTTGTTAAATATAAATTCATATTTCTGACTTTTTCATCAGAATTCTGAGTTTACACAATCTCACAATATTTTTTTTTTTTTTTTTTTTTTTTTCTCACAACTTTTTGTCTTGCAAATGCAAGTTTAAAATTTTATATCTAGGAATTCTTAGTTTATATCTTATGAGATCTAAACCCAGGATTACAAGGGGAAAAAGTCTGAATTGTGAGACAAAGTCACAATTCGCTCTTTAATTTATATTTAGTTTCCATTAGTTACAGATGTAAGTGCTAAGAATAAATAACACAATCCATTGAATAAAATGCCAGATTACTAGATGCAGAAGAAGAAAAGCATGGAGAGAGAATTGTGGTCATCTAATTTAAGAGAAAATTCATAATTAATGACCTTCTAAGCATTAGAAACGGTCAATTAAAAATGAATAATTGAAGGTTAGTCATTAATTAATGACGCCAGAGCTGCTGGCAACCGTTTTCTTTATATGTTAGATCATTATTTTATTGCTGCCAGCAGGCTGAAGCATCCTGATAAAACCTAAGTGTTCCAGAGGAAGGCAGCTGACGATGTTCAGGTGGAGGGAAAAATCATTCGTTCATGAAACCTAGCAGGCCTGGACCTGGAGATATATACAGCCAACCCACCTCTGTTCTCTGACAGTTTTCCAGCATCCCACCTCCACTCCAACTCACTCTTAATCTAATTCATTCCATGGGTTGGGTGGGGGAGTTCTCTGGGTTCGGGCTCTATCTGCAGAAACTGCATGGAGAAACTGCTCTATCCAAATGCTTACTAATTGCTCAATCATACATGTTAGTGCAAACTCGTGAAACTCACATTTGCAAGTTAAAGTCCAGTTTTGAGGAGAAAAAGACTATGTTCTCAGAATTGCCAGTTTATATCCCACAATTCTGACTTCATAATTGTGAGGGGAAAAAGTCAGAATTGTGAGAGAAAAAGTCTCAATTACCTTTTTATTTTATTTTTTATTCAGTGGCAGAAACAGGCTTCCATAATTTCTGCACACCATTCCATTAAAAAAATTATTCACTTCAAGTTGTAAATATAAAAGAAATAGTAAATATATATTTACATGATATTAGGAATTTTAAAGTTTGGTACTGTAAGTATTTATTACACTGTACAAAATTATAAACGCAACACTTTTGTTTTTTCCCCCATTTTTCACGAGCTGAACTCAAAGATCTAAGACTTGTTCTATGTGGCATTGTGCTGTGTGATAAAACTGCACATTTTAGAGTGGCCTTTTATTGTGGCCAGCCTAAGGCACACCTGTGCAGTAATCATGCTGTCTAATCAGCATCTTGATATGCCACACCTGTGAGGTGGATGGATTATCTCGGCAAAGAAGTGCTCACTAACACAGATTTGTGAACAATATTTGAGAGAGAGGCCTTTTGTGTACATAGAAAAAGTCTTAGATCTTTGAGTTCAGCTCATGAAAAATGGGGGCAAAAACAAAAGTGTTTATCATTTTGTACAGTGTAATAAATACTTACAGTACCAAACTTTAAAATTTGAAATTCCTAATATCATGTAAATATATAGTTACTGTTTCTTTTATATTTACAACTTGAAGTGAAGTATCATTTGTGATATATTCATATCACAGTCCACTATAGATATGCAGACATGCACATCTTGAGAGAAATGCAGTTCATGGTGTCTTTAATAGCCTATAATGCAGAATTGATTAAACTAATTTTATGTCCCTTGCTGGTTTTTTTGTTTGTTTTCATAATGACTACGTCTCAAACTAAACCTGCTTTTGTCTTCCCAATAGGCAAAAAAAAAATGCATTATGATTTCAGTAGAGTGCTGGAAACAATCCTTGGGGATTTTTACCATGCTGACTCTCTCCATGCAGTTTCTGCAGACTTTTTGGCTGTACATTCATACTTTAAAACCTTCCACTTCCACAGATCCGAAGGACCAGCCAAATCTGAAAATGGCTAGTTAGTGGCTATACGGGGGTACACATAATCAAAGCAGCACTCAGGCAACCTTGGCATTTGGACAATGGTCTGTTGGACTAATGTGTCACAAGAAAACATTTCCAGGGCTGTTACACCAGCGTCACCACTGTGCCCTGTTGACACAAGGCAGGAAGAATGTGTGGATTTATGATGTGCCAGATTCTGACCATACCATCTGCCTTTTGCAGGCAGGATTTTGCAGGCCATGCAGTGTCTATCCAATTTTAGCTATTCAGATTTGGTGATCGTGTGAATTGTAGCCTCTTTTTCCTCTTCTCAGCTGGAACAAAGCTTCTTTGCATAGGATTAGGAAAGGAACTTGGAAGAGCTGCACACAACACTACAGACAACAGATTCATCCTCACAACAGCATGTATACTGCTTATATTCAGTTAAGTTACAACTGTAATATACACTGCAAAAGTTTGGAATAATATAGTTTTTTTATGTTTTGAAAGAAGTCTCTTATGTTCACCAAAATTAATCAAAATTTGATCAAAATTTAATCAAACGGTCTATTTCAAATGAATGCTGATCATGGAATTTTCTATTCATAAACGAATCTTGAAAAAAAAATTTTTTTCCACATTATGTTTTCAACATTGATCATTTTAAGAACAATTATTAATAACTGAGCCCCAATAATAAAGCACCAAGCAGAATGATCATGAAACAATGAAGACCAGAGTAATTACTGGTACAAATTCAGCTTTGTCTCTGATTAAGTGATTGAAGTGTTTTGTTGTTGGATGTAATAATGAATATAGCAGTCGTCAGTTACTTCCTGACATCTGAGCCGCTGAAGAAGCAGAGGATTAACGTTACTTTCATTTTGAAGTGAATGCGCCAATCCCCGATCTACCCAAATGGGTCTATATTCGCGCGGATCATTCGTGATCCAGCTTTATCTACAGAAGAAGTGAGTATAAGTGTTTTTATGAATCTTTGCAAATCATCTTTCCTAATAATGTGCTAGTTAGCCAGTTTCGCGGCTGAAGTTTAGAATGCTCCATAGATATATACCTAGATGCCTCATTATGAACTGTTTCTATGGGCCGCGATACGTAAGCCAATTTTTGGAACGGTCTGTGAATCTTTGAGTGCACTGACTGTGAGCGTCTACAACAGCAAGTTATACGCTTGTATATCTTTGAATATTCATTGATTATTATAGTGAATATGAGATGGCTGATGCGTCAATGTATCTGGAGCGGTTGAATAGGGAATCTACATATATCTATGGTCTGCTCGTCACTCTACGGAAGAGAGGGGCGGAGTCAGCAGAGCTCACTAGCATTTAAAGGGGTCATATGATGCGATTTCAAGTTTTCCTTTCTCTTTGGAGTGTTACAAGCTGTTTGTGCATAGATAAGATCCCTGAAGTTGCAAAGACTAAATTATCAAAACCAAAGAGATATGCTTTATAAAAGTTAAGACTTGTCCATGCCCCCCTAAAGCGCCTCATTCAAACATGCCCCCACATGTCTACGTCACAATGTGGGGAGATTTTCATAACACCGCCCAAATTTATACGCAATGAAAGAGGGCATGATTTTTATTCTTGCTGTAGTATTGTTGCTGCCACCGGCACCATGTTGTGGAGACGCTGTGTTTTGTTGTGAAAGCGAAAGTACTTTGTTTGGCCTTCCAAAAGGGGACACAACTAGAAATCAGTGGTTAAGTTGTATTTACAACACTGTTCGAGAACAGTACAACGCAAATATTCGAGTGTGTGCAGCACATTTTATGGAGGACTATTTCCTGAACCTGGCAGGAGGGTAGCCTACAATGCTGGCTTGCTCAAAGGCTGTTTCTATAAAGTGAGGCAATTACAACTTTGCAAGGACAGTCTGACACTTCTGACTCACAGCCTGTAAGTAACTTTCTGCTACTGACGATTCAAACGCGAGTTTTGAGCAGTGTAGAGTATCACTTGTTGTTTGTCATTTCTCCAATCACAAATGCAGACATGGTAATGTTTACGCAGCGCGATGCGTAAAAAGACAGTATAAGTCATTATAATCAGTAATTATGTCCCCACTGGATGCAACAAATACTTTGTTTGTAATGGGTTTTATTGTTTTAGTCTCATTGCCTTAGGAAAGTCCATCACAATATGGAGCGTAACATTTCCGTCACATGCTTGAGGTATTCGGCCAATCATAACGCACTGGATAGCTGGCCAATCAGAGCACGCCTTGCTTCTTTTTTTTTTTTTATTGCTGAAAACAAGAACATACAAAATACAGAATATCCACATAACAACTGAACAGACAACAACAAAATAAAACAATAAAAAATAAAATAAAATAAAGGAAAAATAATAATTTAAAATAAATAATAATAATAATAATAATAATAACAAATGCAATAAAGGGTCATTGTTTCACATAAGATTGCCTACACAAGACCTTTAAGTGCAGAGCAAATTCTGACAGTCTTCACAGCTTTCTTATTATTAGACACTGAAATCAGATTAATATAATTCTCCATGTCTCTTAAAAAGACCACAAGGACAGGTTTACAACGCCTCGCTTCTCAGAACGATGAGCTTAGTAAAAATCGATGCGATTCAGAAAGGCGGGGCATAGAGGAGTAACAATGTACAGTATGTGGAAAATGTAATAATAATGTAAAAATAATATTTTTTTTTACTTTAAACCACATGACCCCTTTAAGTCTTACTTCACTACACTGAGTTTAAAGAGGCTTATTTTTATTCAGAAAGCTGTCATAACAAAAAAAAAAGGTATTCTACTGCACAATAATTTGTTATTTGGTACCTTTTATTGTAGACAGCATGATCAACATTCACCAGATGCAAAGTGGCATGTTGTGTTGAGGGGTTTTGTGCACACAAAACAATTGTTTTTCAATTTGATTTTAGTAAATGTATAAATAAAGATAATATAAAATATAGTAATATAGAAAGGCCATGGAATGCTTTAACAACCAGTGTGGTAGCCAGCAGATAAATTATGTTTGATACTACACAGAAGAACCATTTACATTTTTGGTTCCTCAAAGGACTGTTCAATGAAAAATTTCTAACATTTAAAAATTCCACAAAAGGTTCTTCATAGTGGATTTTTGAAGAGTGTAAGGAAGCAATTTCTGTAAAAGCCCTTTTGAAACAATATATGTTGTTAAAACTCTATATAAATAAAATTGACATGACGACCTCTTTCTGAATAATGTATGCTACTGATAAAAAAGTATTATGCATTGAAAAATTAAAACAGTCCTCCTGTGTGCAACAATAATACAGAACCCTCTAGTGGTCATATGAAGATATGCAGCAAGTGTGCGACGCGTCACCAATTCCTCAGAGCTGGAGGAGGAGACCTGGAGCACTGGGGTCCACATTGAGTCTCTGTAATTCAGTTTGGAGTGGTTGAGGATGCCATCAGAAGTAGCCTCTCCATAAGACCTGCAGTGCATCGGCACTGTGGTTTTATAGACTTGGGAGCATATTAGTTGCTTATTAGTTTATTCTACCTCAAAATAGTTTAAAAACAGTTCAAATTATTATTAAAGGTTATGCCACCACATAAAAATGTAGGTGTAACGAGATATTTAACTGGCGAGATTTTCTCAGAAAGTAAAGGATCCATCTGAAGAATCTGAATCTGAAGACACCTTCCAAGAGTGATGATGAAGATGAAACTCGGCATGAACCGACCAGTCAACAACTTCGGACCAAACCAGTAAACGTCGTCTTTATGGAGTTTCAAAATGACATTTTCTAAACTGCTGAACGAGAGCAAGGATGAATTCCTCTCGGACTTTCTCTCCAACATCAGCAACATCACCTGTGAGGGCATCACCCCCGACTCTCAAGTCATCGGTGTCGGAGTCTTTCTGGCCATTTTCATTTTGGTGGCGATCGTCGGAAACATTTTGGTTATTCTGTCGGTGCTGTGCAACAAACATTTGCAGACGGTCACCAACTTCTTTATTGTGAACCTGGCCATAGCTGACCTTCTGCTTAGTACCATTGTCCTCCCGTTCTCCGCGTCTCTGGAGGTGCTGGGATGCTGGGTGTTCGGTCGGGTCTTCTGTAACATTTGGGCAGCGGTAGATGTGCTCTGTTGCACGGCGTCTATTTTAAGTTTGTGCATTATATCTATAGACAGGTACATCGGGGTAAAATACTGTCTGAAATACCCCACTATCATGACTGAACGGAAAGCAGGTGTCATACTCGTGGTGGTCTGGGTTTCTTCAATGGTGATTTCAATCGGACCGCTTTTGGGATGGAAAGAGCCTCCACCTTCTGACGAGAGCATCTGCAGAATCACGGAGGAACCGGGTTATGCTCTGTTCTCCTCTTTATTCTCCTTCTACCTCCCGCTCATGGTGATTTTAGTCATGTACATGAGAGTATACATCGTGGCCCGCAGGACTACAAAAAGTTTGGAAGCGGGTGTGAAACGAGAGAGAGATAAATCAATGGAAGTAGTGCTGAGGATACATTGCAGGAGCATGCCGGAGGATTCGAGCACGAGCTCCAAAACCAAAAATCACCCGTTCAGAAGTTCACTGTCCGTGAGACTCATGAAGTTCTCCAGGGAGAAGAAAGCTGCTAAAACCCTCGCCATCGTCGTGGGGATGTTCATACTTTGTTGGCTACCGTTTTTCTTCGTTTTGCCTTTGGGTATGTATGAGTTATTCTCTTTTTGGGATGAGTATAGAGCAAAAATTAAACCGTGATGCTTTTCGTTTCAAAAAACGAAATCAAGTTACATTTCATTGCACAAAACACGTAAAACCGAATCGAAATCACAGAAATTAATTCACAGACGTAAATGGGTGTATAAATTAGTGGAATTTCTATCAAATTTTCCACATCATAATGGAATAAATTAATCATCTTATTATCAAATAAGATCATACTGGATAAAATAAAACTCCAAAATATTTTATTATTATTATTATTGCTACTGGAGACTTAAATGAGAGAGCTATGGGAGTTTTAAAATCCTTTTTTTTTATTATTCCGTTATAGTATGTTATTACACAGACATTTGAGCTTGCTGGGAAAAATGTGTTCTAAACTTGGTTTGTATTATGTTGTTCCTGTATGAGAATTCTCATTAAAAACCGGATTGGTTCCAAATTATGATAAAAATTCCAATCGAATTTTTGACTATGCTAAAACGTTTATTAGATAATTAATTAATTCACTGTTTTTTTTTTTATTATTATTAATTATATTGTTCGTACTTGTAAAAAAAAAAAAAAAAAAAATGCTGGAATTGGAAAGAAAAAGCGCTTGAGCAAAGAATTTTGTAACTGACCTAATACTATAAGCCGGTGTTGTGCCTATTTTCGACTCCCTGCCAAATTATTACCCCCCTCGTTGAAATCGCCACCTGATTGCCTAATCCTAACCCCACCCCTAATCCTAACCCCTCCCCCACACCTAACCCTAAACCTAACAATACTAGGGGGGTAATAATCTGGCGGGGGTCAGAATTCGGCACTACAATGCATATTTATCTCGACATGGTGGTCATGATTTACTCCGTGGATAGAGAAAACAGAAATATGTAGCCTGATGTTAAAAAAAAATGTAAAGCTGTTAAGTCATCGTTGCTTCTCTCACTGACGAAAGCAGTTGCACGCATCACTCTGGTATATGGCAAGAAAATATTAAGAAAGCCCTATGCAACATCAATTTAAATTTGGGATGAAATAAAGCATTTCTACTCCTGACATCTCTCTACTTTATGCAACCAGATAATGTTGAAAAAGAGCTATTGTTTGATTATCTTTATTACTATATTGCCTTCATGTGTGACCATGATGTAACTGTACATAACAACAGTACACACGATGACCTGTGTGCTGTCAAAACAAAGCATAATAATGAAGGCAGAAGTGAAAGGCTTGTGAGAGACTTATGAACAACCCCCCCCCCCCCCCCCTCCCCCCTTACAGCTTTTTTAGCTGTGCAAAACAGTTAGTTTTGCTGCTAAAAAATTATGAACACACTGGTTTGTAGTGCAGTTTTACCGTTTACTGCACATTGTTATTCTTCTCCTTATTTATATGGTGGCTATTGACCCAGAAGTCTCGCCCATATGCTTACTTCTGCATTGAAGAAAAAGGATAAAAGCAATAGCTTAAAGAGTTCATACGAACATGCTTTGTTTCCTTATGGATCATGCATGCAATAAGTTATCCTCGCATTTTGTAGTACAATAGCTTCTTCTCAGTTTCTTCATAACAGTATGACTCATAATATCCCCTCCCCCTTTATTAGTAAATCAAAAGGTTTCTATGTCCTCAAGCAGCCAAGAATGAGTTATGGCTCATTTACATTACCCATGATATTAACACACTAAACGCAATAATCAAGTGCTAGCAAAATTCAAAAATTAATGTTTCAAACATTATATATATATATATATATATATATATATATAACACTATCAGTCCATAGTCATGAAATAAAATCTTCCTCTAATCAAACCCCTTGAAAAGCATAAGTTTTGTTGGGGCCACACAATTATTAAGTTCTTTGCATCCCAGGATTAACTGATTCCTACATTGAAAAAAGGGAGATTTGGGGATATTCATAATTCAGAGATGATTAATTGCTAATTGCTAATTAATTATGTTTAATCAAAGACCACTCATGGGAGACTGAAGCACAGACATTAAATGCAGTATTCCCATCATGCAACCATTACCCAAGATTATGTCACAGAGGCCAAAAAGTGTGCAATAAATTGAAAAAAAAAAATATATATATATATTAAAAGAATTACATTCTTTTAATGTAATTAAAAGAAGTCTCCTATTACATTAAACTAATTTTGGTATCGCTGACATCATTGTCTGAGGCATGAAATGGGTAAATAGCAAACAAATGACAACAATTATCATTTTGTCTATAATTAGCCATTTAAAATTAAAATACGCATTAAAAAGAATAAAAATACATGGCTGGCATTGTACATTCCCCACAATGTATTGGTTTCCCCTCAAACCCACCATCGCATCCATCTCCAGGGTAATCCAAGAGTGTGGTTTTTGCCTGTCCCTGCTGGTATTCCGCTCACAGTCACTATGGGGAAAAATAGGGCAGCAGTGGTTGATAACATCTCCTGGCAAGCTTTGCATGTGGTGCTGGTGAAAGTCTGGGATCAACTCTTCTTTCGTCCTTTTTTTTTTTTTTCTTATTAGAGTCAATGGTTTGGGAAGGGAGACTTTGTTCAACCAGGGAAAATGAAGGAGGCAGTTGCACTTAGGTCCCTGGCCTCCTTCTGCCCAACGCTCCACTGCCTTAATCACGACAATTAACGAGTTGAGTTAAAGAGGGTGCTTTCGTTTTCCAAAGCCTCAGCAAAAGCCAGCCACCAGGACAGAGGAGGGATATGATATGGCTTAAATCCACACGTACGCTGCAGAAGCACAAACACATTGTGGACTTGTTCTGTCTTATTTCAAATAAATGCAATTTACACAATCTTACGTCTCAATTGTATTTGTGGAAATTTACCTCAGAACTCTTCAGTATTAATATTACGGGTAAAATTATGGAATAAATTCAACTCAGTTTAATGTTTCATGTCCAGCATATTTTGGTGAGTAGCTGTGCAATAAGCAGGCAAAGTATAATCAGCTGGTCATTACAGCTAAATAAATCACTTCATAGTGATACAAGGTCCTTCTGCTCCTCTTATATAATTGTACTTTTTGTAAGTTTTTAAATTGACAAGTCCACCCTTCTAAATGATGGTCTCATTTTTGGCATCAACTTGCCCACCATGTTATTGTTGAGATGGATCTCATTTTATTATTTAATAATTGCAAATAATTTCACGACGTTATAGTTTTAGTGTATACATAAACAATCTAGTGCAGCAAGTCCAGAGGATATAGAGAATGACTGCATTTTCTGGCAATGTAAAATTATGCAACATTATGAATTTAGATTTTTATTATTTGGTCATTAAGTTGACCAAATATCATATTTTTTTTACTAAAGTGAGCACTCTTTGCGAATTTTGTAAGAAATGTTTTAATAGTTTCTTTGATTTCAATTTCAGCAGCAAAATGAGCTGGCACGTCTTATTTGTTTCCATATAAAACATTTCCTGCCTGTCAAAATTATCTTGAACTTTTCTGACCCAAGCTGTTATGTTAGCCTCTAATACATTTACATCAAATTGACAAATAATGCAGCTCAACGGGAATTTATACATGTAGCCAATAACCACAGATCATGTTAAAATAGGTATTGGGGGGATCAGTATGAGATGAGACAACTTTAACATGTGGCTACCTGCCAAATGCTCCTATAAATGAATTGCCTACCTGACTGCTTTGGGTTTTGAGGAATCCAGAATAGACTAGAATTTTGATAACCTTCTTTTTGAACCTTTATTTTTAGTAGTGTAAAGCAGAACAAGAATGTAATGCCAACTTGCTTAACTTATAATTAGGCGGGCATAGTGAGTCCACACATCCCATGCCCTCTCGTTTGTTCATTTTAAAATATTTTGGCTTATTGATTATGCTTTCAGCTACCACTAAATGTCTACTTTTAGTTTGGCTTGATTTTCTAAGTCCTTTTAGCAGAATTCCTCAGATGTTCCCCTAAAATCAGAACAGCAAATCTGAAAAAGTCAGAACATCCACTTTTTCTGCAGTGTTGGTTCACGGAATGGTTCCAGATTGCCCAGTGTAAAGGGCTGCCACACTGTACATGATGCTGTGGCTAAAAGGAAGTTTTCTCTCAGTAGCTACCAAACATCCTGTTTGGTGTATCTCATAATTACAACAATTACCAAAAAGTAGCTTTCCAGGGACTGGCTTTCATCTCAAAGTCACAGTTGCAACCAATTGACGACCTCTAGCCAAGAATGAGAGCAGCATATCTCTTTGTTCATCAAAAATCCGTTTCAACAAGAGCGCACTATTCCCAGTTCTCTTACTATCCATTCCCTCTAGTGCTATTTTTATACATCTCCACTGACAGGGAGGTATTCTGACCTCTCGTGACACTGAAATGCATGGCATGGGTGATGACAACAGTTTTATGTGTGAGATAATGCAGCGCTAGCCTCCTCTCACTCTCTGTGGGGAAAGCACAAGGCAGGGAGGAGATATTGGCAACATATGTGGTGTCTGTCGAAGGTAGACGGAGCGGAAATGTGCAGGTAGTGTAGATGTGTGGCAGAATAGGATGTGAAGAGAGACACAATGTAGACAGATTCCATCTGAGCCCAAATCCATTCAACCTTAGGTTACTGCAGGTTAGTGCAGGCCTGGTGTAACTAAAAGATTGATTTGGCATTTAAAGTCAACATGAAATAGAAAAAAATGGGCCTATTTACTCTCTAAAGAACCTTTTGTTGAATGGAAAGTTTCTATGGATGATAAAGGTTCTACAGGAAACAGTCAATGGTAATTTATTTTGAATGGGATTGTTCACCCAAATATGTAAATTCTGTCATTAATTACTCACCCTCATGGCCAAACCCCTAAGGCCCTTGTTCACTTCGGAACACAAATTTCTGATGAAATCCGAGAGCTTTCTGACCCTCCATAGACAGCAACAGAACTGACATGTTCAAAGCCCAGAAAGGTAGTAAGGACATAGATAAAATAGTCCATTTGACATCAGTGGTTCAACCACAATTTTATGAAGCTACGAGAATACTTTTTGTGTGCAAAGAAAACAAAAATAACTTTATTCAAAAAATTTGTGTCTTCCATGTGAGACTTCAACACACATTCATGACAGTACAACTCTTAATTTGTGTTGCGAAGATGTACAAAGGCCTATGAACGATATGAGTGTGAGTAAATAATGACAGAAATTGTATTTTTGGGTGAACTATCTCGTTAATAGTAGGGGTGAGTTCATTTTGGGGTGAACCATATGATATGCGATTCTGGTTTTATTGTGAACAATTCATTGGTGCATGTTATTCCAAACAAAACAATTTCTCTTTGTAATCTTTGATCAGAATGCAACAACCAAAAGCCAAATAGCTATTTAATTAATGTTTTATCAAGCCTGCATTTGGTCCGCCCACTTTTAACAATCCAATCAATTCCCAATGGATAAAATCAAATCTTAACTTGCAATTTTTTTTTTCTTTAAACATCTTTCACTCAGAAACGCATCAAATTACTGCAGTGAAATGGGTTGCAAACAGCAGTTCATGTTGATTATAATGACTAATGGCCTTGTGTGGTCAGTCTATCAAAGGTAATAGTGCTTGTTTGGTTTGGAGGAGAATTGGGGAATGACATATTGGCATCACTCCCACATCTCCTACAGGCAGAAAAAAAAAATTAATAGTTTCAAAAAGATGGTGAGAAGACATGCCACGTACTTAAAATGCATCAGACTTCTACGGCGATCTGAAGGAAAAAAACAATGTGCAAAGTATATAATCTGTCTGCTGGGTATAATTAGGCACACATGATTGAGAATGGTGAACTCGTGGATTTGACCTTTTCAATGTGTGGGAGGAGAATGATAGCTTCAGGCAAAATTTACAGTGTTATTTCCCATGTAAATAATCCTGCTTGAGCCGACAACTTAATGTTTTTCCACTTCTCTCTCTCTTTCTTTGCGTTCCTCAGGCTCTTTCTTCCCAGCTCTAAAGCCCTCTGAGATGGTGTTCAAAGTAATCTTCTGGTTGGGCTACTTCAACAGTTGCATTAACCCTGTAATTTACCCCTGCTCGAGCAAGGAGTTCCAGCGTGCCTTCACCCGTCTGGTGCGTTGCCAGTGCCAGCGGCGCCGCCGCATCCTGCGCCGGTTCTACGACGAACGCTGGAGAACAGCCATGCAAGGAGCTCGGAGGGACCCGCACAGAGACTACTGCTCTGGATTTCCCTTTCACGAGCAGTGCGGTAACGCGATCTATTCCTGCCAGAGCAAGAGCCGGCCTCTTAGTCTGAAGAGCTGGAGCTTCTTCCCCCCTTTACAGAAGTCATCCTTCCAGCTGAAGGAGAAAATGAACAACCTTTCCAATAAGATTAAGAACGGGACGGGGAAGAGTAGCACATCAGCTCTGGCCCAGACAGAGATTGACACGGTCTCCATGGGGATCTATAACGACTGCGCCGATCAGAGCGGCTACCAAATCTACGACCTCACAGAGTGCTATGGCCTGAAGGAAACAGACATCTAAACAAAGACAGAGATTACTGTCTGTTTTCTCTGATTGCTCTGACCCACTGTCAGTTGTTAGGATTTGTTTTTTTGTTAAGACTAGTATTCTTGTTACGTCTTAAAGTACACAGTCGGGAAGCAAATATGAGGGAAAAAATTACAATGACAATGTGTGTTAAAGGAGATTAATGTATTTTCACATGGCTAATTTAAAAATATTTCTTTAAAAGTGAGAAAAGTACACTGAATTGAAAAATTATGAGGGGGGGAAACTTATCTGCACTGGATCAGAACAAAAAGACTCATAGCTGCTGGGTATCTGTATACCGTGTTGTCCATGTGGCCTTTGAGAAATAGTCTGTTAGGTGTTTCAAACTCTCTGATGACCAGCAACAATTTGAACTGTATTTACAAAGACAGATTGTTACAGTTTCTTTGACTTGTTGTCCATTAAGTGTGAATGGAAAACATATTTGACTGTGATGTATTTGAGAGACTGTTGAATCCATGCCACTGATTTGTATTGACATAATGATTCACTGTGATTCGCAGATTGCTGTGGAATTCACTTTTAAATGATTCTAAATTGATTCAGATACCTTTAAATGTGAGGCACAGTTTGTAACCTAAACATATTTTGTGTAGATGTTTTCAGTACAACAGAGGGTAGTTGAATACTGTGCTATTCATGTGCTATTCATGCTATTCTCATTTCAACAATGAGGTTTATGTCATCCCTAAATGGACCATTCGTGGACTACAACTCAGTTTTTGTGTTGTTGAGAAAAGCTTTAGGTTTCTTTGTAATGCTGATGTGACAGTGTCTTTCAGTGTCAACTATTAAACATAATAAATCTGAAAAGAGCATGCAGTTGATCAGATTTGTGTATTTGATGAATCTTGAAAATAATGAATCCATTTTATTCAAACAACCTTCCCATAGGAAAGAAAAATCTGATTATATCCTTTTAATAATGTTATTTGTTCACAGCAATAAGATTACATTGTAATCAATTACTGTACTTATCTTGTCAGACTTTTCTCCTAGGAAGTACTTAAAGCGATAGTTCACCACCCCAAATGAATTTCAATGATTGTTTACTCACCCTCATGTTGTTCCAAACTCATAAGTCTTCGGTTAATCTTCAAAAACTATTTAAGATATGTTCCCTCCATAGAACGCCCAGGTAACCAAAACTTACAAGATCCAAAAAGGTTATAAAGCTGTCACAGAACAAATCAAGTCTTGCGCAGAGGTACAATGGCTCTATATGATGAACAGATTTAATTTAGGCATTTATTCACATATAAACACACATACATAGAGAGAAACAAACATGGAAGCTTGTGTGATTGTATCAGGTTTCATTAAAACACCTTATTTTGTGTTTAGGAGATTAACCGAAGTCTTATGGTTTTGGAATAGCATGAGGGTGAATAAATGATGATACAATATTTTTTGAATAGTTTGGTGAACTATTCCACAACTCTCATTATTCAGTGTGACTCCTTTGTACAAAAGATCAGATGTTCTTGCTTGCATTCAAAATGCTCTTTGGTGGAAAATGATCAAATCATGCCAGAGAACATGATTATCAGGCTTTAGAGTAACTTGTGGAGTTCATGCAGCTTTGTATAGCTTTGTACTCTTACTGCACATCTCTTATTATCCAAGGAATTTTAGGAGAAACATCTGAGATGAAGTTGATACATTACCAAAACATTATTGAGAACTCTATGATGTCTCCTGAGTCATGAAAAAGCAGCCTGTCAACTGCTTTATTGCTGGATTAACTTACTCATTAATGATGAAAAAATCTAAAATGACCAGTAGAGGTCACTGTTAATATAAATGAGTTGCAAATTCCTACAAATTTTACAACAGAATTGGAAACACAATTGTTAACAAGAAGCATCTAAAAGCAGTCTGAATCATCTCACATTATGCTTAAATATAAAAGTGACAAGACTGTGGGTGTGAAGATTTCTTGCGAGGATAGCATACTGTGTCTGCGAACTGTTTTTGAAAAGTGGTTTCCTTTTGCATTTAAGATGTCTGAGAGCTTACTAAAGAGTAAATCAAGAGTCCCTATCCTCCCCTGTTTCCTGTGGATCACTGAAAACTAACACCAGCACGCATAACAGTTCTTAATGGGTTCCTTCAGCTAAGCGCTTGTATGTTTCGACTTGTCACAAAAATGACTTCACGTACATTTCACTGCCTTAGAATTCTGAGCAGTGCCAGAAATGTCTAAAAAGAATAAATGGAGTAAATGGCCAGGCACAGAGGTAACAGAACATTAGCTTAATTTAAAAAAAAAAAAAGGCATGATACTGGATGTTTTCCAGAGACTATTTCCATTTTCAAAATGATTACATAAATTTTTGATTATAAAGAACCCCGCCCCCCAGTTCCTTTATCTTTGCTTACCTCACTATTGAAGCAGGCAGACCAGCTGGGGCCAATTCTCTGTCTGGCAGTCATTTCATAAGCATTATATCAAGAAAACGTGATCACAACTGAGATTGAATTTCCATCATTATATAATTATTTGTTCTCATACATATTTTTGTTATGACTCTGATGTTCTGCAGGTCAGGGGTGCTAATCTGTGACAGGGGAGGATGTGTCACACATCTTTGGAGTGTTTCTTTTGATAGGCACTTTATGTGCAGGGTAACTCCACTGTAACTGCACCCTTAAAAAAGCAAAAACTTAATGTTCCTGGTTGTTTCTCATTGTGTTTATTATTACATACTGACATATTTTGTTGAACATTCCAGACTTTTTCTGAGTTTAAAATCTACTCTTAACCATTTTAGATTCCCACTGCTACAGCTTGTACCACAGAATGCTCATAATTCTGCCAATATACAAAAGGTAAAGTTCTGTTTGTTACATTGAGTGCACTTTGTATTAGTGTTGGCAATAGATGCAATAGAATAAAGGATTATTTGCTACATAGCACCAAATCTGTGTAAAAAATAACAATAAAATGATGAATGCAGGCCAGACATCTCATTTATTCACAGAGTAAAAAATAAAAATGTGAAAGAAAACACATTTTACAGGAAGTTCAACACCAAATCACAATGTTTGCATGCACTTTATCACTTGTCATGCTGTTAGCCTAACAGAGTTATCCTCATCTCACTGGGGGTTGTGTTATATCATTTATCATTATTTGGAACCCATAATTAGATTCCTTAAATTTCTTTAAAGTCTTACAATGAATAATACCTATGGTCACCCATAGGGCAATAATACATTCATATCTATTTTAAAATATACAAAAATGGCCTATTGCTAATGATTGTTTTTAAATATATTTACATAAATATGTTTTCAAAAACCCATATTTTTGTGATTTTTTGTGAAATAATTTATAAGGATTTATTTTCTCTTTTTTTTACAGAAAATCATTTATTTATTTTCTGATTATTGTTGAGCTGCAGGTTTAGGCTCACTTAAGTGACTGCACTTAATTTTATTAAGAAGAATTCAATTATTTATTTTAATTATTTAGCTTGACATGTTTACTGTTCCAAAATGTTCTATATGTTTCTTAGGAAATAAAATATATTGTGTTCAGTGGGAAAAAAGTTGGGCTGGACAGGAACAAATTTGGGATATTTTATGAAAACAGATAATCTGCCACAGATAAACAGTCTACTGGTTGTCAGTGCGTTCAGTGGCATCTCTTTTCGAGTGAGAGAGATCCATTCCTTGAGATGTGCTGTGCAGACATATTCTGCAGCCCATGATCATGAGGAAAGCCCTACGGAAGGATCGGTTAAAGAAAACATAGAGGAAAGGGTTTAGGGAGGAGTTGACATACCCCAACCACAGGAACACATCCCATATCACAGCAGCAGTCCCGTACTCAATAAATGGGTCAACGATATTAACAGTAAAGAACGGCAACCAGAAAAGAAGAAAAACCCCCATGATGATGCCCAGAGTTTTAGCCGCTTTTCTTTCCCTCCTTATAGAGTTGCGATGTTTTTGTTTCTTGCTCGAGTCCTTTCCCACACCTGCCGCCATCTGTGCCTCCATCGCACTTATCTGCATGGCTTGCCGCTTTGCCGCTTTGTAGATTTTCCAGTAGGCTACCAACATGGTCACCATAGGTAGGTAAAACGCAACAAAGGATGCCATAACGGCATAAACACGGTTCACCAAGAAGATGCACACGTTCTCAGGCAAAGGAATGTCCATGCCAAGCTTGTGTAGCCCGAGGAGGATTGGACCGAAGGAGATGAGGAAAGGAATGGCCCAGCAAACCACAATTAGTAGACCCACATGTTTACGGGACATCTTAAACGAATACACCAAAGGGTTGCAGACGGCGTAATAGCGGTCAAAAGCGATGCAGCTCAAATGGAAGATGGAGGCAGTGCAGAGCATAACGTCCAAGCTGGAGTGAAGATGGCAGAAGGTTGGGCCGAAATACCAACATCCTTCCACTGTTCTGACCATACTGTATGGCATAACCACCAGGCCCACCAGGAAGTCAGCAACAGCCAGAGACATGACGAAAGAGTTTGTAGGACACTGCAGCTGTTTGAAGTAAGCAATGGCGAGAACCACCAGAAAGTTGCCAACAACGGTGCAGACGATCCCGGCGATGATGAAGACATAGAGGGCGACTCGTGAACCGGAGCTCCTCAATGTGGCACAGGGCTCGAAATCAGAGTCGAGTGAAATGTTGCTCCATTCCGAGGAGTTTTCCATGCTGTTCCAACCTGGTGATAAACGAGATACATGCAATCAAGATTTATTCCCATGATCATTGATAAATACTTTGTTTGATCTCACAACATGCTATGACCAAGAAGAAAAATGGTTGTTTGAGATATTGTCTATAGTGTCGCAAATAAACTGCCATACTGATAAATGAGGACAAAAATGTCTATGTCGTTTCACTACACCAAAATAATCACTCTATTTCACCATTAATATTTTTGCTAAGTTACAACTGCCCCTGAAGCTCCTGTAAGGCTGGGAAAGCAGAACAGACTGGGAAGCCAAAGCTGCAATGAAAACAATCCTTTACTTCTGGATATTGACCAAGAATCATAAAAAGCCCCTCAACTCGACCTTGTCTCAGGAATTGTATCCCTGCGGCATGCCCCAGTGTGACCTTTGGGATTACACCTAATGTGCATACCTAAATTGTCATCAGCATTGTTGATCCCTATTGGGATCTGAGCAAAAACATGAGTTCGAAAGCATGCAATCTGAAACATTTATTTTTGCTATTGGAAACAATTCAAAGGGATGGTGTAATGTGTAATTAAAGAAATTCTAGAAATAGCATGTTTGAGATGTAATGAAGAAAACTTCCATTGCACCTTCCTCATGTAAAATGTATGGCATGTTAAAGAACAACCACCAATGAATTCTCTCAGATCAAGTCATGCGGAAGAGAGCGTCAGTTCCCAGTGACTGACAGGCATGTTTCTCAGCCTGTGACAGAGAGCTGAAAACAACATCTGGGGATGTTTGACGGAGAGGAAAAAGGTTTTAGTTCAGTAATAATACAAATTTAATTACACCAATGGGACCGTGTGACAGGGAAAGGCAATGCTTAACATTATCTCTTCCCTACTCTTTCATTTAAAGTCATTCTATCATTCTATATTCTAATTATAATTTCATTTTCTTTGCTATTTCTTAACTATTTTATGACTGATTGTGGATCTATATAATAGCTCGTGTGTGTATATCAGCAATTATGACACTTTTTTACAGCACAATTTTGGAAGTATTAGTTGGTGTTTGCAATCAAGTCAAGTCACTTTTATTTGTATTGCACTTTATACAATACTGATTGTTCAGTTTGGTTCAACTATTTAAAGTTCTTTAATTATAAAAACGAGTTCAATTCAGCTACAAGTAACTCTACTGCAGATAACAGAAATAATAATTCATTGATTGATGTTGATGTAGCAAAAATGGTCAATTATGAAACTTATTTGATTCAGCTATAAAACAACTCAGGTTCTCAAATCAGGTTTTAGTGATTTTCAATGTTGGGTTGCCATCTTGCTGATGTTCACTACAAGGGCAATTCAGTTTAAGTTTTAATGCAACAGTGCGATAAGAAATAGTCACCCAAAATAAACATTCAGTCTTTATGTATTTTTTTTTTTCAGCTCTTTACATATACAATGGCAGTTCATACTGGCCACATCTGTCCATCTCCAAAAACAACATGAAACACCATAAAAGTATAAACTTTTCCCATGTGGATCTTTTAAACCCATCCATGAGGATCAGTGCTGTTGTGGTTTCAATTATTACTGTCCCTTGACATTTTGTATGTTAAGCATAGCGCACTAGTTGTGTGAACTAATTATTAATATTCCCATTATTTTTCTTGTTTTTGGTGCATCTTGACAAATGTCAGCTTATATGAAAACCTGCATAAAAATACTTTTCAAAAAAATCATAATGTGTGTTCCACAGAAAATATAAGTGAGTTATTTTTTTAATAATCATAATATCCATATAATGAATAATACAATTTGTGCTCTGTATTGTAATGCATTGTAGATAATCTACACACTGTCCCTACGACAAAATGTTTATTAAAAAATGATTGAGTCTGAAGATTGACCCTAAAAATAGAGAATGGCAAATGGCCTGTTGTGCATGCTATATTGCACGTTATTTTGCAATTTGCACTTAATTAATACCAATTTGCAATTAATAAGTACCAGTAGAGAACAGTAGAAGAAACATTCGGCTGCTTAATGAAAATGATCAAATTCTTCCTGTTCCTCTGAACCATTTGCAGTGTTACAAAATGACCGATCTGGAAGGTTAGGATTGCAGGCACTGCTTGGACACGCACACAAACACACACTGTGATCCCTCTGACTGCTCAGACACAGCAGGTGAGCTTTAAAAACACTTGCAGTAACCTGTGACCATCAAGACAATGTTCTAAGAGCAGCTTAAAGAAGCATAAATAGATTTTGTGCATGTGTCTGTGTGTGGTCGTTCCTGATCTTAAAAGCGACAAATTAAAGTCTACCCCACACTTCACAAATGTAAACACTGACTAATTCCAAGTGCATAGTAAAGATATGGGGGCATGTTTGATCCAGTTCATAAAGACAGGCAGACCATAACAAAGCGCTCAGCGGTTCCATAACAAAATCTCTCTCCAGGTTGTCATGTAGGACAACTTAAAAGTAATATACTTTAAAGTTTACTACTGTCATAATATACTTAAAAGTTTACTATTGTTATACTTAAAAGTATACTTTTATATACTAGAAAGTGGGCCAATTTAGTCCCAAGGAGTATTGAAATAGTACACTTACAAGTACACTTTTAGTACTCTGCTATTTGTATACATTCTACATTAAGTACACTTAAAAATATACTTGAACTTTACTTAAGTATACTTAATAAAATAAACTTGGAAGTATACTTCTTTTTAGTAAGGGAATACCTAAGCACATTTTGTTTTTCACCTTAACTAACCACTGCTGGAGGTAAAACAAATGACTTGCCATTCATCCCTAAATCTTACATCTAAACCAAAGCCACTGGAAATCCAACATGATTGTGCTATCGGTTGCTTTGTTTGTTATTCTTGAACAAAACCCATCTCTGGCGTGTTCCAAGCAAAACAATTGACCCAAATCAAATTGTTGCATTCTGCCAACTCACTTAAAATATGTATTTACTTTACTTTCAAGGAATTGGATGGAGAGACTGGACAGGACAGGAATGTCCATTTGAGTCAGACATATTAATAATCTACCAAAAGCAGGCTGCATAAAACTCACCTCCCCACACTAACGAGGAGACGAACAGACCTGTCAGTCGTAAAGGGGAACACTGAGGGGGCATTCAGGGTTCACGTTAATGTAAACTAACAAATTAAAAATAACAATACTGGAGTTTATCAAGACATACCAGATTTTAATACTTAAAGACAATAAATATACTTTAAAAAATATATAATATATAATAATATGTAAAAATGTAAAAACAAAACAAATAAATAAAATGTAAAGTAAATTATTAATAATAATAATAATAAAATATAAGTATTTATTATTATTATTATTATTATTATTATTGCCATACTGGACTTATTGGAGCGCTATAACAACAACAACAACAATAATAATAATAATAATGTATAAATAAAAAACATATTCTTTATTATAATTATTGTTATTATTATTATTATTGCACTTCCATGATTTGTAAGGTATATTTAAGCATGAGTTACAGTCACAATCACAATTTTGCAGGTCACATTAGAGATCTACTCACCTAAATGACAGTGTTTCGTCTTTCTTTACGATGCCATGTTTAACTGACTCTCCTTGTTTCCTCCATTTCTACTGAATGGTAGCTCCATTGGTGAGGTGAGGATGATAAAGTGCCCGTGTGTGTGTTATTTTGAATATGCCACATTAATAAGCTCTAAAACTGTCCTCTTGATCAGAATGTAGGCGGGGCGTGTGTGAGTGTGTGGGTGCCCATGTGTTGGGTATTAAGAGTTGGGCATTGTTATGCAAATAATCCTCACATCCAACAGATTTCCTGCACTGTTCGCTGTTTCGCAGTATGGCTAATCCAGACATCAAAGTCAGCTTGACTGGGTAATTACAGAGAGGTTGCATGTTTTCTAAATTGTGCTTAATGTGTGAATCAGATGAAATAATTGCTTTTCCTAAGCGGGCAGTAGAACGATACTGCTGTATTGACAGTCTGGTTCTGATCTCAGAATGAGTTTAGCTCTGCTAGGCTTTGGCCAGGCACACAGGGAATCTGTGCCCACACAACTCCACAGAAATCTCGGCAGATTTTTGGCTGGATCTATTGGGTTATTCAGTAGTGTTGAATATACGCATTAAAATTCATTTTCAATTTTTTTGTGGGGCTTAAATTAAGAAAGAAAGAATAAATTCTGCCAAAAAAATATTTATAAGACAAAAATTCACATCACATTTTTAACATTACTTTACATTTACTCTTTTGTCTTACTTAACACCACACTACATTTTTGAGTAATAAATAAAGTGTTTTTTTGTTTTTTTTGGCTAAATATCTTCAAAAAAGTATGACACCAACATAAATACAATTTTTATTTTTTCTAAGAACATATACTACAACTACATGTTCGTATTTTTCCTTATCATCTCTAACATTTTTCATTGTCCTTAACACTAATGCTCAGCTCTTTGCACATTTTGCCAAATTTATTAAATAAAGTGCACAGAACTGTAGATTTCACCCTGAATTTACTACATAAAATAATAAAAACAACAATAATAATCTGTATTTAGCTATGCATGTAACAGTGTATTGAAACATCTGAATTACTAACACGCACTTTAAATAATTCTGCACTGACAAGCACGGATACCAAATATCAGTATACCAATCAGTGTAAATATGGTAGAGTATCATTTTTGTCCAAGACCAGCTCATCAGTCAGATAAGATGAACAAACAAAATGTTATGGCTACTTTGCATGTTGAAACTGATAAAATTGGGGGGAAATATTCCTTTGGAACCATTGTGAACATCTGCTCATGGCAGCTCTGCAGCTCTCTACAGAAGTGTCACAGGCTGCATGAGTAACCCTAGCAGAGAACATTTGCAGTAGATGAGATGAGCTCCGGTGTTGCTTTTTATGCATTATCCATTAAAATGTCAAAAAGGAAACAGTCCATAATACCCCTTTCCTTTTTTCCACAACCAAAATGTCAGGCACTTAAAACAATCAAACACTTCCAAACAATGAGAGTGTTTAAATATACAACTCAGAAATCAGTTCATTATATAAAATGTGTGCTTTTTATGTCAAAACATGAACAGTCATGAGAACAAGATGTACTGTTATTAAATAAAGTGCCAGAACACTGGGAAAGAAGAACACAGTGCAAGGTGGTTACACGACCTTGACAGGTTATTTAGCATAACTGGTGTACGATTATGCATGTAAAAGCATTCAGTAACACACTACACCTGACACATCACATGGAAGGAATCGTAACTGCAAAGGTTAATTGCCACTCCTTCATAAGTATGGCAAGAATAAAAGCTACACACTCTGCACAAAACCGATGAATAAATTCACAACCCACTCAAACCTAATTCCCATTCTGTTTTTCCAAATAACAATCTTTTTTTTTCAAATGATATAATTTGTTAACATTTGTTAAAATAAAGATGCCTGAATAGTTTAACTAACTGTAAGCGGCTTGCTTGCTAATGCATTGCAAAAGATACAAATAATGAATGATTAAATTATTAAATTAATTGTAAAAAATCATGTACTTCTGTAACAGGGCGAACAAGACATGAGGCGTGCGGATCCATGTGCAAGCTTTTATTTATAAACATGGTCAATTCAGCAGACGGGTATGGCATGGGCAAGACACGGAGTAATCTAAGAGAAAGCGTGGGTCGACGATTGGCGAACAATATCCAATAGGGCAAGGCAGAGAGATAATCCAGGTACACAAGCAATAATCCAAACGAGGTGCAAACAGAGTCCGAACGGAAAGGCAAAGGGTTAATCCAGGAAACACGGGCAGATATCAAAACACTAGAAAAGGAAAGGCAAGGCTATAATCACTGAGAGGGCTCCGTAGAGTAGCTATCGCTAGGATATACGCAAACAATACTCAGCAAAGACAGAGAGGAAGTTCAAGGCTTATGTAATCGTGTGTAATCAGTGCAATCAGCTGTGTGATCAGAGCAATGTGAGATTGGTGACAGCTGTGTGTCGTCAGTGCAATGGATGATGGGAATAGTAGTCTGAGGTGAAGTGCCAGTAGTGTAGTGTAGTGTAGTGCAAGAGTCCATGCAGAGAGCGAGTGACCTCTGGTGGTGAGTGAATGGAAGTTCATGACCCAGATTCATGACAACTGCAGATGACCACAAAACAAATTTGCTTGCTGTAGCACTAAAAATTAATATATATATATATATATATATATATATATACACATATAAACTAAGCGCTTCACAAATACATTTGATTTGACACACATATATACTGTATAATCCTGTATATCTGTCATTTATGCACAGGACCAAATATAATCCTGTTTATCATCTTTCCAAACCCACTATACATGTGCCTCTCCCCTCCAGAAACCCCTGCTGTGTTTCATCTGGCAGGTGAAAGTGCCCTCCAGATACCTGGAACGTCTGTCTGTACTCAAGTCTGTCAAGTGTGTAGGATGAGCTTTAATTAAACGTGGGGTTTTCAATTGCTCCCATGATAAAAGGCACACTTACTCCTTGGCCAGCGGTGTCTCCAGCCCATTCATTCATATGTAATGTGAGTGTTTGTCAGGAGAGACGCAGAGCATCTGCGCTATTGAAAAACAGGCAGGGATTTGTCACACTGAATCCTGTATAATGAGAGTTTTGTTAATTATGAATATGATCAAGGACACTGTATGACAATAAAGCTGCAGAATTCATTAGAGGTAATCACAGACTACATTACATTGATGCACACGTTGGTTGCATTGGCCTATCCATCCATCCATTCATTCAAATAACTAACCATCCATTCATCAATCCATCCACCCAATTATCCATCCAATTATCATCGATCCATCCAAATAACTAAACATCCATCCATCCATCCAAATAAACAACCATCTATCCACCCAATTATCCATCTATCCACCAATCCATCCATCCATTCATCCATCGATTAATTCATCTATCCAATTGACCTTCCATCCATCCAAATAACTAACCATCAATCCACCAATTCCATCCATTCATCCACCCAATTAGCCATCCATCTATCCATCCATCCATTAATCCATCTATCCATTTAACCTTCCGTCAATCCATCCACCCACTCACCCACCCATTCATCCATCCATCCACCCACCCATCAATCCATCCAAATAACTAACCATCCATCCATCCATCCATTAATCAATTAACTATCCATCCAATTAACCATCCATCCATCTTATTAACTATCCATCCACCCACCCTATTAACCATCCATCCATCCACTGCAATATGAACATTTTTAAGACACATTGTATTCAATTACATTTTCAATAATACTGTTGTTAAAGTTTTGTGATTAAAGCTTAAAAGAATGCAATGCATTATAATACAATAGAAAATATAGCACTTAAAATTAAGTATTACAATGAGGGGGAAAAGGTCCAACTTCCAGAAAATAAAATGTATTAAGTTGAAAAATCCATTTGACTTTTTATTGAATATTATTGGGACAATATAATTTGTGTAAAAATAATACAGATTATGTAAAATAAACAGCTATTTAAACAATGTATTATTATGCTTTTACTAAATTAAAGATGTACAGTATCTTCGAGCTACAGTGCTTATTCATAGCTTCATAAAAAGTGTTACATAAAATGTACATTCTGCATTGTATTTTTATGTTTTTAAGCTAACAATAACTTTAACAGTCGTTGCCTTTCGCTGGCTGAAGAAAGCAGGATATCCTTCAATCTGCTCCAGGATGTTTGGGTCAAAACTCTCCTGTTCTGCTGCATCTATGTAACAAGAACAATGATCTGCATCAAGTATTTAAAACCACTCATGGCAGCCGCTCATCAGGTCATCACAAAAGAAAACAGCCAACAGTTGTGGAGTGGTCAGCAGGGAGACATTGACAGGCTCTGGAGATTGATGGGACGTTTGCGAAGCCGGTCACAGTTGAGGGAGGAAAGCCCAGGCCAATCCAGGCATATCTCTTAAAGACCCTTCACACACAACACTGCCTCAATACAATATGAGCTAGCCCCGCCCATAATTACTCATCCCACCAATGACTATCCACAGCACACCAGTGCCAACAAGGCATAAAGCCAAAACAAACACACTGCACAAACCGTTTCTACTGTAAACATGACCTGTATGTAGCTTATAACAACACCGACACAACAGGGTGATCACGAGGAGGAAGTAACCCGATCAGCACTTTCAATGCGTAAAACAAATCATCCATTTGGGGTCTTGGCTCATTGTAAGAAAGTTCCTCTCAGAGGACACTGATCCAGCTTCCGTGACAAGAATCTTAACCGGAGGGAAATTGCTAAAGTGGTCTTGGATGAGTGCTGTTGCTACTTAAGGGATATACATTATATACTATATTACAGGAAGTAGGCAGCAACGTGAGCAAGAAATGAATTACAAGACAAACATGATTATCTTTGAATTCTGAACAGGAGCTCGCAGTGTACCTTTAAAAGATATAAAATAAAGTATTCATGAGGGATTTGAATTTGATTAAGTATTCATGAGGGATTAGAGTCAAAATACTTGATTTTGGAATCTTTTTCGAACTGAATGTGTTTGTATTAAAATCTCTGGGGGAAAAAACAAAATCATTCCAAAAGCTTTGCACAAATAGGGGCATGTCAGAAAGAGAAACTGTATCTTATGAGAATTCTATCAACACCTACTGTATAATGCTACATTATAGGGTGCAATAAAATTACACGGGCCTATAAAAAACATCTGGTAAACAAAGAATGAAGACATATGTTACTTTTTATTAAATATTAATAGAACAACATAAAAAAAAATTATAAAAAATCTTTCTTGATTAAAATATGTAAAACAAACAGCTATTAATCAAGCAAAGAGGATTGTATTAAGTATTTATGAGCGAGTCAAAATGCTTGCTTCTTGAATCTTTATATATATATATATATATATATATATATTATTATTATTATTATTATTGTTTTTATTTTTATTTTTTGGAGGCGAGGGGGGGATGGGGGTCATTCCAATTTCCAAAATCTATGCAAAAATAGATGTGCATGGCATCAGTAAAACATCAGAAACTCTAAGGTCAACATAAAAAAATAGCCATCTCACAAGGTTACAATTTCAGATGGATTCATGTGATTCGTATGGAAACATACAATTTTTACAAAGAAATTATTCATGAAAGTCCATCCCTAAACCTGTTAATGGGGCATAAGTAAATTAAACAGAAACATACAAATGAGATGTTCGCATTCATATAAATTAGCCACTAATTCGCTAAAATATAAAAACTGCCTGGAGCGTGTTTAAAACAAGAAGTTTGCAAAGTCACAGAATCTTCACCATCAGATCAAACCACAAATTTTTCAAACATGTCAGTCTTGTATCAAAGCCTGAAATATCATACAAATCCTTTGTTTTTCAGTTCATATTTTACTTTAATCAGTTTAAATCCTGAATTTACCTTTTCAACAACACATATCTTTCAATAATGCTGAATACAGTTCAAAGATTTAATCTTTCATCTCCTAAGACGTTTGTGTTTGAACTGAAGATTATGTGCAGGAACAAATTCTAGCAAAGTCTAACAAGTTTCCCATCCAAAAAGAGCCCAGACAGCAGTCTGATGGTGCTTAAAACATACCTTGCTTATTTCCCAAACAAAACACACAGCAATGTCTTGTCTGAAAACTGTGTGTTTATGACCCCTGTGATAAGGGGGCAAAGGTTACCAGGAAGCAAGGAAGGAGTAAAGTCGATGTGGACATTCCTTTTCAACGACAGCAATTTGTAGACTGTTAAGACTGAATCTGGAGTTTTTAGGGGTTTGCTATCAATATGGTACAACAGTTAAAGGCTTTTAGTGAAAACTCCAGTGGCAATGCAATATAGAGATGACTTGTTAAAAGCCAGAAGGGGAATGAATCACAGAGGGTCAACCGTGGAATGGGAGTGCTATTAATGTAATGACCTGCTCTCAGCAGTGTCCATATAGGTGACAGATTACAAAACACAGCCCAACAAAAACGCCCTGTGGTAGAATTGATTGATTAGCATTATTCTTAGTGGAATGAGTGTTGAAATGTAAATAAACACTAACAAATATTTGAATAATTGAAAAGGGAAACATCATATCTTTTTGGCTATTTTTCCGTTTCATGTATGGTGATTAAAATAAAGACAAATATATGAAAACACTTTAGTTTTGATATACACTACTGTTAAGTTGTTGTTTTTTTAAGGAAATAATTGTCACTTTTATTCTGCAAGGATACATCAATTTTGGTCAAAAGATTTTCTATGCATCAAAGAATCCTGAAAACAAATGTTTCCACAAATCTTGGTTTTCACACAAATATCAAGCTGTAAAAATTTGTTAATAATAATGATTTGGTGTTCAAGAAACATTATACTGAAGACTGAAGTTAATATATTAAAAAGGAATGTGTAATGTATGTAATAATATATGTGTGTGTGTAATAATATATTTGGAATTGTACTTAGAAATTTGCTTATTGAACTAAAATATTGCAAATATGCCAAACAAAGTAGAAATATAGTGTAATATACTCTTTTTTTTCATGTTAAAAAGCATTGGAAAAGGGGGTCTGGTTTAGTAGTCCTCTCCCAAAAGCCAGTATGTCCTCAGCCAGCCCTTTCCCTGAAATGGAAGAGAAGAGGAACAGGGAGGTTAGAGCCGTTCCGATGCTTTGAAAACTTGTTGTTAAGAGGAGGCTATTGAGCTCTATTTATAGATCCTTACCAGCTGTGACTCGTTACCGAATAAATATTTCCACTCTTTCTGAAATTATGTTGCCATGTATACACAACTTTTCGGATATGAATGTTTATAGCCGTGATTGTAGTTATGAAGTCATTTTATTACACTATAGTTTTGTAACACAATGGATGTGTCACTGTTAGTGCTGGTCATTTTGAAGCACAAATCCTAAAATAAATATGTGTGAAAAGAATCAGGTGAGCGAATCGGATTGTTGTGATGTGGTAAGACAGGCGAGATGAAAGCAATATGATGCTTTCTGAGGTGAATGTCACAGTTGCAGAAACTCTGTACCTTTATGTGGATGTCACCTCGCAGAAAGTTCTGAAAGTGTCAAGGAGAGACTTGGCGGAACGGCTCACATGGATCCTCAGTGGTCAGATCAATCGCTTGGGTTTCATTTAAAATGCTTCTCTGATATATCTTCCTAATCTGCTGTCAGTACATCCTTCATGAGTGATTTTACGTAATCCATATGTCTCCATCCTGGAGGCAGTGTTCACAGTGTCTCCAAATAAACAGTAGCGTGGCATTTTCAGACCCACAACCCCCGCGACACAAGGCCCTGTAACAAGCAAAACGTTTTATTTTTTTTATGATTCTGTATTTTTCCACAACATTTAGTAGTTTTAACAAACACATTATAAATAGAGTTTCTCCTTCTCCACTACTCAGACTATGTTTTGTGTGCCTAATAGCTCTTTAATGGTGACGATATGTAATATAATGTATAATGATGTCTTTTATTTGAATTTTTCTTATATGTGTCATAAGCCAAGTTGGCTAGTTGAAATCACTGCACGAATGCCTGAGCAGCATAAACACTCCTCTGATGCGTAAATTGACCAAATCAGAAGGAATATACAAATGCGTCATTGGTTTTCTATTGAAAACATATCTGAAAAAGGGAAGAGAGAAAAGAAAAGAAATGTACTGTATAAACCCTCTGTATAAACAGCCAGTCATAATCAAATGTATTTATGAGAAGTAGTCCCCCAAACCTTTATAATGCACAATCTGCTCCATCTGTTTCTTACAGTATATTGTGCATAATTTTATGCATGCTGATATATTCTTTTATTTGCTATACTTTTATATGGGATTTTTATACATAGAGAGGATTGTTCATTTTATTTCATTTTTATTTTGTATTCTATTTTGAAATATTTTAAAATGCAGTGTATTACTTTCATCATCTTTACTCCAGTCTTCAGTGTCACATGATCCTTCAGAAATCATTACAAGATGCTAATTTGGTGCGAAATAAACATTATTTATTTATTTATTTTATTTTTTATTATTTATTTTTTGGTGGAATCCATGATACATTTTCTTTGATGAACAGAAAGTTCAAAAGAACAGCATTTACTTGAAATAGACATACATTCATTAATTTATTCATTAATTTGTTTATTTATTTATATTATAGTAGCATTGTTGTTATTTTATTGTTATTAATATTTTACAATCCTACTTTTGAATAATAGTGTAAGTTTTGTGAATTTTCAGGTTGGAAAATCAAGTGGAAATTAGAGAGGTATACCAGACACTCAAAGTGGAGTGGCAACTTGAATTTATTACCAAGTACAAAGCTTTGGTGGAGGATGAGGAAAATTTTAAAATGTGTTTTTGGCAGACAAAATAAATTTGCCAACCTAGCTCTTGAAATACTGCTAAGATTGGACACCCCTTGTACATTACATGAATTACAATCACAGTACGCTCATTTCCTGAGCCCTTTTTATTTGATTTTATTTATTTTTTTGTGATTGATCAGGGTCAGTGCAGGCCAGTGAATAATAGCACAGCCAAAGAGCTGTCACCATCCAGTTAATACCTGAATGAACTCCAATGCGGACCTTCAGCTGCTGCTCTGGTACATGTAGACTATAGACGCTCCTCATGCCCTGCACTACAGCTAATGACATGCTTGCCATTTCTTTGGCATGGTCGTCTCCATTTCTTGTAGGCAGGCCCGATACTACTGTATAGGCATGTATAGGTATACTACTGTATAGGCATCGCCAATGGTTTCTACCTGGATACATCAAAGGACACATGAAGCAACCCATTTCCTACAATGGATAAAATTGTCTCACATGATGGTGAGGCATTGAAATTATGTACCTTATAAACATTGTGGTTGTCAATGATATTGTCGAAGTATGTGTATAGGTCATTCAGCACGTTCACTACCTACAGCAAAGGAAACAAGTGTGATCAGTTTATAGCAGTCAGCTTAAGGATACAGATACAGAGATCAAAGTTTCTGTAAGGTGACAATAGTTTTCCGTTGTGGTTCAGCTGTGGGTTTCAGTATGGTCCAAAAATAACCTCATGTGAATGTATTATTTCCACTTTAAGGCTCAGACGGGCTAGCGAGCCAGCAACTATGCTAACAGTATAGCCTGATATTCGTGACAGAGTATAGTTTTTAGCACTTGAGCCATGTCACCTAGTAATGTCAGGAGCTCTTATGCGACATATGAAACCCATTCCAGAGCGTACATGTGGGTATTTGATCTTACAACAGACCCTTACACAAACAAACACACACAGGCAGATGCATCATTTAACAAGTGTAGGGTATTTCAAAGTCTTAGACAACAGAAGACAGCAGCTCCTCATACCTCCCCAAATAGCTTTGGACATATGTATTTTTAAAAATACAATCAAAATCTGAACAAATGACCCCACATAGGACCTATTTTTTTTTTAAACCACTGCAATTTATTTTTTACTTTTTTTTCAAAATGCCTGTAAAAAGTACTGGGCAGAAATTATCTGAGATGCTGTTTGAGTCTGTGCGCCTTTCATCACCTGCATTGGCGTGAGGGACGCTGACATGGCTGTGAAGCCTTCAATGTCACTGAAATAGATGGTGACGCAGTCGAAGGTCTCTGCTCTTACTGTCTTTCCCGCTATGAGCTGAGCAGCTACACATCTAAAAATACAAGAAAAAAAGACAGGCACTTTTCAAAGGCAGGTATCAAGTGGAGGGCTTGGTGATGATCACTGGTCTTGTCACGTAGGCTTGTTAGGCCAGGTGCAAGCAAGTTTTTAGCAAGTGAAGTGTTGTGGTCAAATTCTCTGAACAGTCGTACCACTTTTGCCTGCACTATATCAACAAGAAAGCCTACATCATATTCACTATGCATACAATTTAACCAGGTGTTAAAGAGATAGTTCACCCAAAAATAAAAATTACCTTCATTACCCAACACTGTCATTCATCTTCGAAACACGTGTTTTAATGAAATCTGACAGATTTCTCTCTACCTATAAAAATATGGTAAACAGAAGCTCACCGTGTGTGGCGCGCAAGAAATTTCAATTTGAGCTTCAATTTGGATTTAGATCAACATGAGGGTGAGTAACAGATGACAGAATTTTCGTTTTTGGGTCATCTAACCATTTTCAATGTGCTGAAACAGTACAGTATACCATATTTAAATTAAGTCATTTGCATTCTTTTTAGTGCAAACATACCTCTGTTACATATAAATGAGGTGTTAATATAGATTTTGTGTTAATCTAATGAGATGGTCATTTTTTCATGGATATCGTTTTATTAAACAAGATGTTTGTGTATATTTCCATTGCAGCAATAATTCATCAAATGACAGTCAAGTGCATTTTAACCCAAGCATATATCCAGTCTTGCAGAATTGTAAATGTAAAATTTGCGATCAGTATAAAACGTTTGAACATGTCAAGCATTAAAGGGATTTTTCACCCAGAAATGAAAATTCTGTCATTAATTACTTCACCCTCGTGTCGTTCCAAACCTGTAAGACCTTCGTTCATCTTGGGAACACAAACTACACCAACAGGTGCTCAAAGACAGCCTGATTTTGGCCGATGGCAAACATTCAGCTTGATGTGTCATTGCCTATATGCATATTTACTTTGCAAATCAAAGAATGGAAAAAGGAATAAGAGTTTAAAAGGAAGAAATGAGTTCTAGGTAGCTTTGGATCAGCATTTATTTATTTATGTTTTGGTTATAATCTGGAGCGTTACCATGGCAACATCTGTGTGAGCAGTCCCTCTGCTCGCTTCTTCTCTTCCTGGAGTTCAGTGGTACATTCACTGACTATCTCCTCCAGATAGCATGCATACTGCTCCATACGGGAAAGCAGGTTATCCAGAATGTTCTCAGACCCCCTGTGCAAACACACATATGCTCTCAAAAATCATTTTTTATTATTACTACTAAGTAGCTTTAGCACTATCACAATAAAGAAGCAGTAATTCTTTATTATCCCTTCAAGTGCCATTGCTGCAAAAGAAACATTTATCAGTGCACAGTACACACAACACCATTGCTTTTTTTTTTTTTTTTATCTCTCTCCCTTCATCCTCCAAGGCCAGTATAAATGTTTAGCGTGATACGTTGTGACAGGGGTGTTCTCATGGGACTCTGTGATCGCTGGGTTGTGTGTCACTGGTCCCCAGAGTGGCCATATCCTGTTTGTTTGTCTACCTGATTAAGTACTGTCATTTGTAAGTGTAATTAATGATCCTCTGTGTCCCTGCCCTGTTATTCTTTATTACCTCAAAAGTGCTCATTAGTCACAAATACCCTCATTTAGAGCTGAAACAAGCACAAAGAGGAAGAACGTGTAACTATAGCAGTGTCAAGACAGCATTAGATTGGGAAGGAGAGATGATGCCTCAGCACTGCTTGCTTAAAGTGCCTTTAATCAAACTTATCTCAATGTTAACACTGACTTCACTTGGGAATCTTACTCTGCAAGTGGGGAAGATCGTATCAGCAGAAAGTCTAATAAAAGTGCAGTAAGAGGACCATAAAAGTCAGAGTGGTTGTGGTTCTCTTTGTTTTGGTCTGTGGTATTCAAGTGCCAACTGCTAAATATGTCACTGTTTTATAGTGTGCTGTATATGATGTAAAACAAAAATGCAGAATATAAAGTTTATTAGCTGATTAAGATAAATAAATGAGTGAAGATACTTGTGCGAAATAAATATTACCTTTATGCTAGAAATGTAGTATTATATTTATATACTACTATAGTATTTATTAATATTTTAAATATGCTTTTATATTCATATTTATAAGTTTTCAATTTAGTTCTAATTTAAGCTTTAGTAATTTTGTTATGTGCTTTTATTATTGTTATTATTATTTCTGTTTATCTTTAAGGTATTTTTACTTTGGTTTTAGTCATTTTTGTACTTATTTTAAACTTAATCTATTTCAGTTAGTTGAAATTGCAATATTTCTCCATTTCTAAGTTTAAGATAAAGTCTTAAATATTATAAGATCAAGTTCAATAGGTTTAGTTAACAATAATGACACTGATATCCATAGATAAATGCACACACATACAGACAGTAGTTCAGATTAGTGATATCCAATTTATGAAGCTGGTTCTTGATTCAATTAAACCTCATTTCAAAGCATCTGAATTTGAATCAGTCAGCTGCGCACTGTAAAAAGTAGATTTTTTTAAATCAACTAAAAACCAACTAGACTTGCAGTATATTGGCTATATTGACTACATACAGTGTAAAAGAAATGAGATGTAGACATTCTTAAATAAATAACATATTATTGCTGACCCATTACTGACCCATTAGTACAGAGTTTCTTGATGGCAGTCCTGAGAGAAGAGAAGTCTGGTCTCTCTGCTGGTTTCTCTCTCCGGCAGCTGACTATGATTCCCTCCAGTTCCTCTACACCCTCCGATGGGTCTATGTGAGGCATAAGTGAGGTACAGCCTCTCGCCCTGACCCTCTCCTCAATCTCTGAAAAACAGACAGGGACAGAGTCACCAAGAGTCCTGTACAGTTATCCATCTGGTACGGTTTACCTTATGTTATGAAACGAGGCTTTATAGAGAGAGGGAGAGGAGTGTATTACCATACCTCTAGCACTGAAGTGACAGTTGGGGATGTAGAAAGGCCCTCTTCAATATACTACCTCTTGAGCGATAATGGCAAAACTGTAGATGTCACCTTTTTGAGCTGACATGGACTCCCTCAGCAGCTCCGGTGCTCTCCACAGCAGAGCTTAAAATAAAAACTTATTTCAAAATCTAAAGAAAATGATCTACATTTTGCGTTTATGTGTGCAACATATTTGTGTTTATGTATTGAGCTCTAAATGAATTATATATTTTTCATCCAAACAAACATTCTTTTCTCCTTAAAAGTTTTATATTTCCACCTTACCAGTCCAGGGGTCAAATCCAGGGCTCTGCTCTGAGTCTGAACGCCTGACTGCGTTAAGTCCAAAATCAGTGACCTTCAGGACAAAGCGGCTGTCCACGACACAGCTCGATGACGAGAGGCGACCGTGACAGTGCAGGGGACTGTGGTGCAAATAGTCCATGCCCTTCATCAAAGTCAAAATTTATCCATCACTGTTTTATATTCTACTGTCAGCGAAAACAGTTTAGACTATAAAACACAGACACTTTGACCTTTACAATGTCTAGCATGAGGGAATACTTGAAAGTCCAGTCCAGCTTAATAGACTCATTCTTCAAAATGTCCTGCAAATTTTGGTTGACAAAAAACTTTCGCTACAATGGCCATTCTTAAGATAATAAGAACATAGCACTTTTTCAGTTCGCCCAAATATTCAGTCATATTCACATTGTTTCAAAACTGCAAATCTAGAATTTTGTTTTAAGAATATACACAGCTCTTTCCATAAAGAGATTAAATAACAACAGAATTAATATTTTTTGCTGGTGTACTAAAAATGTAAAATGAATTATGTAAACTCAGAAAACTACGAAAACTCAGAAAGCTAAACTACTAGAATGCTTTCTGGAATTTTAAAACAAAAAAAGGTCTGTGGTAAACTTTACTTGAAGATACATTGATGTTATGTTCTACCACATAAATTATATTTCAAACATTAATTTTGAAGTTGCATTTTTTCAAAAATATGCTGTAATAAATTTCCTGTATAAGGATTACAACCATTGTCCCAATACTTACACCTATTTACTCATAAACCCATTATTAAAAGCCATTATTAAAAACCCATAAGAAAATCCTGAAGAAATACATAGTTTGACAATGCTGATAGTAAAGAAACAATTATCTGTGTAATAGCACCTGCAGGCTTCCTTTAGGGCAGTACTCTGTTAGAATGAAGGGCTGAGGGGTCTCCAGCACCGCTCCAATAAATTAAACAGGTTATAGTGGGTCGAATCTCTACACTGAAGACACAGAGGTACTGATTGAGATATATCATATCACTGACATACAGTCGTGGTCAGAATTATTGGCACCCTTGGTAAATATGATCTTTTATTTAAAAAAACACAAAAATCTAACCTTTCATTGGAAATAAGAATTTAAAAATGGAGGAAATATCACTGTTAAATAAATGTTTTTCTCTAATACACATTGGCCACAATTAACGTCACCCTTTTAGTCAATACTTTTTAAAACCTCCATTTGCCAGTTTAACAGCTCTAAATGTTATCCTATAATGCCTGATGAGGTTACAGAACACCTGACAAGAGATCAGAGACTATTCCTTCATCCAGAATCTCTCCAGATCCTTCAGATTCACAGCTCCATGTCGGTGCTTCTCCTCTTCAGTTCACCCCACTCATTTTCTACAGGGTTCAGGTCAGAGGACTGGAATGGCCATAGCAGAAGCTTGGTTTTGTGCCTAGTGATCCATTTTTGTGTTGTTTTTGAGGTTTGTGTTTGGATTATTGTCCGGTTGGAAGATCCAAACATGGCCCATTATAAGATTTCTAGCAGAGTCAGTCACTTGTTGATTTTTTATCTGTTGGTATTTGATAGAATCCATGATACCATGTGTCTAAACAAGATGTCCAGGACCTCCAGCAGAAATATAGGCCCACAACATCAAAAATCCAGCAGTATATTTCATTGTACACATGGGGTACTTTTTATCCCTGTGTTCACCAAACCCATCTTGAGAGTTTGCTGCTAAAAAGCTCATTTTTTAGTTTCATCTGACCATAGAAGCCAGTCCCATTTGAAGTTCCAGTCGTGTCTAACAACTGAATATGCTGGAGTTTGTTTTTGGATGAGTGAGGAGAATTTTTCTTGAAACCCTCCCGAACCCTGTGGTGATGTAGAGGCTGTTTGACAATTTTTTTTTTAAGGTTTTCTTACCCCGAAACTCAACCTTTCTCTACAATTCTCCAGCTGTGGTCCTTGGAGAGTCTTTAGTCACTCAAACTCTCCTTCTCACCGTGCATTAGGACGATATAGACACATGTTCTCTTCCAGACAGATTCATAACATTTTCTGTTGATTGGAAATTCTTAATTATTGCCCTGATGGTGGAAATGAGAATTTCCCTTTCTTAAAGCCACTTCACTCATTTGTGAAGCTCAATTATCTTTTGCTGCACATCAGATATATATTCTTTGTTTTTTCTCATTGTGATGGATGATTAAGGGAATTTGGACTTTGTTGGGCCAGAAGAATTACTTAATCATACACTTATAATCATCTCAAACCTTTGCTGGAACAGTTGAGGAGTGATGCTCCATCATTACGTCATCATCAGAATTGACTGTCCACAGCATCTTGGAAGCTTCCTCCTGGAGTTTGAACTTCCTGGTAATAAATATCAGTTTAATCTGAAGACTGTATAAAATCTAAGACCGTATTTCTACAAAGCCAACAAATCCTGAAATACTGAGAAAAACTGAAGAACAGCAGTGGGGTTAATTGAATAAGGCTTGCATTTTTGGGCATCAGCTCTAATGTTTCAGCTGAATTTAGTCTGGCATTCATGAACTATAAAATCAACAGAATGTTTCAACATGCAAATCTTACATCCAAAATAAATGAAAATGGTGTAACTAGCGAAAACAAATCTCCTGGGAAGAAAAAAGTATATGCATCGCACTTATGCAAATTACCTCATTTCTACACTTGATTCGACATTGTTTATGTTAAGAGCAGTTAAAAATACACACTTTAACTATTACCTGTATAAAGCACAGATTGCAAGGGTCCCCACGGCCACCAAACCAGCAATAATCCCCACAGCAATCAAGAATTTTCTCTCTGAAAATAAAACACACATTTGCGATCTGCGGGTCTGCTGGGTGATTAGCACTCACTTGGTGTCAAAATGCAACTACGTCCATTTATAGAATTATGATACAGCAAGACTGGAAGCCACCAAGGGTAATTCTGTAGGAATGCAATATGAAGCAGTCTCATCCAGTCACCTTTGATAAAAGTATTATATCTGGTTGCATAAGTCTGTTCAGAGTTTATTACTTCGACCTGATAGCTAGAGGGAGATTCAGTCAGTGAATAGCTGAGTAATCTATATTGCCACAGAGTTGGACATTTGGATCTTGCAGGCATTGGTACATTATTCAAGATTTTTTCTTTCCCCCCCCCATTTTTTAATCAAAGATAGGGTATGGGGCAATGCCAAAGAACATGAAAACAAAGGGGTGAGAAACCAAGGGCTGAGTGGTGGGGTGTGAATGAACGTGTGTGGAGCAAAGTTGGGTATCTGGTGCCCCCTACTGGAAACAAAGTTACAAAGTTACTATAGCCTTAAACTGGCCCCTTTACAGAGCTGATAAGCAGAAGTGCGTGAAGACGTTTCCAAGCCTCATACCATGTTGCTGTGTGTTATTATCACACTTTCAAGATTAACGAATGATGGACAGTAAAATACATTAAACCTAGAGGCCATGAAAGTCCAAACACCAACCCATCATTGAAAAACATGCCTCTGCCCCAGACTTAACATTTCACAAGTGTCACGAAATGTGCAAGAAGTTATGTAATATAATTTGCAGAATCGTTGCCACATTCATGTTTTTCCAATGAGCCTGGGTTGCCCAATACCTAGATTGATGCAGAGTTCGCCATGAAAGCCACAGTCTGGAGAGACTTTGGGAGGAGTTGTCCGTCCTCCAGGCCACTTGATTTGAACCCCTTGTGCTGCCTTATAGGTCCCAAAATAGTTTCCAATGATCTGTGTGGAGAACCCTATGACCCATTTAACAAATGCAATTCAGAATAGCAGAGCAGTTTTCACATGGCTTGCACCGGTTTGGTCTAGATAGTAAGCATATGCTAGTGGCTCACCTGACACTGGTTATTACTACATTGCAATTGATTCATCATGCAATTTAACTCACAGTCTTCACTTGCATCAATAGTTACGTCTCCTTGAATGCCTGTTTAACAAAAAGTCACAAAGCATGTAACCAGAAAACAAACCAAAACCAGCATTATTCTCCTTTTAACTCATATTATACTAAATAATACAGCATTGCATATGGACATGTAATCTTAAATCCAGTTGGCAATCCCTGAATATATTTTAAGCTCTACAAACCTGTATTGGTTCTGTTCCACATTCATCTAGTGATGGCTAAGCCATCATATGGGTTTTCTTTTTCTGCCAAAGTTTCGTTTAATGTCTGGGCATACAGCCAGATGCCATCATGGGCTATGGCTGCTAGGAATGACGCCTGTGGAATTAAAACAGTTGAAGTCATAATGAAATAACCTAAAAGTTGTACTAAAGCATCATCTCACTTGTATAGTGATATTTAAAAGCAAACTAAATTTCCCATCACATGGCTTTCTATCCATTCAACCACATGCCCTCACACCAAAATTCAGATGTATCATTGACAATAAACTCTATCTTTGTTGATGTGCATAATAAAAGCAAACCTTTTCATTAAAAGCATATGCATAGCCAAAGTCTATTTTGGATCTTTTGATGACATTCTCTGAGAAGGCCTGATACCGTTTATCACTGGGTTTATACAGAGACAGGAAAAACAGAGCCTGATAAGCTTGCTTGGCCACTGAGTCATATCCATCACCTGAGAAAGAAGAAAACCATGTACTATAAATAGAAAATTACATCATGTTCAGTAATTTCTCATTTTATGAGCACAGTCATTGATTTTGTGGTTACGTAATACACACCTTGTTTCCAGTCAAAACTGCCAAATAACACCTTTTGCTTGTATGGCTCGAAACAAAAGAAAACAAAATCTCCATTGGTGAGGCCTTTCTTGTGGAGGCCTTTCTAGTGAGCTTCTATTAGCAAACTGGGGACCACCTTGCCACGTGCTGATATCACAATAACTGTATAGGCAAAAGGACACAAAAAAATAGTTTCATTGTTTAGTTCCTCGCAGCTTTTGGGAGAACAAATTTGCATCAGATGGGATTTTTCATACTGCGAGAGATTTGAGCCACCTCAGTTAAGACCCAGGACCAGGTCGACAACGATCATTGAGAAAGAGAGCCATGTATTTCTTGATACTTGGCCACTGTGATGTTATTGTGCTCTGCTTGATACTTTTCGAGAAAATGTATTTAAATAATTCTAAGATGAACTTCTTGACTTATAATAGTAGCTATTATTATTATTTTTTTTATCAACAAGATATTTAACTGCTATATACTTATATCACATGTGAACTGTCACACAGGGAATTCTGGTAATGTCAATTTACACATTTCTTTACAGTAAATTATTAGATTACATGTTCTTGTTCACATCCAAAAAACAGTACATTTATATGCAAACTGTACCTAAGCCAGTACAGTTCCTTTTCTACTTGATGCAATATTATTTTGTACTTAATATATACTTACAGTCAGGTCCATAAATATTGGGACATCGACACAATTCTAACATTTTTGGCTCTATACACCACCACAATGGATTTCAAATTAAACGAACAAGATGTGCTTTAACTGCAGACTGTCAGCTTTAATTTGAGGGTATTTACATCCAAACCAGGTGAACGGTGTAGGAATTACAACAGTTTACATATGTGCTTCCCACTTGTTAAGGGACCAAAAGTAATGGGACAGAATAATAATCAAAAATCAAACTTTCACTTTTTAATACTTGGTTGCAAATCCTTTGCAGTCAATTACAGCCTGAAGTCTGGAACGCATAGACATCACCAGACGATGGGTTTCATCCCTGGTGATGCTCTGCCAGGCCTCTACTGCAACCGTCTTCAGTTCCTGCTTGTTCTTGGGGCATTTTCCCTTCAGTTTTGTCTTCAGCAAGTGAAATACATGCTCAATCGGATTCAGGTCAGGTGATTGACTTGGCCATTGCATAACAGTCCACTTCTTTCCCTTCAAAAACTCTTTGGTTGCTTTTGCAGTATGCTTTGGGTCATTGTCCATCTGCACTGTGAAGCGCCGTCCAGTGAGTTCTAAAGCATTTGGCTGAATATGAGCAGATAATATTGCCCGAAACACTTCAGAATTCATCCTGCTGCTTTTGTCAGCAGTCACATCATCAATAAATACAAGAGAACCAGTTCCACTGGCAGCCATACATGCCCACGCCATGACACTACCACCACCATGCTTCACTGATAAGGGTTTCCTCAATTTTTTAAAGCATCACTTTTTATAGTGTACTTACTTATATACTAATATATACATTATATACTTAAAAATCGGCGGGGGGGGGGCTAAGTATGGTGACCCCTACTTGGAATTTGTGCTCTGCATTTAACCCATCCAAGTGCACACACGCAGTAGTGAACATACACCCGGAGCAGTGGTCAGCCAGTGCTGCGGCGCCCGGAGAGCAGTTGGGGGTTCAGTGCCTTGCTCAAGGGTCTCACTTCAGTCGTGGTGTTGAGGGTGGAGAGAGTGTTGGTTTTTCACTCCCCGACCTACAATCCCTGCCAGACCTGAGACTTGAACCCACGACCTTCGGGTTACAAGTCCGACTCTCTATCATTAGGCCACGACTGTACATGCAGCTTATAATAAATGTAAATATACATAGATTTTCCACCTCTCAGTTTCAAGGTATATTATATACCTGATCCCCTCAACGGGAACAGCGCAGAACTGTTTATTGTCATAGATAATGCCAATGCGCTGCCAGCCAAACTGCTTACAGATTTCCACAAAGAAATCCTCTAGTTTAGTAAAAGATCCAAACACTCTTGTTAAGGTCGGATAGGCCTGAATTTAAAGGGGCCAAGAGAAAAAGACATTTATCAACTGAAAGCAAAGTGCATTTTAAGATATGTGTGTTCATTGTAATAGGCCCTATACACATTAAAACAGACTTTCTTATCTAGAAACTGTTGATCTGCATATGCGGGGCTGATGACAGCAATGTTCCAAGAAGCTGCTAGTTTGGCAGTCACTTCGCAGACCTTAAATAAGAATTAGCAAAAGATGATAATGCTCCATTTCCTACTCAACGAACATTTGGTAGTCCTTTATCTTGTAATGATGATATCTTGTGACAAATGAGATTATAACGACTTTTGTAATTACTTTTTGATAGCCCTTCATGCGTTAAAAGTCGATTTTAAGCTTTAATTGGAACTACGTGCTTGTAGAAGACAGATACCTTAATTTGAAAGTCTATTGTCTGTGTAATTATATAATGAGTGAGTAATTGTTATTTTTGACACGTTCTGTTTAAAAATATGTTCCGCTGTATTTTTATTATTTATTTGTTTTGACCTTCAATCGTCTTGGAAAGGAAGTTAACACAACCACATACATTTGAGCAAGAAGGTCAGATGAAAGCACTGTATTTGTGTCTATGGTAAAGCGCAACAATTTTCCCTGGGCCACGTAGATCATTGCATTCATCATCCACATAATGGTAATCCAGATGATGACCTGACATGAATAATTCAACAACATATTACATTAAAGATGATATATAAATATCGTGCATCTTCCTTTTCTGCTTGGTACAAATAGCTCACTGACCTTGCAGAATGTCTGGACTGCTGTTTACAGAACTGATAGCTATAAGATCTCCAGCCCCAATGCGGCCAATACTGAAAGGAATGGAGGTGTTGGGCATGGAGATCAACAAGGTGAATCTATCGCACAGACTGTGAAGAACCAGAGTCATCAAAAAGAGCAGTGAGCCAGGAAGTCTCTCGAAGTGCTTCATTACCTCTAGATGGCATATTAGTCCAAATTTAATATTCATATTTTACAATGCACACAAATATATATGTGTATATATACATTATTGCCCATGTAAGCAAACTAGATATATGTGTTTTAATAGCTTCTAATTGTCTCATGTGCTATGTACACTAAATAAGCCTGTAAAATTATTAAATGAAATTACTTACCACTCATTCCAAAAGAATAATTTCCGCTTCAACACAGAGTTTGAACAAAATGAGTCAAAAACAAATAATAAAGGGACCTTGCATCAGGAACTACCTGTATCATGGATGGGAAAAATATCCAGTGGCAAACTGTGGCCATATGGTTTTGCTCTGAATCCAGCCATCCACGACTGTGATCTCCCCAGAGTGACTGTAAATCAAGGGTTCGCATTAAAACTGCTCTGTATCTCAAGCTCTGGTGTTCCTCTGACATTTGTTTATAGCTAAACAAGCATATGAGTAAACACTGGTCTACAAATATATTTGGCAATTCTCATGTCCATGAGGACTGAAAAAAACATGTTCGTCTGTCAATGTTTTGAGTGATACTGTAGCATATGTTTCTGTTTACATGCATAAGGGCTCTTTTCAAAAGTGCATGTAGGTATAAACAAGGATGTTCATATTGAATAATGACATGGATGTAAGGTTCTAAAATAAACTAGTATTTTCTAATGTTTGCCTACTTTCTGTGTTTTAAAGAAGAATAGAAAGACAAATATTTATGTATGCACATTAATTAATAATCATAGCACAAGAATCAGCCAGGTCAGGAACAAGAGGTCAAAAGGTTAAAGTAAAAATGTCACCCCCCTGCACACTGGCACTGGAGGCTTTATATCGTGGGAATGCCCTCTAGTGTGTCTGTCAATTTCACAAGCCAGAGAACATTTGAAACCTTTCTCAGTACAAAAAGCTGAACACCATGAGAGAGAGATAAATGTTGTGGTCATTTTCCCCCAAAATATGTCTGCCTATAAAAACAACAAAATCTGTATTGGGGTTAGTTTGTGTCACTGCACGAATACACAGGGGAATACAAAATAGTGCAGCAATAGTGGAGAGAGATTTCTGCTTCAAAATCTTTCATAATCTGGGAGTTTTTAGTTAAACTCAATTTACATTTGAAAAAAAAAATATAAACTAATTTTAATTTACATATATATGTATATATATATATATATATATATATATATATATATATATATATGGGCCCAATATTTAATATGATTTCTTTTATGTTAAATGTGGTCTCAGTAGTTTTTTCAAAGCAGAAATCTTTTTAAAACAGCTTTGTTAGCATCACTTAATTTGCCTTCACTGATAAAACTTACAACCCGAATTCCGGAAATGTTGGGACGTTTTTTAAATATAAGTTATCTACACTGTACGACGAAATACGATATCAAACACCACTGCCTCTTTTTGTTTTCATGTAAACATATTAATAACCGCAAAAATGTAGTTCAAGGATCGTACATACATTACAGTGAAACAATATATTATATCAAACAGCGTTGCCTCTTTTCTGTTTCATTTAAAATATTAATATAGCCACAAAATTGTGGTTCATGCAATGCGTACACTCATTACAATAAAACAAAATGATATCAAACACCACTGCCTTTTCGTTTTCTTCAAAATATAAAACACAACCCCCTTTTCGTTTTCATTTAAAAAAATATAAAACATTAATATGTGGTTTAGATAGTATGTGCACATATACTCTGATTCACAGTATGTATAATAAAATAAAATATGACAAGAACAACTTTGCTTTTTTGTTAAATGTCAGTTTTAATTAACAATAATAGCCATTATAAAAGTATAAGTATAAAGTATAAGAGATGTAACGTAAAACGTAATATGTAAGTTAAAGCAAATAGTTTAATTTTGCTCAAAGGGAATCATTTATGATTTTATCGGGAATTTAAACAGACTCACTGTTTCACGGCTGATCATTGAGGCGGCAGCGATTCATTGTCCAAGACATATAACATCAACTCTGCACTGGATATTAAAATCCAAAATATAGTGAAAACACTATTTAATAGCACAGTAGCAAGATCGGCAGATTAAGACATTAACTTGTAAGAACAAAACACAACATACTTCTCTTTTCAATATAAATAATATTTTATTTATATAAACCTTTACATAAACCTAAGACATAAACTAATCTAACACATGAACACACGTTGCAGAAAGAGAGAAAGTGAGGAAAGGATGAGTTTAAGAGAATGAAAATGTGAAATCCCAAGTTTACAGCAATATGTGCTATTGCATACACCTGAACAACCATCAATCACTTAATTAACCTTCGCTTTGAGTTTCTCAATGAGGCTAAAATTTGTATTAAATGCACCAATTCAGTTAGAACCTGGAGGTTACTTGCTTGCGTTGCTAAGGGATTCCCTTCTGTCATCGTTGTTGCAGGAAAGGGGCTTCCCCGAATTTGCTGATTGGCTGAGAGTTCAGTAGTCGTTGAAGTGAAGTCTTGGGAAGCCGATGGTTGGGCGTTGGCTGAGGATGCAGAGATGTGGCTGGTAGAAGTTTTGAGACGGTCACAGACTCGAGTTGAAATCGGAGACGAGGCATGGCAAACTCGCAACAAAAAAGAAAATAAATTAAAGTAAAAGAATAAAGGGATGTAAAGAGACTAGGTGGGTTTTCTTCTCATTGCGGTAGCAGCTGGCACATAGGCCAGAGCATGCTCAAAGAGCAGCATCAAAAATGCGGTGGGAAAAGTTGAAGCAAAAAAAAAAAAGAAGAGGAAGAGAAAAGAGAAAAAAAACAAGAGTTTGATGGTGTCCTGAGTTTTTAAACTCGGCTTCTGGACACATCCCATCTGGTGTCTTAACCAATTAGATAGGCTATTATCTTAGCTATGGGTGTTCCTTCCATCATAAATCAGCATGTTATCAGTCACATGGTCCGAATTTTTTACACTCTTGCAAAGTATACTTATGGATGTGATTTCTATAACCAGAATATTATACATTTGACAAAGAATCAATTGGAAGAAACGTTTCAAGATAGAATTGTCAAACTCATACATACCAAACACGAATAACCCTTAAAGTCATTCAGTAGTTATTAAAAAGAATTGCATAATATGTGCTTAAAACATGATAGTCTACTGTGTGGGTTACATACATAATATGGGGTTGTGCATAGAAATGTCCTTTTAGGATGATTTTAGGTGCATATGAAAAAGAAAGTCTCTGTATAGTTCTATGGAGAACAAAAAGGTCAAAAGTGGTTTGGAAGGAATTTCAGTCTGGTTCTTTGTCTTGGGTGGGGGAAGACCCACCCAAGAGAGTCTGTAGCTCGTGATTTCTATCACAGAGTTACATGTGCCGGCCATCTCTTTGATCATCAGTCTTGATTACTTGCCCCAAATTTGACAATCTCCTTCCTGTGTTGCACTTATTAATAAGTATTCTTTTGTCTTAATGTTGCAAGCTGTTTTGTGAAAGAGGCTTGCTGGTTAAGCTTTCTTCAAACGGGCTGGCGCTAGGATCTGGACAGATTTATTACATGTCCTGTTTTCTTGGGCCTCTGTGGAATTTCGGCTCCTCAGGTTTCGATGTTCTGATCGAATTTTAACTTTATCTGATTCGGTCTCTGATTTCCTACAGAGATGTTCCCCCGGTTTCACAGACCTTGTCTTAAACCTAATCCCAGACTAAAATCAAAATCTGAGCTGTTTCAACTGAAAGAAACTTGCTCTGACTGATCTTAAAATATATCAGTGCCTTTGTTTTGTCTCAAAATGCACACCAGCAATGTTTTTTCTAAGGCACGTTTATAAAAATTACTTAAATGTTCTAACTGAACAGTATGGCCTAATCCTGGTTTAGGCTCAACCCTGTCTGTGAAACCAGGCTGTTATGTAATAGGAAATAAAGACAAAAACAAACAATTCAGTCACGTTAACAAAGTAAGTGCTGTATTACAATTAATAAATAAATTATTTATGAAACATAACTTTGTGCTCAGCCAAAACGATATGACCTGGAAGAAATAATAGATTCATGAGACCAAAGATTGCCTGTTAGATAAACCCAAAATTAAAACCTCATGTTTAACCATTTAGTGGATAAAAATGTAAAATTTCTCAGTTTAAACATTTGTTATGTTCCCTATATAATATTCCCAAAATATTGGCTCATGTGATTTGGAAGTATTTTTTTATATACAATGTTAATATAAGAGAAACATCAAATAAATATATATTTTTTTTTAAATCTCACCGTACATGCATATTGTATGTGTGTGCAGTGACAATAAAGGCATTCATTCATTCATTAAATATCATTTAAACGCGTACATACGTGCGCAGTGTATATTTGTTTTTTGTAATCATGCCTCTGGGGTTTTACAAATATAGAATATAAGAAGGGGATACACTGAAATGTTAGGAAAACCCTTCTTGGAGATGTCCATAAGAATGGAACACAAATAATTAAATAAGACCCATCTAGTGATTTTCCTCACGACCAGAAGATGGCAGTCAATACATAAAGCTCAGAATCACTGGTGGCATTCAACTCTAGTGGAACTCAAAGAGCAGACAAGACACTGAAATTACTTCTAGGAATAAACAATCTAAAAAAAAAAAGCATACAAAAGTTTTAAACCACAACACAATGGTCCTGACCACTAGGGTTGGTTGGGTCATCATTGCCACGTTGACTATCTTATCAGAAAATCATATTAAGCAGAAACAAACATCATTAAAATACTCTGAACTTTACAATCCACCATCCTCTAATAAGAAAGTGCATCAACTAATTTACAACATACATTCACTTAATAATCAATACAATACTGCCACCAAGTGAACTGGAGTGTGGATCTTTATTTATATTTTCAAATCTACATCTATGGCTTTTGGATAGTCAGCACCTCTCATATGTAATCGCCTTTATTTTTTATCCAATAGATTTTCTAGTGGCAAAGTCTAAAGGTCTTTTGCCTACAATTTTCACCTTTTATTATATGTTGTGCAGTTTAATATGAAGTCTTTCATTTTTTATAAAAATATCTGTAGTTACTAGACTGTAGATGATCCACTGAAAAGCACTATGTTTCAAAAATAAAAAATAAAGGCCTAAATCTTGGAGGCCTGGTAAGTTAGTTCAATCAATATGTTTCAAAGATATGTACTTTTGTAATAGAAGAATTTACAAAATAAAATAAAAATAAATTAATTACAAATATATAAATAATAATAATAACAACATTTGAATAATAAGCAGAAGCATGATTGGAAAGAAAACACATTCGTCTTCACATTAACATATACTTTATTCATATCAAGTCTTTTTTGTTGTTTAATTTTTAAAGACAACATTAAATACAGAAGGCACTTACAAAAATTGTTAAATTATAGAAACATTAACATGGATTAAAAATAATAATAAAAAAAAGATAAGGATCCAGAGATAGCGCCACATGGCAGCCTTGTACAGTACATCTCAAGTAAAATCTACAGAGTGCTAATCTAAGTACAGTATAAAGAGGATTTATTGTTATTAGTTTAATGCCCCTACTAGGTTTTCATACATAATTTTATCATTTTAAATACAGATAGCACATAACACAATTGTTTTTGTCACTAGTAAGTGGTTCTTGTTTTTGTTGCGGTTTATTTTAAATGTTAGGCTTTGTGGTTTCTGCACTGAAGGAATACTGGTACAGTTCAATCAAGCGGTTGGCCTCCCTCTGCCCTGACAACAAAGCACCATGGGTAGTGGAATAGTATTTTCTATGGGTGGCCTCCCCAGCAAACAAAACCTGTAGAGGCTTTGGTTAGAAGAAAAGAGAAAAAGAACAAAAAGTTAACTTGACCAAACATATGCTCTACAACATTACTGCCCTGGGGCCCAGTAACCTATTTTAAGCATGAGTCTCTATCTTTCTGCTGTAGAAAAGTGATTTAACAGTCTCAAGCCTCTTGTTCTTTTTGTGCAGTGTGCTCTGTGGGGTCAGACTGTTCCTTTCAGACCCGTAATTGGCCAGAGCATGTTTGTGTGTGTGTGTGTGTGTTGGTCTGGCCCTTATACAACTCAACCTTCTCATCTGACTCAAATTTCAGTCTCAGTGCTGCACAGCTCAACATGACACATTTAAAAAAACATTATGCAAGCAAGACTCCAGCCTGACTTTATTTTGAACAATGACATGAGGTGAAAAAGCCATGTAAGTGGTTCTAAACAGGATTCAGAGGTCTTTGATTAAAATAACCAGAAACAAATATAATGCCATGAAAGAACACCTGGGGCCTGTACCATGAAGCTGGATTTTCTGGCCAGGTAAGTCTCAGTTTAGTTTGCACCAATCCTGTGTTTTAGTGGCTTGGCTTTTAGCGGCATTCATTGCCATGGTAACTTACACTCCACAGCTAACCTGCTCCGGGTCAGGTTATGTTCTGGGTTAGAAATCTCAAACTGAAATTGGACCAATCAGATGTGAGCAAAGTGACACGTCTGATGCAAAATGTCACTTCCGCAGTTTCTCTTCCTCCAAATTAAAGGTCCAAATAAAAAAAATTAATTTAAAAAGTCTGGCTTTAATGGTAATTACTTAGAATTATTTTATATGATTTATATAATTATTATATGATTTATATTATTAATCATCAATTACAAGCTAATTTAGTTTAACAATTATTATAAAGCATTTATTTTAAATGAATATTCATATATACATATCATTTGTAATATAAATAAGCTGTAGAATCAATAGATAAAGCTTTAAAAATGACTACATGTGACCTTACATGTTCAAGTCTCTATCGCTATATATTATCAGGCAGCTATATAAACTAACTTCACAAGTTTCACTTGTGACTGCACTGATAGAGCAAGATCATTTATTTTATTTGTCCTCTTTCATTGACAAGTACATTCAAGTTAATTTGTTTAAATTCATATTCTTCATTCTCATAACCGTTAGAAAAAGAGTTTTGGATCTCATTGTCTCTCTCGCAAGAAGTGAATCACAATTGCTCTGTGTTGCAAGGCATGTGATTGGCTGTTCACCATGATGTCACACATTCATGTGCACGTGCTCCACAAACTCCACAAACTCCACAAACGATCAAAGTTGACCTGATCAGAGTTGACAAAGAAAGTTGATGATCAGCATCATGGTACCAACAAAGCCTGACTGGAGTGGTTTGGTTTTGTCAATTCGAAACTAATCATGTAACTCGGAATTTGTTCAACTACCATCATGGTACAGGCCCCTGCTGTTTTTTGTTTAATTGGCAGTTAAACTAATGGAAAACAAAAATCATAATTTGCCCACTACGTAAATATGGACCTATAAAGAGCAGCGATACTTAAATATACTTTCTGTTCCAAAACGATACTACATAAATTCTGATACCTAATTTATGTTAAAGAGGGGGTAAGTGATTTCTGGTAGCCAATGTTGATATTTGAAATCACCAAAACAAACACGCCCCTACCCCAAAAGGGTCTCGCCTCTATTTTGATAGCTCCGCCCCACACATACGTACGCAACCCAGGCAACGATTAGTTCTGTGAAACAAAGCAAAACCAATAGGTGTGTTCGACTTGAAGCGGCGCTGTGCAGAATGATCAGTGTATGACATCAAAGTATTGCGAGAGCGATTCGAAAGCTTAAGGATCCATCTGCTCTCTTATCACTCTCGCGGTCCTTTGATGTCATTCTGCGCAGCGCCGCTTCAAGTCGAACGCACCTAGTGTTACACCGTGTCTATACTATAGAAGTCATTAATCAGTAATGCTGTCTACACTGGATGCTGCGTGGTGCGACAAATCCCAGACAGAAAACTGCTGCCGCGTTCTATTTATGACGTGCTGACACAAATTTCAAATGATTTTCAACAGTCGCTTTATCGTGTCCAGTGTAGGCAGACTTTAGCTGTTGCGGCGCGTCACTCACCTGTCGAGAAGAAACAAAGCAACCTCGGCATCCAATCGCAGGCCTTCCGCTCCTGGAGTTCTCTCCAGTGCTGGAAAGCTGATCCGATATTTACACGGGTCCTACTTCTTGCTTTATAGTTCTGCAGACGGTTTCCTCTTTTCTTTTTTATCCGCCATCTCTATCTTTCTGTCATTGCTCGGCTCGGCTAATGTCCGTCCTGTGCACTGAACACTCTCTCCTCCACATCATGAGTAGACACGCCCCTTACTGCTGATTGGCTACAAGTATGTTTTGGTACTCGGCCCCTACTCAGTTTTCTAAAGCGTTTTTGAAAAATTACATACCCCACCTTTAAGTATGAATGGCAATTGTTTCACAATTTTTGCTTTAGTAATTTATACAACTCAGTGGGAATTTCAACTTACCGGAGCCTTAGTGTTCTTAATATAAGGCAGGGGCTCAGCTAGCTTCTCCACATCTCTGCCGCTGGAGCCCACTCGTGTGAAGGAGTAAGAACCCCGGATATAGGGATTACTGCCCCACGAGGAGCGCATGATACGCCTTGGTTTTGGAATATTCTGGTTCCCTGTTAGAAACATCAAACATATGAAAATAAATTGACTATTTGCCAAACGCTACCAGATGATTAAAAAAATATATATGTTTCTAAAAAAAACTACTAGTTTATCTTAAATTGTGTCGCTACAATTTTAAACCCAGATAATCAAGAGAATATTAGGTAAAAAAAATCCTAATTTGAAGTGTTGTTCTTTTCTATGTTGATCTATGTTTATTTTGGTGGTGTGGGTTAAGTGGACACGTGTTGGACAAAGGAAGTTAATCTTAAATCTACTGACAAATAATGACAGAAATTAGAGTATCTTTCAATTATCAGTGGCAAAGTGTGACCAAATCCAATTTCAGCACACTAATTACTGTATATAGGACTGGGGCAGATGGGAGGGGAACCTGCTGTGGATCTGGATTAAAACAGACTGACCTAGTTAAGAGGCATGCCAGTCTGTTGACATCACCTACAGAGAATGTGTGCATTGACCCTTATTTCTGACACGTGTTCTGTCATGAAAGGGTTACAGTGGAAGAGAAACCAGAGTTGTTTACAGTACAATCTTTCACACAACCCTGGAAACTTTAGAGCCATTGTCTGTACATTTACACTAGAGGCCTGACCTTGTCAGAGGTCCTTTTTCTTCCCTGATTTAACAGGTACATATGCCTTCTTGTCAGAGAGAAATATAACTTAAAAGCATGACAAGCAGACAGCATTACTATAACCAGTTAAATGTGTATGTGAGAAAACAAACTCCTTGTTTGTTTGTTTGAATGAATGAATGATGCATTTATGTTTGACTGGCAAACTTGATTGCATTCAATTCCTGAACCCCTACACAAATCTCTTGTCAGCTGGAAATTATTTACTTGATTGTTGTGTAAATGCAGCTCTCTAAGAGGGTCAAAATGGGGGATTATATGAATCAGGGAATGGTACTGAGAAGCTAAAATCATTATGCAACTGAACGCCAAAAACTCTCAACAATACTCTGAGGTCCTTGTGTCAGTGGGAAATGTACTGCAATTCAATGACATACTGTATCTCACAGAAGTGAGTACACCCCTCACATTTTTGTAAATATTTTATATCTTTTCATTTGACAACACTGTAGAAAAGACATTTAGCTACAATATAAAGTAGTGAGTGTACAGCTTGTATAACAGTGTAAATTTGCTGTCCCCTCAAAATAACACACAGCCATTAATGTCTAAACCGCTGGCCACAAAAATCAGTACACCCCTAAGTGAAAATGTCCAAATTGGGCCCAATTAGCCATTTTCTCTCCCTGGTGTCATGTGACTCGTTAGTGTTACAAGGTCTCAGGTAGGGCTGCAACAAACAATTATTTTGATAATCGATTATAAGAATGATTAATAGACTAATTGTCAATTATTTCACTGATTAATCAGTAGACTTTTGCAATTAGTTAAAATATTAAGTTATACATATTCTAACATAAATAAAGGTCCCTTCAGCTTTAGAAAAGCATATTATGTAATTACAATTATTATACAATTAATTGGTAACACTTTAAGGTTCATTAGTTAACATTAGTTAACATGAACTAAGAATGAACAATACTTCTATAGCATTTGTTAATCTTAGTTAATGTTAATTTCAACATTTACTAATGCATTATTAAAATCACAAGTTGTGTTTTTTAACATTGGTAAATGCACTGAACTAACATGAACAACTGTATTTTTATTAGCCAACATTAACAAAGATTAATACATAAATGTAATAAATGCATGATTGTTCATTCATGCTAATTAATGCATTAACTAATGTTAACAAATGATACCTTATTGTAAAGTGTTACCAATTCATTATACAAATAGATGTATTTGGAACAGAAAATGAGATGACAGACAGAGACACTCTCTCCCCATTTAATTAGCTACATGAAAAAGTAACTGAATGACACATCTTGCACATTCTGCCTAGCATCTCCTTTTGTAAGTCATATAGATAAGAAACAAAATAAAGGTAAAAGTGATAAGATGCTTTGGATAAACTATTTTATTCACAACATAATGTCTTAAAATACCTTATAGGGTTATGATAACCAAAACAGTCCTGAGCTAGATCAAGCTTTGATCTCTGTAAAACAAATCACTTTAATTAATTTTTTTTTTCCACTAATAAAAATTGTATCATAAGCTAGCTCCACAGAGGAGAGCTGCTCTATAACAGAAAATCAAGTTGTAATTCTAACTGAAAGTGACACTGGCTCTGGTTTTTCATGTTTAATACCGTAAAGCTGCTTGAATTAAGGCTATCTATTGCATAAAGTACTATATAAATAAACATGATGTGACCAGACTTTACTGGAATAACGTTACGTTACTGAACTGCAGAGCTCATGCAAACATCCACATCATTGTAATCAGATGCATTTTTAACTACTGCTTTCACACCGCTGTCAGTTTTTGTTGTGTTTATTTTGTAACTGAGAGGAAAGCGCACAATATATATTTGCATATTCATCCAAACGCCGCTCAGGTTCGGATGCATTTGCTCTGAAGCGCAGTGCTGTGTGTGTCTTCTCTTGAATTGCATCCAGGAGGGCTGAACTACACTCTTGCGCTACAGCGCCACACCGCTCAAACCGCAGTATTGCAGGCTCTTACATTAGTTCATATGAGATGAAACGACTACTCAACAACAAAAATATTTGTTGACAATTTTTTTATTGTCGACGTTGTCGATAATGTCGACTAATCATTGCAGCCCTAGTCTCAGGTGTGAATGGGTGTTAAATTTGGTGTTATCGCTCTCACTCTCTCATACTGGTCACTGGAAGTTCAACATGGCACATCATGGCAAAGAACTCTCTGAAGATCTGAAAAAAAAAGAATTGTTGCTCTACATAAATATGGCGTAGGCTATAAGAAGACTTCCAAGACCCTGAAACTGAGCTGACAGTGGCCAAGACCATACAGCGGTTTAACAGCACAGGTTCCACTCAGAACAGGCCTCGCCATGGTCGACCAAAGAAGTTGAGTGCACGTGCTCAGCGTCATATCCAGAGGCTATGTTTGGGAAATAGACATATGAGTGCTGCCAGCATTGCTGCAGAGGTTGAAGGGGTGGGGGGTCAGCCTGTCAGTGCTCAGACCATATGCCGCACACTGCATCAAATTGGTCTGCATGGCTGTCGTCCCAGAAGGAAGCCTCTTCTAAAGATGATCCACATGAAAGCCCGCAAACAGTTTGCTGAAGACAAGCAAACTAAGGACATAGATTACTGGAACCATGTCCTGTGGTCTGACGAGACCAAGATAAACTTATTTGGTTCAGATGGTGTCAAGCGTGTGTGGTGGCAACCAGGTGAGGAGTACAAAGACAAGTGTGTCTTGCCTACAGTCAAGCATGTTGGTGGGAGTGTCATGGTCTGAGGCTGCATGAGTGCTGCCGGCACTGGGGAGCTACAGTTCATTGAGGGAACCATGAATGCCAACATGTACTGTGACACACTGCAGCAGAGACTGGGCCGCAGGGCAGTATTCCAACATGATAACGACCCCAAACACACCTCCAAGATGACCACTGCCTTGCTAAATAAGATGAGGGTAAAGGTGATGGACTGGCCAAGCATGTCTCCAGACCCAAACCCTATTGAGCATCTGTGGGGCATCCTCAAACGGAAGGAGGAGGAGCGCAAGGTCTCTAACATCCACCAGCTCCGTGATGTCATCATGGAGGAGTGGAAGAGGACTCCAGTGGCAACCTGTGAAGCTCTGGTGAACTCCATGTCCAAGAGGCAGTGCTGGAAAATGATGGTAGCCACGCAAAATATTGACACTTTGGGCCCAATTTGGACATTTTCACTTAGGGGTGTACTCACTTTTGTGGCCAGCGGTTTAGACATTAATGGCTGTGTGTTGAGTTATTTTGAGGGGACAGCAAATTTATACTGTTATACAAGCTGTACACTCACTACTTTACATTGTAGCAAAGTGTCATTTCTTCAGTGTTGTCACATGAAAACATATAATAAAATATTTACAAAAATGTGAGGGATGTACTCACTTCTGTGAGATACTGTAAGTACTACTGAGAATTAAGTGGCTTGGCTTTTAGAATTTTTGTTTTGTCACACCCTGATAATAGTGCAGTTTAAATAGGCTACAGTGTTACTCTTGGCACATGTGCTGACCTGTAAACTGGCGCAGTAGTTCGGTGCATATCTCTGCCACAGTCTCGTCGTCACACCTTTCCATGCGCAGGGCTTCTTCTCCGCAGATCCAGCCACTAAGCATGTGACCATAGCGCTCAGGTGGATACAGCACATCAAAGCTGCAGATCTTTCGGTACCACAGCTCTTCTGGGTATGCCTGGCTCTCCAGTTGTGCCTCGTCCTCCCACACAAACTGAATGCTGTTGCACTCGGGGCTCCAGAAGGGCTCTGCAAACTCCAGAAAGATCTTGTCGGTAGTACTAATGCCCAGTTTCTGGATGGCCTGTGCCTTGTCTATTGGCAGTCCTGGGGAGAAGAGAGTCTCGTGAGCTTTCTTCAGGACCCCAAGAGAGGCTGTTATGATCACATGGTCTGCCAGCAGACACTCGCCATCTTCACACTCCACACAGACCGGAGAAGGGCTGGGTCGTTGGTCCTGGTTATGGTCAGCCTGATCTACAATTTCTTCTGTATCATGGGAGCTGCAGTTCCAGTGGATACGGCGGACAGGCTTGCTGAGGCAGAGGACACAACTTGGGATGTCCTGAGCCAGGATCTCAACAACTTTAATGAAACCAGCGGGAATGACATGGTGAGCACCAGGAATCTCGGTCCACTCACCAAACTCACTTAGAGACACTTCATCCATGCTGGGGGAACTGCTTTCACAGCTCTCCACCTGAGGCACAGAAAAAGATGTTAAGAAAAGAAGAAATTGTGCATAAACCTACCGGCATCTTGCTGTTAAGGTGCTTCTTGGCATTAAAACTGAAGTCTACCGATTCCAGTGTTGCCAAGTTCACGGTTTTCCTATGGAACTGGGCTACTTTAACACAGGTTGTTTTTTGTGTCCGTGGGTTTAAGCGACCCCAATAATATGCATTTAGCCCCTTGAACGTGAATTTTACCAGGGGAACCCCACCAAAAAATGTGTATTTTCCCACTCCCGGAATGCGATTACCGGGGGACCCCCCTCGAAACGTGATTGGGCTAGCTTTTAGTACCAATTGGATGGGTTTTGTTGTGAAAACCTGGCAACCCTGACTGAGTCTGATAATGTGACCATTCATGAATAGCTTTGCAAAGCTTCCTTTACTGTTGTTGTCACATTGGTTTTGCACAGTAAATGTTTGAACTCTGCTAAACACACCATTTACTCTAAGGTTAAAGTTCCAAACTATACTGCCGTATACAAACAAACACAGGCAGTTTAGCAGGCATATAGCCAGCTGAGTGCTTTTTCTGGTCCTGCCCCTTCCTTTCATAACCTCTAGCATTACAGGATGACATTTAGTGTCTGTCCTACATTTACCTCAGTAATCCAGAGCTTTCATTGCTATCAGAATTTCTGTGAATAGCCTGAGTGACAAACAGGACTGTGTGGCGTTTATAAAAAGGTTTAATTATTTCATTAATTGTAAATACAAGCCCATTGTGAGTCTAGGTCAAAGTGAGGGAAATTATTAAAACAGTAGTGTCTTTTGAATCCTCACCTCTGTGGGCGGAAATCTACAGTTTTGTATTTCGCAAGAGTGTGAGCTTGACATCAGTGTTGTCATACAAAGGTGGGGACACATGCAATGTGTTTGATGTTGTCATAGAGTTGCAGTAAATCTGCTCACGACAGGAACTCAGCTATTTCCGGTTGTGGCTTGTTACGGAGATGACAAACATGATGCCACACCTATAATTTAAAATCAGGTCTATAGAAAAATCTTGATTTTTAACTATTCTATGGCTAAACAAACCATGATTTACTGATGAAAGATGAGATTAAACATCTCTCTAAAACATTAGAGCCCTGCCCACCTTGAGGTACTGTTGTAGCATAGATAACTTGAGTTTCTTGGTGCTTTCTGAGTCATAGGGATCGAGCATGATCTTCTTGCGCACCACATCTCGTGTGAAGATCCCAACACTGTTTTGACTCTCGGCTCCCACAGGCTTTCCATTCTGGAAGAACTCCTGTGTCAGCTCGTACACCTGCACAAAGGAGGTTGTTTAACAAGTTTAAGAGAGAGAAATCGTAGAGTCATCAGGGGTCTGAACCATGATGGTAGATGAACAAATTCAGAGTTACAGGATTAGTTTCAAGTTGACAAAACCAAACCACTCCAATCCGGCTTTGTTGGTACCATGATGCTGATCATCAACTTTCTTTGTCAACTCAGGCTTTGATCTTGAGTTTGTGGAGCATGTGCACATGAATGTGTGACATGGTGAACAGCCAGTCACGAGCCTTATTTAAAATTTAAAGGTTAAAGGTTTTGCTAAATGTTAAGAGATTGAAGAATGTGATGAATTTAAATGCATTTACAATGAAAGAAATTACTTGTTCTACAGCTTATTTATATTATAGTCAAACTGCATTAACATTCATGTAAAATAAATGATTTATAATAACTGTTCAATTAAAATTGCTTGTGTGTAATGGATTAATAATAATATAAATCATGTAATTATATACAGTCATGGACAAAAATATCGGCACCCTTGCAATTCTGTCAGAAAATTCAAGCAGGTGATGCTCCTGTAATTTGTATTTAGACACTCCTGTGGCAAGTAACAGGTGTGGGCAATATAATAATCACACTTGCAACCAGTTATAATGGAGAAAAGTTGACTCAACCTTTGTGTTGTGTGTCACACTGAGCATGGAGAAGTGTAAAGAGTTGTCTGTGGATTTGAGAGAAAAAATTGTGAGAAAACATGGACAATCTCAAGGCTACATGTCCATCTCCAGAGATCTTGTCCACTGTGAGCAATATCATCAAGAGGTTTACAGTCAATGGCACTGTAGCTAACCTCCCTGGACGTGCACGGAAGAGCAAAATTAATGAAAAATTACAACGAAGGATTGTTCGAATGGTGGATAAAGAACCCTGATTAACTTCCAAACAAATTCAAGCTGATCTGCAGACACAGGGTACAACAGTGTCAGCTCGCACTATCCGTCGCCATCTGAATGAAAAGGGACGCTATGGTAGGACGCTATGGCTGACACAAAGGCATAAAAAAAGCAAGACTGAAGTTTGCCAAATCTTATGTGACAAAACCACAATCCTTCTGGGAGAACATACTGTGGACAGATAAGACAAAAGTAGAGGTTTTTGGTTAAGGACATCATTGCACAGTTTACAGAAAAATAAATGAGGCCTTCAAAGAAAAGAATACAGTCCCTACAGTCAAACATGGTGGAGGTTCAAAGATGTTTTGCATTTTCTTTGCTGCTTCTGGCACTGGATGCCTTGACTATGTGAACGGTATCATGAAATCTGATGATTACCAAAGAATTTTGGGGTGCAACGTAGTGGCCAGTGTCAGAAAGCTGTGTCTCCACCAGAGGTCATGGGTCTTCCAGCAGGACAATGACCCGAAACACACTTCAAAAAGCACTCAGAAATGGTTACAAACAAAGCGCTGGAGAGTTCTGAAATGGCCATCAATGAGTCCAGATCTGAATCCCATATAACACCTGTGGAGAGAAACAGCGGTTGGGAGAAGGCATCCTTCAAATCTGAATGACCTGGAGCAGTTTGCAAAAGAAGAGTGGTCCAAAATTCCAGTAGAGTGGTGTAAGAAACTCATTCATGGTTACAGGAAGCGATTGATTTCAGTTATTTTTTCCAAAGGGGGTGCTACCAAATTTTAAGTTAAGGGTGTCAAAACTTTTGTCCAGTGCATTTTTTGGTTTCTGTATGGAATTGTATCAGATTTGACTGTTCATCTGTTTTTTTTTTTTTTTTTTTTTTTTTTTTTTGTTCCAATGCAAACAAAAAAAATATATAAACATGAGTACCAAAACATTTGCAACTACAACAATTTTCTGAGAGAAGGGTTGCATTTTCTGACAGAATTGCAAGGGTGCTGATATTTTTGCCCATGACTGTAAATCTTATAAAATAACTTGGTTTTGGCCAGACAATTTTTTTTTAGTACTAGTGACCGTTAATTTGGAGCAAGAGAAACTGGGGGAGTGACTGATTGGTCCAATTTCACTTTGAGATCTCTAACTCCGAACATAATTTGCCCCAGAGCAGGTTAGCTGTGGAGTGTAAGTTACTATGGCAATGAACGCAGCTAAAAGCCAAGCCACTTTCATGGTACCTAAAACCCAGGATTGGTGCAAACTAAACTGAAACTTACCTGGCTAGCCAGCTAATCCGGCTTCATGGTACAGGCCCCTGATCATGAAGCTATCCTTACCACAAACAAGAGTTTAATTGCGTTAGTTACTGAGGTAGAGGGAGAAAGGCTCACTCTGAGAACAGCAGATCAGGATGAGGTAACAACCACAAAACACATGACTTTTACTCTGTCAGCTGTGAGCTTGAAGTGAAAAATGCTTTCTCTGACAAAAAAAAATCTAAATTTCTTCACATGAGTCACAACAGTTTGCAGTTTGTTCAGCAGAAATAGCAAATTAACAATTAGGAGCAGTTATAGCTAATGAACAAAATGTTGAACGGGTATATTAAGCTACTGTACAAAACTGCTGAGATTCTCTGGACTGTTTCAGGTAGAGTGAGGCCATTAATGAGCAAAGCCCATACAACATAATTTCCAAGTGGGAATACAAATGGCATAGGCCCTGTTTCCACCTGGCATTAAGATGTGTTTTTTATGGAAACCACACTTGGAGGTAGTCAATAATGCATTTGACCACATCATATTTGTAGTGGAAATGCTATCTTTAAGGGATCCTGACTGCAGTGAGGCTCCACCTCTTCACGTTAGCTGCCTAATACAGATGGAAACAGGAATGCATCTCGGCTGATCATATATGATTGGATCACCAAATAAATCACTTCTTAATACCAGGTGAAAACACGGCCATACTGCAGTAATTTATTCAAGCCTTATAACCCACAAGAAGCTACACCAAAAGCTTCCAGCTAAATCAGACACTCTTCCATCACCTCATTGTACAGGTCACTGAACTCCTCCACCAGATCCTTTGGGATCCGCTTGCCATTGTTGGTCTGGTAGTGGGCCACACCATTCTTGGCATAGAGGCTAATGCGGCCCACACTCCTCTCCTCCTCTGTGGTGTGCTCCAGCAGCCCATTGTCCTCTGCCAGGTGGTAGATGGGGTTCCCATTTGCCCCATGGATCCAGGTTGCTCCAAGTTCCAAAGTGGTTTTACCTGTAGGGAAAGGGAAATGAGGCACCTTAAAAAGACACGTTTTTTTATCCGAGAAGGTTACGGATTAAGTAATAAAAAGGATGCTATATGAGAAGACAGTTGTTTTACCGTGCTGAATGCTTTGCACTCTGCCTCCGATACGGCCTGAGGCTTCTAGCACCGTGACATTGGTGAAGCCGTTCTCCAAAAGGGTTTTGGTGGCGGCAAGGCCAGCCAAGCCCGCACCAATTACTACTATTCGCGGTTGTCGATGTCTGTGTAAGGCACTACTAAGAGGATCATCAGTGCTGTCTGAAGATATTTCACAACTTTGCATGCCGTCCAAACTCTTCTTCTAGGGAATCTGGGGAAGGGTGAGATGGGGAGAAGCTATCAGAGTAAACACCAAGCCCTCCAGCAAGACAAATAATAGAGATTATTCACAGAAAGGAGGAAAAGAACACATCAAAGATACAGAACATTTTATACTTTTATACATCTTTCACCATGTGGTTCATAGGAATGGCTGCAACAGTCCCTTTTCAAGTCATAACCTTAAATAACAACAAGATCAAAATAAGGTTTCTTATCTCCAACCTCATGTTAAGAGGGTTTATATCACCACTGCAGTGCTGAACAAGAATAAAGAGAAAACAAAAAGGCCCGTGAAATGTGAATTTGTGTTCTCAGATGGGTAAAGGCTTAAGGCCCATTCACACCAAGGACAATAATTTTAAAGATAACGATAAAGATATGTTTCTAAAAACTGTTCTCAATATTAAAGAATAGCAGAGTCCACACCGCAGCTATAACGATAAAGGCACAGAGAAACTATATTGTTGGAATCACTTTCAGAATTATATTTTTTCCAGCCGATCATAATCCTGCTGTGACAAGCTCGAGAATTTAAAGAGGTTGACGAGAATGCGCTGAGAATAAACCGATGATATCTTCCACTGGTGTGGACACTAATATAGTTATCTTTTAAGTTATCTTTATAGTTATCGTTCTTGGTGTGAACAGGGCTTTAAAATGAGTATCAGCGTCGAACAGGGCAACAGACTTGCAACAACATAATGGAGAATATAAAATGTCATTATACAGAGTCCTTTACACTAGCGAATGGAAAAGGTCTATGTGTGGCTGTGAAAATAATTACACTGTGACAGCCACAAGGAAATGAATGTGCTCTTCACATTTCCGTTGAGCCTTTTCAGGCAAGGTCTTCACATAAACACACCAGCTTATGTGTGTGACAGCCACAAGGAAAAGATGCACCTGATGTTGGACAGACCTCGTAAAAAGTTTATCAAGGACCTGAAAGTAGAATATTGTTATGGATACAGGATGTTATTGTGGTGGACTAAACAGAATTTTTCCTTTCATCAAAGTGAAAGGACAATGTTCTCTTGTTATTGTACCCCGTAGGCATAGCCACACACATGCAATGAGGAAGAGATTGACAACTGTGAATGAATATGATTTAAATTAAGGAGGTTGTGGCTACTATGCTCTCAGTACAAACCCCAATAACCTCCAGTTGGGAGACTGCACAGGCCAAATTCATTAACACAGTTTGTTATCAGACTGTGGAGAGGACAGGAAGGGCTGCCTGCGGCTTCTCTGGTGCATAGTAACAATCAGAACTTTTATTATAAATACTAAAAGGAGCTAGCTTGGTGGCTGCATTGTATCTGCTAAGGCATGAATGGGTTGTTTCCTTCTTGAGAATTCTCAGCATGTGACTTCAACTGAATTTAGCCATACATCAGCAAATTTTTAATATGGCTGAACTAAAAACTTTAGATTGTTAAATTGACTTCTTGAACACCATTTTCCAAAGATAATCAAATCACCAGGCAAAAACAACCAGTGTCAGGGCAAAATAGCAAAACATAAAACCTTATAAGTGAAGTGAAGTGAAGTGTGAAGTGACATTCAGCCAAGTATGGTGACCCATACTCGGAATTCGTGCTCTGCATTTAACCCATCCAACGTGCACACACACAGAAGTGAACACACACACACCGTGAACATACACCCGGAGCAGTGGGCAGCCATTTTATGCTGCAGCGCCCAGGGAGCAGTTGGGGTTTCGTGGTATTGAGGGTGGAGAGAGCGCTGGACATTCACTCCCCCCACCTACAATTCCTGCCGGCCGGAGACTCGAACCCGCAACCTTTGGATCACGAGTCCAACTCTCTAACCATTAGGCCACGACTTTCACCACGACTTATCCTATAACTATCATGTGACGTAATATGTATGTAACAAGGATTAGGTAAACACATAATATGTTGTTACACTGAACTGCTGGAAGCATGACGCATACTAGAAATCTGGACTACAGTGTGTGGACTACAGCTAGAAAAACAACCCAACTATAGATGAACTTTGCAGCTGTAAATCCAAAATTGAGTGAAGACAGTTTTTATTCTGAAAAAGGTAACATTAATGCTTTAAGAAGTTAGACCAATTTTGTAATTTTTTTACTTAAGCAGAGGAAGCTGCTACTAAAGGAGCTCTTTGGGTAGTGCCAGGAGTGACAGTATGATTCTGTGATTAATGCTTGTCTACTGAATGGGTCCCTTTACCAAACTAAGCTTGTGAATGTGTGTTGTTTCATGGATCTGCAGTGACCTCCTGAGAAGCATTGAGGCATTTATTGGTGACTCACGACCAGAAACTCCTATAGAAAAGACGCTCTACAGTGAGGTGGAGAGGTTCTTTGATGGGGTCCTGAAATGGAAAGGCCTGAATAAACTCAACTGCATCTGCAGGTTCTAACCCCACCTTTCCAATCTCATGCAGTTTGAGGTGAACCAGAGTGTATGTGCAATGTTTAACAGACCCACATCTCTGATCTCAGTGTTCTCTTCTAGATGGAGCATATCAGAAGTTGCTGAAGGCATTACAAACAGCTGCACCAAATAAAACATAACTACAGACATTTGCCTTTTTTTCAACACAGTGGTTATGGTTGAGAGGGTTTGTGTATGGAACATTGTATGCATGAAAATGTCCTTGCCTTGTGGTACATCTGGTTTCAAGGAAGAAGCAGAAGGTCATATCTTGTGAAGTTAGGATGAAGCCATAACGGAAAATAAGATGTAGTGTGTGTATATAAGGCATGGTTTCCATTGTTCCAGTCAGTCCACTGATCCTACATTAGATGACCCATATAAGGCTGCCTTTCAAACTTTTTTTTAACAAACACTTAGGTTCCCAGTTAGCATCAACTAGAAGTTTTGATGTTGGGGACGTTTTGCCCCTTTTCAACCAACATGGTATTGGGGTTGGCGACCAACGTAGAACACAAGAAAACGCAAATGAAACTAGACTGATCCAGAGACATTGCTTAACAAAAAAAGAGAAATAAACCATGCATTTTAAAATTCTTCTATTTGAGCAACCTCAGATAGCACTAGGGGCGCGCGGGGCACAAAGTAACGCGGGGTTAGTTGTAACACGCCTGGTTTAAATATTTCCACACATGCTAGCATAACCAAATTTACAGTATTTACTAGTTACCATATCAACATTATATAGAGAAAAAAAAGTGTGCCAAAATTCAAAAGGCTTTTGAAGATATCGCTGAACATTTATTTTACCATAGTAAAATTATATTTCTGGCTTAAGTAAATTTTTCATTTCAGTTTTTATTACTATTTTAAAATGAGACAAATCTGCTATTATTTTAATCTCCAATCTGTTATATTCCAGTTTAGATCGTTTTTTAATGCTTCGATAACTAGCAGAAGACACTAACCGGTTTTAAATTAAAGTTGTGCAGATGGGGTAAGTGTAACACTGCGTTACAATCTGCCCTGCCGTGCTATTCTATGACATTAGCGATGCAATTCACACTATTTACTTTAATACATTTGAATGAGAAACGACAAGAAACAGGTGAATAAAGACTCACAATCAATGTTTAATGTTCAGAAATTATTATTTCAAGACATTTAAAGCATTTTGCCTCGTTTATTTTGGCCCTCCCAGGCATGGTTGCAATATGTTAATTGTCAAACTCAAAAATCAGATTACTTTTAATTATTACAAAACGCCATTATTTTATTTAAAATAAATAATTATTTAATTTTATTGACAAAATATTTTAGTTTGTCTTATATATTTTGTTCATAAGATCATATAATATTTTAAGCTGTCAAATGGTCATGTTACAACGTGCCCCTCAGCTGTTACAATACCTACAGGGCATGTTGTCATATTTCACTTCCAATTTTTGAGGGTATATAAAGGAAAACGTATACACTGTAATTATGAAACAAAGCAACATATTTGTACTAGACAAGTGTGAAATTACTGTGGACAAAAAATTATACTCTGAACCCCGTGGATTTACACAATTTGAGAAAGTCAAAAAGTGTTACTTTGTGCCCCACCCCTACATCACTATGGCTTGAATATTGAGTGTTATCCTTATAGCAGGATAATAACAACACAAGGTCCCTGCACCTCACTTGCCACAGATTAAGGGTGGGCTTTGGGGGACGCTGTTATACAGACCCATATTTAAGACCTACAGTCCACATAGGAGATAAAACAGGACAGGAAGATAACCTTCACGAAATCTTTTTCCTGATGGGATACAATCTTGTAGCTACAGGAAAGGATTTGATCTATACAAATGAATCAGTATAAGCCTATAATTATTATGCTCATTTTAAAATCCAAATATGATTTTAAAAAGTAACTGTGTGTGCATAAAAGCCCAAAGCACTGGGTCATTTGAGTTGAGATAAGCGAAGTTTGGCTGCTGATAAAGTAGCAGCACAAAGTGCGTTCAGTACAAGCAGCGCTGCCACGTAACTACATACTGTAACGGGCGAGTGGCCTCCTGCGATACAAAAAAAATTAAATAGACGTCTACCTATAATATTTACAAAATATCCTTTTCATGAAATCAGCAATCACCTTTTACTGTACCTTTTTCAGATGACTTAACATTTAAGTCATAATTTATGTGTCAGCGCGTTATTAGAACCTCAATGAAAACTGAATTGTAATAGACAATGCACTTTGCTTTCGAGAAAAATAACGGGAAAAAGACAAGAGAAATACATTCTATCCGAGATGAAACTGCTCAATCCTGGGAGTCAGTTTTGTTTACGATTTTGTTTGGATTCAGCGTTTCTCCGTTAACCTACATCATTGAAACCCGCAACGCAGTAGGCGACTGTAGCAGTAAACACACAAACAAATCATCTTCTAGTATTCATCTCTGTAGTGTGGCCTTTACCTGACTTTGTCGTCTTCAGCGTAAAGCGGAGAGCGGTCCTCTGTTCTTTGTATATTCGCAGGCAGCGTCTCGCTTTGTATTTATGTGTCTTGAAACCAGAAGCAGCCAGTTTAGTCGATGCCGCTGCCTCCTCCCTGAATAAATATGAGGAGCCGTGACGTACCGCGACGAAACCAAAACCGGCGCTCGAGCGAGTTTTGGTGCGACTGTTTGTCACAGGGGCGTTTGAACTAAACGCAAAGGCCACCCCTCTTGTAGTAGGCTAATGAGAGAATAGCTTGTTTTGTTCAGTATTGTTAGATTACGGCGAACGCCTATCCTTAATCAAACAAATAAATGCATGGTTGAATGAATGTATCAATCAATATTTCAAATTAATTGTTTACACACTATAGGCTCTATAATTACTGTCAAGTCGTTATAACAATAGGCTATGCTGCATATTAATCTACATAGCATATTTCTTAACAGATTAGTTCATTAATGACAAGACGCTTATTCAGGATTTAAACAAATGCAATTCATGGAAATGACTAGATATCTAAAACGTTTTTGGTTTGTTAATTATTTTTTTTATGCAGCTAATAACAGAAAATAATAAAATAACAAAAATATTGATATTCATAACTCTAAGCTTTATCATATTTGTAAAATAATATTTTTTTACCTTGAATTTAACGTGTTTTCAAGGTGCAAGGATTTATTTATTTATTTTTACTTTGGTTATAGGCCTACCACTATTTATACAATAAAAAATACTGGGTTAAATACAACCCAGTGCTGGGTAAATATTGGACAGAACACATGCTGGGTTGTTTTCAACCAACAGTTGGGTTAAATGTTTAACCCAACCCTCTGGGCAGTAACCCAACCGTCCATATTTTTTATTTAACCCAGCATTTTTAAGAGTGCATTTATTTATTCCAAAAATTATATAAACTCATTTATAACAGTACTCAGTGATTGATAGCCTACAAAGCAAAAGGAAATTCACTATAAGTGAGGTTCTGTTATTTTGGTTTCTTGCATGTTTCAATAGCCTACATGTAGGGAGATTTTTTATCTTTAATTTGCCTAAAGATTATTTCTGATTCAACCGCTGTTATGTAATTCACAGAACACCATAATACGGCATTGCTATTGGGTAAAAGATGAGAGAACGAGAGAATGAGAATGAGCTTTATTGCCAGGTATGTTTACACACAAGGAATTTGTTATAGTAACAGTAGCTCCACAGTGCGACAGAAAGACAGCAACAGGACAGGACACAGATAATAAAAGAATAATATACAAATATACAAAATAGACAATGTACAAAACAGCAAAAACACAATATATAATATAAACAATTATGTATGTACAGGTATGATATGTGCAAATTTGAAATGTAAATAAGTATGTGTGTTAAATAAATAATCTATAATAGTGATGTGTGTTCCACATTTATTGTCAAGTGTTCATGAGATGGATTGTCTGAGCGAAGAAACTGTTCCTGTGTCTGGCCGTTCTGGTTCTCAGAGCTCTGTCGACCAGACGGTAACAGTTCAAAGAGGGAGTGTGCTGGATGTGAGGGGTCCAGAGTGATTTTGCCAGCCCTTTTGCTCACTCTGGATAAGTACAGTTCTTGGAGAGTGGGGAGGGTTGTACCAATGTTTCGCTCAGCAGTCCGGACTACCCTTGGTAGTCTTCTGAGGTCAGATTTAGTAGCTGAGCTGAACCAAACAGTTATCGAAGTGCAGAGATAGGATTCAATGATGCCAGAGTAGAATTGTTTTAGCAGCTCCTGTGGCAGGTTGAACTTCCTCAACTGGCGAAGGAAGTACAACCTCTGCTGGGCCTTTTTCACAATGGACTCAATGGGATTGTCCCACTTCAGGTCCTGAGAGATGGTGCTGCCCAGGAATCTGAATGACTCCACTGCAGTCACAGTGCTTTCCATGACGGTGAGTGGGGGAGGGCAGGGGGGTTTCTCCTGAAATCCACGATCATCTCCACTGTTTTGAGCGTGTTGAGCTCCAGGTTGTTAAGACTGCACCAGACAGCCAGCTCATCGACCTCCTATCTGTAAGCAGACTCATCGCCGTCCTGAATGAGGCAGATGAGTGTGGTGTTGTCTGCAAACTTCAGGAGCTTGTCATTGGTGTAGAGTAGTGATGTTACGTTCGTGAACGAATCGTTCTTTTTGAACGAATCTTTTAGGTGAACGAATCATTCTCGTTCACGTAATCCATTGACTGAGACTCATATTTCTCGTTCACTGAAACTCCTCCCTCCACCGCAGCGCGCCGCTATTGCGCGCATGCGTAGCTCTGGACCGTTTCCTCTGTCAAAGAATGACTAAACCTCGAGCCAATAGCCTTCGAGTATGATACGAGGACGGAGCATGTGATTTGTTGAATCTAGTGAACGAATACGCCCTTCATTGAGTTGCTTTGAGTTTGAAAGAGTCAAATGAACTGTTACATACATACATCTCGTCTCATTATTACGTTCGTCGTTCGAACAACTGGTTCTTTGTTTTATTTTTTTATATTAGTGTTGTTTTATGTTTGAACAGTTACATACTTTTAAATAAAAAAATATTTCATTATGTTAGTCATGTCATGCACTTTTGTTTGTTTAAAAACTGTGAAACATAAAAAAATATGGCAGTATTGATTATTTGCGTCACGTCATCCCATCTCATTTGCGTCACGTGACTCACGTCAGCAAATAGCATTTCAGCTCGGGTTTAGAAGGGGCATGTAATTGGTTGGATCGAACGAACGAATATAATAGCATCATTGACCGAGATGGCTCTGTTTTGAGTCTGAACGAGAGAGAGATCTCCCGTTCGTGAACGAATTGAACGAACTGGTAGCTATACCCAGTTCGTTGACCGGGTAGGTCGGCCATTCTGTCAATCTAGTTCATCAATCAGCAGAAAGCGGATGCAAAGCACAGGTATCCGTACTGTGCACGCTTGTTTATATTCATATTTTACATACAGAATAACTCCTCGTTTAACATAATCTCAGATTTGAACGTGTAAATCTCTGCCTAAACAATTAAATGTTAACTAGCCTAGTATGCAAACAAATAAAAAAACACTTGTGCTTTGGTCATCCGAAAAGAGTGTAATTTAAAAGATAAAAAGAGTAATGACTTTGATCACTTATTTAGACTTATTTTATTCATTTAATGAGAAGGGCACACTTTTTAATGAAGCCAAATCGGTTTTTATTTTGTAACAAGTAAATACGTTAGTTGAACGGCACATGCTGACGTATTTGTGTAATATGGAAAAATGGTCACTGAACGAGTTAGTGAACGAATCTGAACGAATCAATTTGGTGAACGAACGAAAAATGAACGAGTCTCTGGAAAGAACGAAAATTTCCACCACTAGTGTAGAGGGAGAAGAGCAGGGGGGAGAGAACACAGCCCTGAGGAGCTCTAGTGCTGATCGTACGGGTGCTGGATGTGTATTTTCCCAGCCTCACTAGCTGCTGCCTGTCTGTCAGGAAGCTGGTGATCCACTGACAGACAGAGGTGGGCACGGATAACTGAGTTAATTTGATAGCTGAGTTAAAACATGTACTTTTTACTCACTTATGAAGATTAAATGCAACCTTTGAGACTAATTTAATCAAGTGGCAATCTGATTTGTATGTGTACCTTTAAAGGGATTAATCCCATCAGACTTGCATTCTTTTTTTTTTTCTAGTTCTCATCTCTTGTTAGTTGTTCTAATATAAACCCAGATCAGCAGATTCACAACTTCCCTTTGTATAGGTTCAATAGAACACAGTGTCCTTGTTGTGGCACATTGTTGGTTACTCACTTTGTCATGTCTGTACTGTTCATGTTCTGATATGATTAATCCTATATAGATAATTTATCTTAGAAATGCAAATAAAACGTGATAGTGATTTAGTTCTGGGTGCGTTGGTTTATGCATTTATCTAATCATTTTTAAACTGTGTAGTCTGCTCTACATCATGCTTTCCCTCAATTCATAGAATATGACTATTTGCTATTAAAGAAAACTTATATTAGGAAACATAATTTAATAAAGGCCTGGTATATTCCAATGCCATGCGATTAAAGGCCTGCATTCTACAGGCTTTAGATTAAAAAAAAAAAATCACAAGAGGATTAGCAGTGGTCAGTACGTTCCTGAGATGTAAAACTGGTTAAAACCCATTCACGAATGGGTGCCAAAGCACAACTCATTAAAATGAAAACACTGAGGATTAAGCGTTCCATTTGGGAATTGGAAAAAAAAAATACTTGTGATATAGTTACAAAGGTCCAATGCCAGCCTGTTTTCTGGACTGTTTATTATATAGCAGTATAATGTGTGTCATTCAAAGCTATATATTCTTGGTTATTACATCTAAGCGAATTAACAAAGGTTATTATTATTATTATTTTTTTAATCTAATTAAGGTTCTGTTTTCGTTTACTAAGGGTGGGAGAAAAAAACAGTGAGAAGTGCCGGGTGGAGCAGAGCTGCTTGTTGACATTATAATCTTCTTTCAAATTTAAAGGCCGGTCAGATTCCACTGTTTTGAAAACACTGCATATACCTCATCATCATCCTTTATTTGGTTTTAAAAAGTCATTTTCCACTGGCATATGAAGTATTTCACACGCATACACAGATTAAGATATGCTTGTTGTGCTGTTTTGTAAATTCTCCAAATTAGTGTTGACTGGATGGAAAATGCTGTTGCTGCTGATAGAAATGATCTGTTGACGAGTCCATTTAATTTCACATAAACATGCATATGTGCGAGCATAATTACCCATAAACACAATGAGTCTTTCTAATCTTTGAGAAATCACCCACTTTACTTGCTAACAGCGGTTAACCACTTTGAAACCACATAGTCGCATGCAAACCGCACTGTCACTGGTTTCAGTAACACGTGCTCCACTTTGTATGTGCTATCTGGATGATTTCAAAGCAAGCTTGGCCACACAGAAAGGCTGCTGTTATATGGCTAGCACGTGAATGGACACGAATAAGTAGAACAAAGTGGAATGTGGTAACAAGCCATCACCAGTGGACTGCTCTACTAGAATGGCCCTTCTGTTGGTGACTTCAGTGGGGTGCATAGCCTGCACATTGTGAATGCTGCCCGCCTAGCCTCCGTTTTCACTACCAGTCCAATTGGCATTGGCCATGTGCCTCAACAGTACAAAAGAGAAGGAAGAAAGTATCTTTTCATGAATGGGAGGAGAAAGCGAGCACAGGAACTGGGTGGAATCATTCTCATTAGGCAGTTTCATTGTGGATGTTGGCAGTGGCTACATTGTGGGCTGAATTTTGTGTTTTGCTTATGATTAATGATATCATTGTATCTGGAATGGGGAGGCTTTTTATATTTTTAGGAATTTATATCATGGTTTCTTCTGAAATTTGCAGGAACAGTTCATATGTGTCAAGCCCCAAAAGGACAAAGAAGTAGCATAAAAGTGGCCCGTTTAACTTGTGAGCTACGTTCTAAGAATGTAACTTTTCAAACAACGCTAAATTCAATGCTATTCTCTAAAGATTGAGGCCAAATTCAAATGCAATTTCCAGTATAAAGGTTTTACCAGAGCCATTTGATCCAGGATCAGCCTTGGAAACCTAAAAAAAAATAGTTTTTCTTTTGTTTAGAACTTTGAGCAAGAATACTTACACTACTATTCAAAAGTTGGAGGGCACTGCAATTTTAAAGGTGACATAGAATGCATTGATACAATATTTTAAATTGTTCGCTGATATCTACGTATAAGGTATGTAGCTTAGGTAAGGGCAAAACATATCCAGAAATGGTTTTACATGTCCATTTACAACCCTAGGATTTGTCCCTAAAATGAAATTGTCTTTTATTACCTTATTTGGAAGGGTCATGAATATTAATATTGAGCTCTGCTCTGATTGGCTATTTCACAGTGCAGCTCATTTCAGTAGCTCACATGGCAGGAAGGAAACACAGGGAAAATATGTATTTCAATACTTTCTCGCGCAGTTATATCGTTGGGTAATTATTCTGTAAATAAAATGCGGAATCAGGGAGCCTAATATGCGGGGCATTGAAACTGCTTTTGAATGCACGATTGCTTTTTATTTTCACTTTCACTTTCGAGATTCGGGATTGCATGTACTCTGTTTATGGCAGTACTTACCACACATTTTACAAGATCAGATGCTTGTCAGTGGTGCTCAGGATCTGTAAATCATTCGCCATCATCCTCAGTCATCTCTCCTTACTCTGTCCCTTTAGTGGCTCGAGTTATTTTAAAAGAACGCTTTCCATGCCTTTCTGAATACAGACATATTTACATAAGAAGGAGGAAACAATGAATGTTGAGGCTAATGGTATGTCATTTCCATGTACAGAACTGTTATTATTCAACTATGCCAAGGTAAATACAGTTTTCCATTATATGGCACCTTTAAAGAACATAGGTCTAGTTACAACAATTAATAAGCAAAGATGCATTAAATTGATCAAAAGTGAAGACATTGTTAAAAAAAATATATATAAATTTAATAAATGTTCTTTTGACCTTTTGATTTATCAAAGAATCCTGGAAAATTTATTGGTTTCCAAAAAAAATAATAAAAGCACAACCTTTTTTTTTTTCTGTGATAACGAGATTGTATTAAACAGAAATTTTAATATCAAAATGAACGTGATTTATTTAAGCTTATTCAAGACCATCACAACCTGACTACATGTGGGTTACACAAATTAATCTAAAAATCATTTAAAATAGTCTGATCAGATCAATAGTTCCTCCATGTAACAAGCTCGTAGCAATTCATAATTCCAGCAATTATGAAGACACTTTGTATTGTATTGACAAAATATGTCCACTAAAAAATTATTTGAGCTCTAGGACCAAGTTCTCATAATTTGTGCGTTTGTGTTAACAAACTACCCACTAGTAAAATAGCTTATTAAAGGTACCATATATTTTACATGGAAACTTACAAAACATTTTAGTTAAAAGTAGCGTATTGTTTGTAGTAACTTTTTTTTTTTAATTGAATACTTGTCACGTATCTGTCTGTCACGTTGCACTCACGGACCTGTTCCCACCTAGCCAATCATTGAGCACACCTGCACGTCATCAGTTTCACTCATCAGCCATGCCACAAAAGCACACACCTCAGCAGCAGTCATTGTCTGATCTCGTTGATGTGTAGTTGATGCAACGTTAATGCGAAGTGGACTCAACCTATTTATACTATCGCCTTATACTATCAAAGTAACTTACCTGTGGGACTTACCTGTATTCTCTTCCTCCAGTTGTGCATTCCATCTGCCGATTCAACCCCTACGCTGAGGTGTGGGCTCCCCGTTCTCCTGGTCCCCGTCTCCACAAGTTCCTGTAAGGCAAAAGATTCCTGTTACTCCCAGTATTCACCTCCCTGGACTACTCCGTGTTGGATTATTCACCCCAAGTTCCCCGTCTTCATTTCTGCTCTCACTATTCAATAAACCATTCATTGTTCATCCTTACCTCTGTGTCCTGTTCAGTCCACACGTAACAATACTGTATATATATATTCAAATGTTTAGAAAGTTACTATAAACACAACTCTACTTTTTATACAAAACATATTATAATAGGAATCTTTCAAACTAAAAATGGCATTGTTATTTATTAAGCAAATAACAAACTGAAACAACTAGATAATATTAATAATTATAAATAAGACGTAGTTTCCCACAGTCGCTGTTGCTATTGACTTCTAGTTTTTAGTTGTTCCCAAAGACTTTCTTTTGATTCAAATCCGTGCAATCTATCTTAGAATCCATTAAATTCTGACAATACTTATATTTTTGCAACAGAAGCACTACTGTGACTAAAGAGCTTAAACATACTGGTGTGGATTAACCATATAATTAATTTTTATTATATATTTATTTATTTTTTGTTTGTGATAAAAGTATTACATGTAAAGAATGATGCAAATACAGCAAGGTATAACATGATGTACCTAATGTGAGAGGAATTTTAATTGACTGCATATAAAGACTCTGTTCTTTGCAACCAAAATATATGCGTTCCAGTCTGACCAGGCAAGCCAAGACAGTCACATCACTGCCTGCACTCTTTCACTATCTCACCAGCTCTTTTGCATGCTTTCCCTCACAGCTCTGATTGCGCAACACTCTTTGTTATAGTGAGCTGGCTTTCTCTTCATTGTGGTTAGGGGACACAGTGCTCTGTTATTCGTTTTCCGGTGTGCCATAGCTCTTCAGGGCAGCGCACTCTTCTATTTTAAGGTGCTTACATTAAGACTTAACAATAAAATAAATATGTTATTTAGGATCATGAAACCACATTTTGTGCTCAAAGCAAGTTTTTTGTTGTGCTGCACCCGTTCTTTGGTACTCAGTGCACACCTAAATGGCATTTGTGGTTTGTAAACTATGCTGAAATTCCTGTTAGTTAATAGAAACAAGACTAGAAAATTGTTTGATTGATGGGTTAATTCAAAGCTGGAATCTTGAAACTTGGAGTTTCTTTGTAACTGTTTGTGAAATTTGCTGTAGCAATTTTTGAGTGAAAATTGTTTCTGCAACAAATTTAGCTGAATCTACCCAACTATAAAAAAATATACCTCAAGTTACATCCAAACTATAATGATAAAGGGTTAGGATCATGAAACCACATTTTGTGCTCAAAGCAAGTTTTTTGTTGTGCTGCACCCGTTCTTTGGTACTCAGTGCACACCTAAACGGCATTTGTGGTTTGTAAACTATGCTGAAATTCCTGTTAGTAAATAGAAACAAGACTAGAAAATTGTTTGATTGATGGGTTAATTCAAAGCTGGAATCTTGAAACTTGGAGTTTCTTTGTAACTGTTTGTGAAATTTGCTGTAGCAATTTTTGAGTGAAAATTGTTTCTGCACCAAATTTAGCTGAATCTACCCAACTATAAAAAAATATACCTCAAGTTACATCCAAACTATAATGATAAAGGGTCACAATGAATGCTGGGAGTCTGCATCCTCTTCCAACAGCTGTTATCTTCCTTGTGCTGTATCTTCCACCCTGCTATTCTTAGGCTGTGGTGCTGTGAGGTGACATTGGGCGGCAGTCCTTCTGTCCTGTCTCGCTTTGGGTGTGTTTGTAATAACATGGCCCATATCCTCCTCTCTGAATCATAGGAAGGAAGCCTGTGACGGTGATGGACTCAAACAATTCATCTCCATCCTCCTCTTAGATATTTCCTCAGAATGAGACACAACCAGAGAGGGCGGGATAGACTTGATTACCTTCAGGGGCCTTAGGTCTCTGTGGGGGACAGGACACAGGTCTTTTGCAAATGTGTCCTGGGGTTTCAAATGAGTTCAAAGACCCTCTGCACATCAGGAATCCGGTGTAGGTTTTTCATAAACATTTTTTTGTTGGTATGGGAAGTTTTTGGTTCCAGCAAATTTGTATTTTCAATTGGATTACATGGATATGAATGTTTCTTTAACTTATTGGACAGTTTATGTCCCAGGGGTTGATTTTTATCAAAACAAACAGATTTTAACTTTTTATTTTCCCTGACTGTTCCTTTATATGAATTAGAATGAATGAAACAGTAGAGTAGTATGAGCAGTTTTTGATGAAAAATAGGTTGTATAATTTCAGAATTGAAAGCAAAAACAGAATGTTCTGACCATAGCTTTGTGAAATTATGCTACATAAAACATATCTGCACAAAACCAAAAGATGGGCTGAATGAGAACGCAAATTCATTCTCTGCCAGCAGGTGGCGCTTATATAATAGCAGGAATAAATCGTTTCCTTAGTTATCACTGTAAACAGAGCAGCGCTGTGCTTTTAAATACATATGCAGTATATGAAGGTAAGATGAAAAGAAAATGCCTGTCAGATGACTCTGTGCTGCTCTTTGGCGTCTCTGGCTTCTGCTAACAACCGTTTAGAGTTCATTTGTTTGCCCAATTAAATAATTAGTTGTGTTTTATTAATACTTCTCTAACCATTAGTCAGAAGTGTATGCATTAACAGGGATTTCCTCTTAATTCACAATGCTGTCTACGTAAAAAAAATTTTTTTTACATTCATACCGTGTGCATAATTCAAACTGGTTTACCGTTTGAACCGATAAATCACCCAGCAATACTGTGTAGTTTTATACATATTAGCCTATTACATTTCACAGACTTTATTTATTTTTTGAGAATTTTCAGAGACCCTTTATGTATATTTTTTATTGTTTTACATTTGTCCCAGACTATGCCTAAATCTTAAATTGTTATTAAAATAAGTCTCTTATGCTTACCAAGGCTGCATTTGTTTGATCAAAAATTGAGTAAAGACAGTAATATTGTGAAATTTTAACAGCCATTACTCCAGTCTTCAATTTAACACGTTTCCGTCAGAAACAATTCTAATATGATTATGCCAGAAAATCTTAATTATTCTTAATTAATCTTAATTTTGCCTTATTGTGCCTTTTTAAGATACACTATATTCTAGCAATTAAATTATACCCAAAAATTTTAAATTGTCAATTTCATCATCACAGAATGCTGTTAAACACAATATAAATTTCACCGTGGAGTAAATACAGTCCAGTTTTTTTCAGCAACCTTTGGCAAATGGCTAAACTAGACTTATTATTTTGATCAAGAAGATGGCAGACCATTTCCGAATATTAAATGGTCCCATGACACACTGAAAAAATTTACAGACCTCCCAACTCCCAATTTTTCCATTGACCCAATTGCAATTTCTGCTATCAATTGTGGCAACAGTCTGTTAACATTGGCTCAATGAGAAATAATATGTTGAGCCAATGGAAAAAATCAGATGTAATAGTCACTAGAGTTGGGAGGTCTGACATTTTTTACAGTGCACCTAGCTCAATTTAATATGGCCATACTGGCCATAATCATAGTACAGTAAAGTCTGTACATTACAGTCTGTGTATTTAGGATATCTATTAGCAATATGATTTATCACCAATATGGAAACATGGCAGTTTATACTACAAGTCAGCAGAGTGCTGTAATACTAGCAGAGATGGTTCCCTTCCAGGTTCCTTAAAGTCACAGTTTGTTAAATCACCTTCAAACCGACAAACCGACGGTCCCTCTCCCACAACCTAGCTCAAGTACAGCCGAATTACCCAGTAATACCAAAGATGTATCCCTAAATAAACAGTTGATACAAAGATCACCATTAGTGCTTAAAAAATTATCTTTAATCAAAAACAAAAAGAACTAGGCAAGGGTTAAGCAAGCATGGTAGATGGTTATTAGCATCAGAGGCTGCAGTTTCAAACTGTTCTTGCCCTCTGCCTCTATAGCATGCTGTAAAATGATACTCTAAACAGTCTGTCAGCTGGGTTACTCAGCATACCTTCACCGCCAGACAGCCAGAACCCGACTGAGAGACGAGGATCATGTTATACACAAACTCACAGTAACAAGGCTGAAGTTAGTGATCAGTTAAAGGTCATTTGTGTAATGTTAATACAACGTATACACATGCTGATTTCCATAGTGCGGACAAATTTACAAGTCATTCAGATTTGAAAAGACATGAGGGTGAGTAAATAATGACCGAATGTGTGAACTATCCCTTTAAGCCGTAAAGAACACAGGACAGACACCCTGGACAACAGTCAGGATTTATGTTTAAAGAACATTTGCTTTGGGAGATTTCACTCATTCATTTTACATTCTATGTAAAAGCTTACAATGACTTTCCTTGTTTTGTTTTCTCTTGTTGGTTTTTTTTTTGGTTTTTTCAGTGCTTTAAAGAAGAAATGAAAATGAGACATTCCCCATAATTCCCCTCTAAAAATATATATATATTTTTTTTTCAAAGGCATTATCCTTAAAATAGCCAGCTGTGATATATCCACATAAAATAGCCTAAATACAAAACATTACCATATTGTTTCAGAATCGGCAGTTGAACCCCCTGCAGTTGCACTAATCTAAGACAAAACCTGCTGGTTCTTTGTACAGTCATGAATACCAGGTTGTTTGGTTTTGGTGGGGGTGGTCTCAGATCAGTGCATTAACCACACTCACCCAGAACTAATGACTTCACATTGCCATTCATATTTTCCTAACAGACCTGTCTGTCACACAGCAGATGGGCCAGCAGCTGTGTGTCTCAGAGATAGCGTGCTGTTATTCTCCAGCCCGCCAAGATTTCCAAACAGTCTCAGATGACAGAAGAAAGCACACTGCAGATGTACAGGTTAGGATTCAGTAGATCATATTTTCAGTCTCAAAGTTCAAGTGAATTTTGAATTAAAAATGTATGAAAAATACCTGCATGTAATTACATCTGTAATTACATTTATAATTACACTGTTGACTCATAGCTTGCACCTTAACCCACCCTTAAACCTACCAATACCACCAAACCTGTCCCAACCTTACCCATATCCCACCTCAATAGCAGCAAAAGTGTTTTGCAATACAATATGAACACAATAAGTACATTGTATTTATTTTTTGATGCAAGTACATAGTAGTTAAGGCCACCTAATATAAAGTGGGACCAAATCACCTATTGTAGGGCAACCCATTAGTGGCTCTTGTGGGCACCAATTTAAAATGTGAAAACGTGAAAAGTGAAGTGATCTGTGGCCAAGTATGGTGACCCATACCCGGAATTTGTGCTCTGCATTTAACCCATCCAAGTGCACACACACAGTAGTGAACACTCACACACCATGAACACACACCCAGAGCAGTGAGCAGCCATATTGCCGTGGTGCCTGGGGAGAAGTTGGGGGTTCGGCGCCTTGCTCAAGGGTCTCAGTCATGGTATTGAAGGTGAAGGGAGCGCTGGTTATTCACACCCCCACCTACAATCCCTGCCAGACATGAGACTCGGACCCATGACCTTCGGTTTACAAGTTACGACTCGCTGTCCATTAGGCCAAGACTGCCCCAAGCAGTCCAATTAGGCCAAGCAATTAGGCCAAGCAGTCGTGGCCTAAATTCATTTACCAAGCAAATTTCATTACATGTGCTGAACAAAGACCTAGTAAAATGTTGTCTGCCTAGAAATATTAATGTATACTAATCTAAGGAGCATCACATTGTGTGTCTATATTTTCAGTCATCAAAAATAGATGTGCTGGATTTGTGAATGAATCATGACTTGAGCAGGTTCTGTTCAATCAAAGGTTGGCAAAACAGAATCGTTTTGTGATTTAGTCTGAATAAGAATAATAATTTAGTCTATTTTTCACCCACTGAATCATTTGAAGCGGTATCTCATGCCTTAAACAAACAGTAATCTAATATTAGTAAACATATGCTCTATAACCCACAAAAGAACGGGTGAAGTTTAGTTGAAACCTCCAGATGCATCCTGTCTTGTGGCAGCATTGAAGAAGTTATTTATTATCTGTGCCTGCTACTTGTAAACGACTCTGTATGGCAGATAAATACTAAAGGTTTGCCTGAGATTAATCTTTGTGCTGTGCAGATTCATGCTCACCTTGAACCAGTATATTTTCCTACATATAGTTACTTGAAAGCACTTACGCTGCCTTGACCATATTTGTCCACTCACCTCCAGGTCATTACTTGTGACACCTCCCAGCCCCTGGCTCACAGATGTTCTCCATTTCCATCAAACCAAGCACGGATATACTAAGAGGAACTAAAGCAAAATTTAAAACACCTGCTAACCAGAGCAAGTACCATTCCCTTTTATTGTTTCTGTTGCCATTGTTTTCACTGCCAAAACAAAATCAGCAACACCTCAGATACTTGGAAACTATTCATAACATTTGCTTCTCTTCACTGTCTCCCTACACCTCTTTCTACTTCTTTTCTGACTGCTGATGTCTTTGCCAGCTATTACACTGATAAGGTGGCAACCACCAGCAACCAGTTCTCTACACCACTTACCCACAGCCAACTTCCACCCACACACATTCTACTCTTCTCTTCCCTCTCTCCTCTTAGAGATAATGAGGTCTCCAAAGTTCTCTGTGTCAGCTGTCCTACAACCTGTCCTTGCAAAGACAGAGCTCCTTGTTGATGCAAACCCATCGGGTGATAACAAAATCCTTGTGCGACTGGGCTCCACAACACTAACACCAACCAGAACAGCAAGGAACCTGGGAGTACTGTTAGGAAAACAATACCCTTCCTGTCAGAATATGTGGCATAACTTCTCTAAATTCTTGTAATTTCAAGACTGGATTACTACAATGCTCTATTGCCAGACTTTCTTTCTAACCAGCGTGACTAAGCCTCTTCACAGCAAGGAAAAATGACACTCCAAAGTCCAAACCATTTAGAGTGGTATCTTGCATATAGTAAAAAAAAATATATAAAATAAGTTTTATAACCCACAAAAAGAGCAGATAAGGTCTAGTTAAAACCTCCAGATGCATCCTGTCTTTTGGCAGTGTTGAAGAAGTTCTTTATTAACTGTGCACGCTACTTGTAAATTAATCTGTAGCACAGTTCTTGTAATTTGAAGACTAGACTACTGCAATGCTCTATTGCCAGGCCTTCTTACCACAAGCACAACTGAGCCTCTTCACAGCGAGGAAAAGTGACACTCTCCAAATCTTCATTGTTTCTGTTTCTCTCTGGTGGAATGAGCTAACAACCCAAACTGCAGAGACGATCACGTCTTTCAAAAAGCTGTGTGCTGCATAATGATAAAAACAAAGTACAAGTTTGGAATAATTCAGATTTTTCAAGTCTCTTATGCCCAATAAGGCTGCATTTAAAAAAAAATCAAAAATAGAATTAATACTGTAATTGTAACATGTCAGTTTTGGTTTTGTTCTGTTTCTACCTTATTTGGTTCTTCCTGTATTAGTTCCTGTCCTAGTTCTGTTAATTAATGATCCCCATCACCTGTGTTTGATTAATCATCTTGTTTCCTCGTTTGTTCCTCTCCCTTTATAAGTCCTCAGTTCTGCCTTTATGTTTGTCGGATCTTGAGTTTACTTAGTGTCATGCGTGTGTTGAAGCTGTTTATTAAATACTACTCTTTTGTTGGACGCTGTTTTTCCTCCACAACCACCAGACCGTAACAGTAATATTGTAAAATATTATTAAAATTTCAAATAATTGTTTTCTATGTGAATATATTTTAAAATGTAATTTATTACTGTTATAGCAAAGCCAAATTTTCAGCATCCATTATTTGAGTCTTGGTGGAGTTATTAATAATTAAATACCAATAATAACTGAACACCAAATCAGCATATTATAATGATTTCTGAAGGATCATGTGACACTGAAGACAGAAGTAATGGCTGCTGAAAATTCAGCTTTGCCACCACAGGAATAAATTATATTTTAAATATATATTCACAAAAAAAACTGTTTTACTGTTTCTACTGTATAAATCAGAATAAATGCAGCCTTGGACAACTTAAGAGAATTATTTCAAAAACATTAACTAAGCCTAATTATTCCAAACTTTTACCCTGTAGTGTATACAGTATATGTAAAAAATGTGACTAATTGGAAAGCTGCAATGTGAAGTGTCAGCCTTAAATTGTTCTTAAGCAGCTCTTGATCATCCAGAGCTACTAACTGACCTGACTGTAATGCTATGTACGTGCATGTGAAAACAAAATTCTTTGAATTGTAGAGAGAGACTGGTAGCAGCAGTTAACACTGTTGAAAGAAAATCAAAGGGTTCAGTGTTCACAACTCTTCATTAGTAAAAGAGGCCATGAACATGTGTTATGCAACTGTTCCCTAGCTGTAAGTAATGCCACAGGCTCAACTGTGAAATGTCTGGAGTGAAGTGTCCTCTATCGGCTAGCAAATAACCAATTATTTGAGGGGCATTAAAATGGTATTGTCTGTTAACAGTGCCTTCAAAAAGACACCACCTTTGCAGACATTGCACAGTCTGCCACCTAACATTGCCTGGAATGATCTTTTTCTACTAAGTGAATAACTGTCGATATCAAAACGACAGTTTTCGTTGCACCTGTTTAACCACAATGACTACTTCCTCATTCATATCTGTTCTTGCATTGAATTGATCTTGAATTGCATTTTTCAGGTAGGAATACATTGTTGATTTAAAAACAAACATCAATCATACAGATTTTAAAGTCAAAATCTAGAAAAGAAATGCATAAATGCTATAGAAATAAACAAATTAAATGATGTATTAAGTTTCAGGAAAAAATAAGTACAATTTTGGTTTTCATCATTCTGAAAATTTAAGTCTCTTGTCCATATATTACCATGGTGTTGTACAAAAAGTGCTCAGAAGAATTCTCTAAGAAATAGATGGTTGAGCATTGTAGAATGATATCTTTGCCACTGTTGAGAGTAAATCTCCTCTAATCATTCAAACACGAAGACATCTGCTGTCTGTGACTGCTTGTGCAGGAGCATGAATCTCTGTTTTTTTATGTTCTACAGAAACCATGGAAACTTCATACATCATCTCTAGCTACTGAAAGGGGGGGATCTGTGATTCACACATCTTAACCATTAGTGCAGCTCCGAAATTAGGATAAAAGGACAAGCAGAGTGTATAATTTCTAGCGCTGTGAAGACATTAAAAGAGGTACAGGGAAACACTACCCGCGTATATCAAATAAGGCTTCTTATGCTTCCATCTTCATGAAATTAAATAACCTTAATCAGGCCATGAATGTTAATTTGCTGCCACCTAGAGGATACATAATGTAGATCAGAAAAGAGAAAACTTCTGTTATGGAGTTTGCACTTTTCATTGATATATATTCTAATTATTATGAAGCAGATGACTTTAGTCTAAAAATATCAAATTTAGGCATAATTTACTGTATTATACAGGCCTTTAATCACACTCATCCTAAAGGGCCACATTAATCAACTACACTGCTACTTACCAAATAAATAAACATGCAATATTGATTGAAAATTATCAGTGTTTGGACCCGTATTGTTCTCCATCTGCAACAGATAACTAATTTTCTCATTATCTAACTTATTATAACACAGTTTCTTACCAGTAATATTCTAACAATGCCTGGCATTAGGATTTCTACAGGTGCATCTCAAAAAATTTGAATATCGTGAAAAAGTTTTTTTTCTTGTAACTTATTTCAAAAACAGAAACTTTGATATATTTTTTTTTTTTTTTTATTAGAGCTCACAACTCATGAAAGTAAAAAAATCCAGTAGGCTATCTCAAAATATTAGAATATTTCCTAAGACCAATAAAAAAAATGGATTTGCAAAACAGAAAAGTTCAAGTTATGTAAAGGTATGTTTAAAAGTATGTTAATTTATGCACTCAGTACTTGGTCGGGGCTCCTTTAGCACAAACTCCAGCATCAGTGTGGTGTGGCATGGAAGCGATCAGCCTGTGGCTCTGCTGAGGTACTATCGAGCCTTCAGCTCGTCTGGATTGTTGGATTGACTGTTTCTCATCTTTCTCTTGAAAATATCCCATAGATTCCATATGGGGTTCAGATCAGGCATGTTGGCTGGCCAATCAAGCACAGTAATATCATGGTCAGCAAACCGCTTGGAAGTGGTTTTAGCACTGTGAGCAGGTGTTAAAATCCTGCTGGAAAAGGAAATCAGCATCTCCATAAAGCTTGTCAGCAAATGGAAGCATAAAGTGCTCCAAAATCTCCTGGTGGACGGCTGCATTGACTCTGGACTTGATAAAACACAATGGACCAACACCAGCAGACGTCACGGCACCCCAAATCATCACTGACTGTGGAAACTTCAAACTGGACTTCAAGCAGCTCGGATTCTGTGCCTCTCCAGTCTTCCTCCAGACTCCAGACCTTGATTTCCAAATGAAATGCAAAATTTACTTTTATCTGAAAAGAGGACTTTGGACCACTGATCAACAGTCCAGTTCTTTTTCTCCTTAGCCCAGGTATGATGCTTCTGACGTTGTCTCTGGTTCAGAAGTGGCTTGGTATCCCTTTTCCTGAAGACATCTGAGCGTGGTGACTCTTGATGCACTGACTCCAGCTTCAGTCCACTCCTTATGAAGCTCTCACAAGTGTTTGAATCAGCTTTGCTTGACAGTATTCTCAAGCTTGCAGTCATCCCTGTTGATTGTGCACCTTTTCCTACCCAAATTCTTCCTTCCAGTCAATTTTGCATTTAATATGCTTTGATACAGCACTCTGTGAACAGCCACCCCTTTCAGTAAAGACCTTCTGTGACTTGCCCTTTTTGTGGGGGGTGTCAATGAATGTCTTTTGGACCGTTGTCAAGTCAGCTGTCTTCCCCATTATTGTGGTTTCAAAGAACAAGAGATACCCCGAATTTATACTGGGATGGTCATTTATTGAAGCTCAAATGTAAATATTCTAATATTTTGAGATACTGGATTTTTGACTTTCATGAGCTGTAAGCTCTAATCATCAAAATTAGAACAAAAAACTTTTGAAATGTTTTACTTTAAATGTAATAAATCTAGAATATATGAAATTTTCACTTTTTGAAAAAAGTTACAAGACTTTTTCACAATATTCAATTTTTTTGGAGATGCACCTGTATGTCTCTCTGATAAATCAAACTGAATGTGTTCACCCTCAAGCTTCATCTTGACATGACAGAGCTCTATGTCCTCCCAGCTATGACCTCTGTCAAGTCTCTCTCTATTTTGGTTAAAGGTCAGTTGTTGCCTTCAGGTGTGTATTAAATAACATTCCCAATAACTGTTAGAACAGCTGATGCTCTAATCACATTACAAAACAACAACAAAAACCTCTACACTGCGCTATTGGGTGTGTTTGTTGTGACAACTTATCTTTAGAGGATCATATGTAGCAAATAAAGAAAGTGTACATATATACAGTAGCACACTACATTTGTATTTAGTTACATTTTGGCCATTTCATTTGGTGTAAGTGTATTTTTCTTAAAACATGACTTAAATATGATGATTTTATGATAAATTAATACTTTTATTCAGCAATGATGCATTAAATTGATGAAAAGTGACCATAAAGATATTTATAATGTTACAAAACATTTCTATTGAAAACAAATGTTCTTTTTAGCTTTTCAAACCTGTTCATCAAAGAGTTCTGAAGAAAATGTATCACCGTGTCCACAAAAATATTAGGCAGGACATTGATAATAATGGCTTCATGAGCACCAAATCAGCATATTAGAATGATTTGTGAAGAACCAACGCTATCTCACGACCACAGGAGTAATGCTGCTGAAAATTTTACAGTTATTACAATTTTAATTTGCAACAGTTTTTTTTCTTCTGTATTTTTAATTAAATAAATGCAGTCTCTGTCAGAATTTGATTTTTTATATATATATATATATATATATATATATATATATATATATATATTACCGACCCCTTAGCAAATCTTACAGAAAATAATACTTTTGAACACTAATATCTCAAAAACAAGACGGTTTCATTGGGCGGGCGCACGTGCCTGGCAGTGTTGCCAACTTAGCAATTTTGTTGCTAAATTTAACAACTTTTCAGACTACCCTTGCAACTTTTTCTTCCAAAAGCACCTAGCAACAAATTTTGCTATTTTTAAAATTTATTTGGCAACTATTAGCAACTTTTGATAAGTGACTCAGACAATAAAAAGACACACATTTTCCATCCAAATTACACAAAAAGAAGAAAACCAAAGATGCCTATAGCAGTACACACATAATGTGAATTGAGTAAGCTGCCATTTGCAATTGTTCAATTTAATAATAGTAATAATAATTGATTAAATGTTAATTTATGATAAACTTATGTTAGTAGCTTGTACTTGTGATTGTTGATCAGTTAGTACACTGTAAGAAAAATGGAAAAGAGACTAGTAATTGTCCAGGACATTATTGTAACCCTGTAATCTGACAACACAATGTGTAATTTAAAATGTAGGTAAAAAAAACTATATGGAAAATTCTTTCATATTAACATACTGTAGGAGATTGTGCCCTATTTTTACAGACTTTTCTTGGAGTGTAGCATACTAACTATCTACTAATACTATTAAAAAAAACTTAAATTGTAATCATTCAAAAATGTGTAAGAGTTCAATAATTCAATGTATTTAAAAATTCAGTTATTTATATTTTAATATTATATTATGAATATTATTTTACAAACAAATCTAAAATCGGTCAGTTGACATCAAATCTGACCGATTTTACAAAAGGCTTCATTGAATAAACATGAGCTCGTAATGCACGTTTAAAAATCAAAATGAGGTGTGGTTGTTTTTATATAACTGTATTTCTAAATGAATACTGTCTTTAGAAAATGTTCAATGCCATTTTCATTTAATCTTGCATGTTATATGACTGATAAAGCAGCGTTTGTTCTTTTTTTACAGTCTACAGCCCAAGAGTCGTTACAAATCCCAAATGTAATAGCAATCTGCAAGCACAAGAGGACGAGAGAAGCCTTCACATACAAATGAGATATAGGCCTGCATTAAGATATGAACTTTTGGTTTCAGCTTCTGTAGTGACCATGGAGACCCCTGTTGTCTGACAATTTCCTGTTCTCTGTTCAGTCACACAAAAATTATTCATAGAACTACCTACACATCCGTTTTATAAAAAAGTCAAGAGGAAGCCTTCATTATAGTGCTTTCTTTACAAGATTCAGCTTCAAGTGTATATGGCAGAAACCAGTTTTTCACAGAATTCAGAAAATTCACCAGGGACAATGGATCCTCTCTCTGTAAGTCTCATTGACTGGCATCTCTGCTATTCTGTGGGATGCACTGGATATCACAATAAAAAAAAAGAAAGTCATGGCCAAGTGTTTGGACACTTTGTAATTTGAATTGCTTTGTGAAATCATCACTTATGTGTTTATAAAAGCATAAGACATAGTGTTTGTTTTTTTCTAATTGAATCTCTGCACACAACTTCTAGGTAGATTCAAAACATTTTAATAACTTCAAAGTGAATAAACACTGAAGAAAACAAAAGATAGAGCTCATTTAACACTCACCAAACCTAATACCTGCATATGCCTTAAAGTTTTTATTAAAAGACAAGCATATAACGTGATTTTGAGCACTGCATGTTAAATGAAGACAGCATACGGTACAATACTAGGGCATGTTAAAGCATGTGTCAAACAAGATCAAAGTCAAATTTTGTGGTGAATGAATAGGATTAAAAAGACAGTTAAAGGATTGGATTACCAAAAAATCTGCCATCATTTACTTACCCTCAAGTTGTTCCAAACTTTTTGAGTTTCTTTGTTCTGTTGAACAGAAAACGAAGATATTTTGAAGAACGTGGGCAACAGTTTCTGGACCCTATTGACTTCCATAATATTCTCTAATGTGTACTCTAATGACATGATGGTTGTTCTGAGTAAGCATTGATATGGGGGCAAAACGATGTGTGTGATAGTTGACAAAGGTTGAGATACATTGTCCATACATTGATCAGTGTTTAGAGTAATACTCAATTCTGCTTCATCGGTTTGTACGAAGGATAATGCTTGCTGCCTCCTTGCACTCTTTATCCCCCACATGTCACTTGATTCAGTGCCAGTCTAGCGCACGGTGTGCCGACCTCAATAGGGCTTTGTAAGCGCTACCATCCTGGTCTCCCGACCCACCCCCAGGCAGCTATTCATGGGTTCCCATGATTCCACCCAGTTGGCTCTGGTACAATATGTGTCTGTCAGTGGCACCTCATTGGCATGCACTGGCACACGCGCACAGACTATGTCTCAACCAAGTGTGCCCACTCACTGAGCTTTACAGAGATGGTTGAATCCAAAATGGTTTGCACTGGGCACTGATTCGAATTTTCTAAGACTACCCTAGATTCATCAAATATAAAAGCTTATATACTGTACTTTTTTATATTATTTATAAATAAAGAAAAAACAACCTAAAATGTATTATATTATATTATATTATTATCCAAAGCGCTTATCCCATGTAGGGTTGTGGGGTTTTTATATTATATTATATTATATTATATTATTATACAAAGAGCTTATTCCATGTAGGGTTGTGGGGTTATTATATTATATTATATTATTATCCAAAGAGCTTATTCCATGTAGGGTTGTGGGGGTATTATATTATATTATCTTCAAGAAAGCCTCTAATTCTAGCACTCTCTATTCTAATTATATTGTATCTATTTGTTTTCTCTTTTTATATAAAAAAAGCCTCTAACCTCTATCTTGACCCTCTATCACTTGCACTCTCTATTCGTTTTCTAACTGCTTGTTTTTTCTTTAAAAACTCTAACACTAGCTTTCTTTTCTATCTTGTTTTCTTTGTGTGTGTGTGTGTGTGTATGTGTGTGTGTGTGTACTGTGTGTATACAGTGCCCTCCATAAGTATTGGAACAGTAAAGACAAAATTGCTCTGTTGGCTGTGGAGTCAAGACATTTGCAAATATGATTAAAAGATGAATATGAGTCAAAACTACAGACTGTCACATTTTATTATTAGCCGTTTCAACGCATACATGTTTTACCAAATAAAAAGAACAGCACTTTTAGAGTTCATCCCACTCATTGATGTGAGCATAAGTATTGGAACAGTTGAACATAAGGCAGATATAAAAGATTAAAAGCTATAGTTTAGTTGCAGATCCCTTGCACACAATCACAGCAGTGAGTCTGTGACCCATAGACATCACCAGACTCTTGGTCGCATCCTTTGAAATGCTTTTCCCAGCCTTTAATGCAGCCAATTCCAATTGTTGCTTGTTTTGGGGAGTTTCTGCCTTTACTCTCCTCTCCAGCTGGTGAAATTCATGTTCAATCGGATTTAAATCTGGAGATTGACTTGGGCAATCTAAGACTTTCCATTTCTTTGCCCTTATAAATTCCTTGACTGAACTGGCAGGGTGTTTTGGGTCATAGTTCTGATGCAATATAAAGCACTTCCCAATGAATCTGGTGGCATTTTCTTGAATATTGGTAGGTAAGATGGTTTTGTACCCTTCCAAATTCATTCTGCTACTGTCATCATACATTAAGTCATCAGTAAAGTTAAAAGGGCTTGTTCCAGAAGCAGCCATGCATGCCCATGCCATGACACCACCTCCACCATGCTTTACAGAGGAGGCTATATGCTTGGGATCATTTGCAGTTCCCTTTTTTTTCTCCACATTTTTGCTTTCCCCTCACTTAGATAAAAATTCATCGTTGTCTCATCGGTCCATAAACACAGTTCCAAAACTCTTCTGGCTCACCTTGTGCTTTTTTCCAAACTCTAATCTTGCCTTTCTATTTTTGGTGCTGGTCAGAGGTTTGCATCTTGCTGTGTAGCATCTGTAATTCTGTGTCAAAGTCTCCTGAGGACAGTAGATTGTCAGAGCATCACCCCAGCTTTCTGGAAGTTGTTGGTGATTTTACAGACATGTCTTTTAGGATTCATTTTCTCAGCTTTTATGATTTGTCTGTCATCAACTACTGTTGTTTTCTCAGCTGATCAGGTCGTTGTTGGTTGCTGGTGTCGCTGGTGGTTTCCAAACTCTTGATTTCTCCATGCCCTTTGTTTTTGCTATAGCTCTAACTGACTTCCTCTTTTCTTTTAGCAGCCAAATTGCTGGCTTTTCTCTCAAAGTCAGCTCCCTCATCTTCATCCTGGTTTGTGTGTCATCATCGAATGCAAGATTCAGAATACAGAAGTAATGGATATATAACTGATACGACACATTCCCTGCTTTTAATACCTGAAGAATTAATGCCACAGCATACAGCTGATCACTTAGAAAGACCTGTGAGGCAACTGTTCCAATACATTTGCTCACATCAATGAGTGGGATAAAAGTGCTGTTCTTTTTATTTGGTAAAACATGTATGTGCTGAAACGGCTAATAATAAAATGTGATATTCTGTAGGTTTGTCTCATATTCATCTTTTAATCATATTTGTAAATGTCTTGACTCCACAGGCAACAGAGCAATTTTGTCTTTACTGTTCCAATACTTATGGAGGGCACTGTATATATATATATATATATATATATGTATGTGTGTGTGTGTGTGTGTGTGTGTGTATGTGTGTGTGTATGGATGTGTGTTGTGTATATATTTTTGTATATTAAAAAATTAAAAACTACATGTACTGCATTGAGTTAACCCAGACATGTCATAGCACTTGCATTTGATTGCTCTTTTGTTGATTTTGATTGCTTCTATTATCCTCTTTTGTAAGTCGCTTTGGATAAAAGTGTCTGCTAAATGACTAGGAATGTAATGTAAATGTATATTACATTATATTATAGCCTATTATAATATTATTCTCCAAACCACTTCTCCTATATGGTTTCAGGTGTTTTATATTATATTTTATATATAAAAAAAAATAATATGTAGGCTACATTACACTGAGAAAGAAAGAAAAAAGCTGGATTTCTGGAGAATATAATGAGGAGCAACGTTTGGTTATAAGGAGATACGTATGAATCTGCCCCTCCCTTTGTGAAAGCAACCGCATCCCTCCCCACACGCCCAGACTCAACTCCCCCTCATCCCCTCTCTGATGAAGGAGGAGGGACCTGCTTTTGTCTTGAGCTACGTGCAGAGTTCATATCTACCACCAAATATCTCAATCGACCATCCCATGAAGACCTAAATCAAGGGCGCGCACATTTCACTACAGTCTCAAGCCATCTGGAGAGCGAATTTACTTTCTGTTTTACGAGCATCAGTTAACTAGCATACAGCCTGCGATCATTGATTTGTTAATAATGCATTCGGATTTGTGCGCATTTAAAGGCTTGATTTGATTTATTTATGGTCGGTTGTTAGAAGAAGGTAGAAGGTGTGTTACATTGCGGAGGCGCAGAATTTGAGCTCTTTCATCTGTTTGGGTTTGTGATCGAGCAGGAGGGAGGAGTGGCGGAGAAACGGCTGGTAAGTCCATAATACTACACCTCCACATGAACAATAAATACATACATCATGTGGTTGTTGCACTATCATAAACAGACATTCTTCATTGGCAGTGTTTATTCCTCGGGTGCACCGATTAAAGCGCGACCCTTAAACCTAAGACATTAACCGTCTTTTAACGTTGTAGACTCCGTTAACTGTTAGCCCGCTGGTTAATGTGTCCGAGTCGTAAGCGAATCGTTTATTTGAGTCGGATCTCTGTAATGTTTCGGTTGAACCGTTTCACAAAACACCGGTCTTTAAGGAATCGGAATGAATCGATCCGTATGGTTCGTGATTCGACATCTCGCCGACTCATTGAGCGAGAACCGCTTTTTTCGAAAATGTCCGATTCATAATCCGATTTGTATTTATAAATCCGAGGATTTGGGATTGAACCAAGGATTTCACTTATAGGACGAAAACTATGAAAGTTACTCTAATAGCCAAATAACTTAAATATTACATGTCAAATTTATTGGAAATATTTGACCAATTTGTTGACTGCTATATCAACAAGCCTTGGCTTTAATAAATATAATTTTATTTGGGCGTGAATACATTTTTCAGATAAGAGAATTAGTAGGCTAGTTTAATGTAAATGCATATTATTTAAAATTCTTAACAAAATGTGTGTTACTATGAAACCCTGGAGCGTATTACAATAATATACTATTATTAGTAATAATAAAATGGAAAAAAACGTAATAAGCAGCAATACATAAACTTTATTGAAGCATGGCCTCACCCTGGGATGACGCAAAGACCTCATGACGTAAAAGAACGTTGAATCCTTTTTAAATGATTCTTTGAAACTAACTGTTCGAACGAATCGATTCGCATAAATGAGTCGGATGTTTTAGATAGCAGAACGGCTAGCGAGCTACCGTGTCTACACCGGACGCGAGCGGCACGGCACGACAAATTCCAGACTTTAAACTGAAGCCTCGTTTGGTTTATGACTATCTGACACAAAGTTTAAATGATTTGCAACGGTCGCGACACGACAATTGTCGCGTCCGGTGTAGACATTTAATGTCACTAATAGGCGTATAATATTCATGTTAATTACAATTAGACATACATGCTTCTGCTTTTACAAGCAGAGAGCATGCATTACTCCGTATAGACTCCAGAAACACTGCCTACTATCAGCCCGATACTAATATAACTGGAGTAATGTATTCATCAGTGGTTTGATTGAATGGAACTCAAACGGGTTTACCTCTGAATTTGAGCAGTATTGACGTCTTTATTTGCTGTGTCTACCACTACGACAGGGTTTTGTCTCTGAATGCTCGTTCATTCACGTGTGGTGTCAAACTTCTCGAAGTCATTATGATAATAAAAGGAGGCGCGAGAGCAGAATGTTCGAGGCACGTGCTGGCCTGACCCCAGCTGTTTGTTTACCATGTGCTTTTTTACACAAAGTAAACACAATAGTAATCTGTGCACTTCATTATGAACTCCAGCGCTGGAGAATGTTTAGTTATTGTACATTAAACTTGATTTAAAGTTGTCTTAATTTGAGATATTACATGACAAAATGCATAAGCATACTTTCGCTAGTAGGTCTATCCAGTGCTAAACCTTTATTTTGGGTCTTACTTTTTTAAAACTTAGTTTTAGTCATGGATTGCATGGATGAGGGCATGCACATTTTGTTGTTTGCCTAATTTGGTGACTGCCTAGTAAAAGTAAAAGATGAATTTGTGCCAAAACATAGTAGAGTTACACTGACCACTCTGCTGTCGTAGTTATGCACAATTATAACGGTATCGTTTGCATTTCACTTTTTTTTTTTCTTTTTTTTTTTACTTTAGATGCATTAGAACAGACCAACAAACAATTTTGGGTCTTGGCCTACCAGTTAAATTACATAAATACTGATTTAACTAGGCTATAGTTGCATAAAGCACATTTTATGCTAATTGACAAAATACGCAAAGTGCACATGTAAACTTTATATTATAAAGAAATCCAAACCAAAGCTTTCTTCTTAATGTGTCATGGCAAGAAATTTCATTTACTTGAATTGCATCCCTCACTTCATCAAGCAGGCAGGTCTGGTCTCTGGTGTAATACACCAAGCTTGTGCATGCTGTTTTTCAGTGTAGCTGGCTGAACGACATGTACGGCTCGTAATACGAACTAATCAGGAATTTGTTTTTGTGCACAATGTCCAGAGATGTCAGTTTGCCTTATGCCATCCTGGCTGCTTGGTATTAGACAATGAAAATAACAGCCCCCTATGGTGTAGAGGTCAGTAGTGTGGCATTATGTGGAGCAGTGCTCAAAAACTATAAACATTTGCCTACAGCTCACTGTTAAAAGCAGTCTATTCAGTGGCAACTGACCCTAAAATCCATTTGTTTTCACAATAGTTTATTTCAACATGCTGACATTTAAAACCAAAATGGTAATTTCTGATGTTCCTGCTTTGTAATGTAATGTACAATTTGCTTGTATGATACTGTATGCTTATGATTTACATAAATTCAGTTTTTTCTAATATAACTTTGAGGTTACTTAACATGCAAATGAGCTGTTGAACCTAGCCTGTCTTTGACATGATGCTTATGGATAGTTTTACACATGCCAGATCTGACTCATGGCTCATTTGTGGTAAATGTAGTTAATTCCAATTATTCCTAATAATTTTTTCTTTTGATAAGACCAGAAATGGTTTTATTCAGGTAGAATATGTGGAAATGCATTCTAGATAGTGAGGCGATTCGTCATCAGCTGGATTTGCATGTTTGTTCCCCTCAATACTCTTTTGTAAAAAAAAAAAAAAAAGATTATGTAAATTTCAAAGGCACAGATGTGAATTAGTCATCATGTTTTGCAGGCTCCTGAATTCTGAATCCTGCCTAAAATCCACAAAGATGATATATCTGCCAGTGTAAGTCTTAATATAATGCTTTACAACATATTTGATAGTTGAGTTGAAGTTGTCTGGTCCTTTAAAAAAATGGTTTGCTCAAAAATGAAAATTTGCTGTCAATTTACTTACCCTCAGACCATCTAACATGTAGATTTTGATGTAGAGTTTATGTTTGTTTGTTTGTTTTTACAATATAACAGATTTTGAGAAATTAAGCATCACTTTCTTAGATCCTTTGCAGTGAATGGGTGCCATCAGAATGAGAGTCCAAATAGATTATAAAAAAAATCAAAACAATCCACACAACTTCATTTGACGTCTTGTGATTTGAAAAGCTGCATTTGTAAGAAACAAATCGTGTCAGGTTATGTGTGTAACCATGGTTCCCCGAAGGGAACGAGACGCTGCGTCGAAAACGCTAGGGGAATGCCTCCAGCGTGACTGCGCTCTGAATCACATGTGTAATCTGTCCAATGGAAGGGCGACACGTCATGGGAGGGTGACGTAATCGACCAGGAAGCATAAAAGCATGTGCGGTGGAGCTGGCATCAGCTTCTAGGAATGAAGTGTGGCCTCGAGACTCAGCATCTCGTTCCCTTCTGGGAACCATGGTTACATACGTAACCTGAGACGTTCCCCTTCAGGAACTAGAGCTGCGTCGAAAACGCTAGGAGACCGAGATGCCCACTCCGCCAGACTTCCAAGTCCCTGCCCTGTGTCCGAGAGAAAAAGGGCCACGAGTGGATAAAGTCGGCGGGGCCTGCGTCCCAAAGGCCAACTTCTAAGAAGTGAGTCTTGATCCCCAGGATAGGGGAGAGCAGAGGACTCGAGGCTATGGAATAGCATCCTGATCCACCACATAGCATAAGCTCTCTGGCCGGAGGCCTCAGCCTCTGGAAGAAACATGTACTAGGGGGTGTCTACCCACTGAAAGGCCACCGAGAAGGGCGTGGTAGGCCGATATAGCCGCCACGTAGACCCTCAGGGTGGAGTGGGTTAACCCTGCGGAGGAACAGGCCTGCACGAACTGCAGAACTGTACCAATCGGGCAGTTAGCTGGGTCGAGCTGGCAACCTCCGCACCATGAAGTGAAGAGCTTCCACTTCAGGGCGTACAGTTTCCTCATAGAGGGAGCTCTGGATTGGAGGATGGTCTCAGCAACCTCGGTTGAGAGCCCGGAAGCTAGGAGCTGTGCCTCCTCAGAGGCCACACCCACGGCTTCCACAACTCCGGGCGAGGGTGGACGACAGTGCCCCACGCCTGTGAGAGGAGATCTCTCCTGACGGGAATCTCCCTTGGAGTGCTGTCGAGGAGAGAAATCAGGTCCGAGAACCATACTCGGCCCGGCCAGAACGGCGCTACCAGTAGTAGACTGACCTCGTCCCGGCGCACTCTCGCCAGAACTCCCGGGAACAGAGCGATAGGGAGAAAAGCGTACAGACGAAGACGTGCCTGCATCGTGGTCGAATCCCACACCGTGCCCATATAAGTGGTCTTCTGTAATGGAGAAAGCACACTTTTCTTGGCATTTAGTCTTAACCCCAGGTCTTTCATTTGGGAGAGAATGACAACTCGATGTCGAGCCGCCGTTTGCTCTGATTGAGATAGGATCAACCAATCGTTGATGTAATTCAGTATGCAGATGCCCTGAAGCCGCAGAGGGGCCAGTGCCACATCCACACACTTCGTGAAAGTATGGGGTAAGAGTGCTAGGCCAAAGGGAAGAACTCGATATTGGTAAGCTTCGCCCCCGAAAGCAAACCTCAGGAACTTCCTGTGACTGGGAAGGTTGGAGACATGGAAGTACGCGTCCTTTAGATCTATCGTGACAAACCAGTCCTCTGACCTGATTTGAGACACGACAAGTTTGATTGTGAGCATCTTGAACTTCAGTCACATGACTGAGCGGTTCAGCTGACGCAGATCTAAAATGGGACGCAACCCTCCATCCTTCTTGGGAACTATGAGGTACCGGCTGTAGAACCTGGACTCTCTTTCGTGAGGAGGGACCACCTCGATTGCCTCCTTCCTCAAGAGAGTACTCTACTTCTCGTTCCATTACCAGAGCCTGCTCTGGGCCCACCAGAGTGGGATTCACCCCGTTGAATTGAGGCAGAGGAAAACCAAACTGGTTTGTGTAGCCTCTCTCTACAGTATGCAGGACCCATGGAGACACATTTGGCAGTAGTTTCCACGCAGCCAAATAGTCTACTTAGGGAACCAGTCTCTCGAGACTGGCCTCTGGTGTACCCAGAGCGGCTAGCTCGGTGTCCTGGAACGGCGCACCGGCAGGAGACGGCTGAACTAGCAGCTCCGCTACGTTTCTGGTTGGAAGAAACTGAGATGTGAGATGCGATCTGCTCTCGCCCAAGTGCTTGCACACATTGTGGAGCTTATTTCAATTGATTGTGCTTAGGGACAAACAACACTAAATAAGACTCACAACACAGATCGACAGACACACACACAAAGTAGCGGTTGCTGAATGACAAAAAGCTGATGCCGGCTCCACCGCACGTGCTTGTATGCTTCCTTGTCGATTACGTCACCCGCCTGTGACGTCTCGCTCTTCCATTTGACAGATTACACATGTGATTCAGAGCGCGGTCACGCTGGAGGAGTTCCCCTAGTGTTTTCGATGCAGCTCGAGTTCCTGAAGGGGAACCAATGTTTTTCCAATCCAATGAATTTTAACCGTCACTTCTGGACAAAATACCAGTTCATAAATCCATAATAAGACTTTCTCCAATGGAAAGTCCTCTCACATCCAAATCCACTGACATATTTGTTTAAAAATGTTTTTGCCTGTAAACAGCGCTTGATCTTTGTGTTCTCTCCTGTTTCTAACAGGACAACTTTATTGCTATGGATAGAGGACGTGTATTTTAGCCAGAAGCAATGGTTTGAAGTTTAAAAATGTCTTGATTATGAGTTTGTTTATTACAAACACGCAGCTTTTCGCTTCACTTGACATGAATTGATGAACTGGAGTTGTGTAGATTATTGTGATGTCTTTATCCGTTGTTTGAACTCTCATTCTAATGGCACCCATTCACTGCAGAGAATCCATTGATGGTGAGTAAGAGATGCAATGCTAAATTTCTTCAATTCTGTTCAGATGAGGAAACAACCTCATTTATATCTTGAATGGCCTTAAGGTGAGTTGGTTTGCAGCGAATTTTCATTTTTGGGTGAACTGTTCTTTTAAAGGGTTACTCCACCCCAAAATTAATATGTTGTCATTAATCACTTAGCTCCATGTCGTTCCAAACCCTTAAAGCTTTATTCGTCTTCGGAACACAATTTAAGATATTTTGGATGAAAGGCTTGTGACTGTCCCATTGACTGCCAAACAATTAACACTGTCAAGGCACAGAGAAGTATGTGCCTTGTGCCAAGTGATCATTGACAAAATTTTCATTTTGGGGTGGAGTAACCCTTTAAAGTTTATCTATCACCAAAATGCAGTTATAGAAATTCCCCATATATTCTGTAAGATTAAAGCTGTCCCTTGTGTGATTGATTATTCAGCTGAGTTCCCTCACCTTCATAATGCCTTGCATCAACAGCTTGTAAGTCTCTTTAATGAACAGTTGCTCTGGTATTTCCGGAATCTGGAGTTTTTATAGACTCATTGAAAGAAAATCATTCTGTGTTGATTTAGAAACACTGATTCTGTACGAAAGATACTTGACTAATACTAATATAAACAAAGGATTATTGCATGCATATTTTGTGTACTATATGGCCACATGATGAAAAGAAGATGAGAAATAAGTCCACAAGAAAGACCGGCAAAAATAAATACAGAGTTGTTTATGAGGGCCCTGTGGGGAATGTCGGCTGAGAGGGTAAATTAGGGGCAACAGCTGCTGGTGTCACTTCTACAGCTTGTTTGTACCATCTCATGTTACTGTTTAAGCTCACAAGACTGTACACTCATAAAAGCGATGGCAGATCTGTTCTCAGATCAGTATATCAAGCCAGCTTGCACTCTCAGCACAGGAGAGCATTGGAGAGAATTATTGCAAGATAAGCTATTTGATAGCATGCGGAGTGTTCATCATCCGCCTGGACCTATAAATCAGATCTTCTCTCTTCCAGTGCTTAGTCTGCAGTGCGTATTCCCGTTCACCCAGAAATGAAAATTCTGTTCATCCTTGTGTTGTTCCAAACCCATATGACATTCTTGCTTTTGTGTAACACAAAAAGGCAATATTTCTCCTTTTGTATTCCTCAGATATAAAGTCATAAGGGGTTGGCTCCTCTTCTCTGTCCTGTCTGATCCCTCACCTGCAGCTCTGCTTCTTAAAGTGGATTAATTAGCTGTAGAAGTAACACCATTGCCCTGGAATAAACAGTGTATTAATCTCACTGCCCACACACACTGAGCTGAGACTTTTTAATGCTATTCTTTGATGATTTAGATGATTGCATTGATAAAAGGTTCCTTTCTTATCATGCACAAACTTAAAGACTGAATTATGTGGTTATTAATGAGGTAAAGTTTCACTACACATGGGTCAGAGATGCAGTAGATGTACAAGATTTGCATTTGCTCAGGAAAGACCAACAATCCATTAGGATGACCACGTTTATATATTTAATAAATATGGCTTTTGATCTGTCAAAATGCATTTACAACTCATTTATTTATAAATGCATATATTTGTTCATCAAGCCCATTTTATTGAAATGTTTTTGAAAGAAATCTCTTTTGATGACCTAGGTTGAGCAACAACAGTAAAAACAGTAATATTGTCAAATATTCTTACAATATAAATGGTTGTGTTAAAATATCATTTATTCCTGTGATGGCAAAGTTGAATTTCAGCATTATTACTCCAGTCTTTAGTGTCATATGTTCCTTCAGAAATCATTCTAATGCTGATTTGGTGCTTAAAGGGGACCTGTTATGCCAATTTTTTACAAGAGGTAAAATAAGTCTCTGATGTCCCAAGAGCCTATATGTGAAGTTTTAGCTGAATATACCCCAAGATTTTACATCTTGTTTAAATTGCCACTTTTAGGGTGTGAGCCAAAACGCGCTGTTTTGAATGTGTTGCTTTAAATGCGAGTGAGCTGTTGCTCTCGGAGAAGAGGGAGGAGATTCAAGAGCTCCAGCTCCACATTAGCAGTGCTAGCCTTTGCAATTAAACATTCCACTATTAATATAAGCCTGTTATCTTTACAAAAAACTACTCGTTTCAAATTCAGTCATCTGATTACTGTGCATAATAAATTCGCGTTTATGAATTACACAGACGGGGAGCACGGCGGGATAAAAATAACAACATAGCTGGTCTCATGCTGTCACAAAGTTTATAAGTCCCACTTCTGATTATGAGCTCGACAACTTCAACCAATCGACTCACATTGCTTTCATATGCAACTTTAACTACCACATTCCTATTCACAATCATTCTGATAGCACTTTCACATCAGTGAAAACACACAGAGACAATGATAGCAATATCATTTAGCAATAAGCGTACAGAGTGCCAAGAAGCTCTTTCAGAAAGGCAATTTGGAAAACAAATGCGTGATACTTACTTTGTCTGGAGCTGTTGTATTAATTCATAAACATTTATGGGACGTTACCGATTTTTTCCGGGATATTTCCTTCGAAAATGAAATTTAACCAGTGACCTCGGCTCAGATGGGGGGAGATTATGGCGACTCCTATGTTCATTAGTGCATCCCAAAACACAACACTTGTAAAGCCTCTTTGGTGCTGACATTGTATATATCCCCAGTAATGGCGGATCGCAGCTTCTCACTCAGGGCTGTGTTTATGCTAATAGGGCAGAGTGCGTCACAAATGGGTGGGACTTTTTCCCCTTGGTGACGTTCACAGAGGGAGAATCTGAAACAGCTCGTTTGGAGAGACTGTTCATGATTTATTGGTTTTATATAAAAAAAAATCCCCTTTAAGGAAAAGGGAAGTGGTGTGTGGCCAAGTATGGTGACCCATACTTGGAATTTGTGCTCTGAATTTAACCCATCCAAGTGTACACACAGTAGTGAACATACACCCGGAGCAGTTGGGGTTTCGGTGCCTTGCTCAAGGGTCTCACCTCAGTCATGGTATTGAGGGTGTAGAGAGTGTTGGTTATTCACTCCCCCACCTACAATCCCTGCTGGATCTGAGACTCGAACCCACGAACTTCGGGTTACAAGTCCAACTCTCTATCCATTAGGTCACGACTGCTTTAAGAAACATTTCTTATTATCCATTTTGATTGCTACAAATTTGTTTTGGTACTCGGCCCCAACTCAGATTTCTAAAGCGTTTTTTAAAAATTTCCTTTACCACCTTTAATCTTAAAAAAAAAAAAAAAGATTTTGAGTTTGTGAAATTGTGAGTTTATTTGGAGTTAGAAGTTTTTCAAAGAAGCACCATCCTTTAAGATTGACTAGGGCAAAAGTAGTGAAAGAGCGGATTTACTCATCACATTGATAAGAAAAGTGTTTATTTATGCAGATGTTGGCAGAGTCATTGTCTGATACAATCTATTATTCTCTCAGCTGAGTTGAAGCCTTGAAAGCAAGCTTTGATATCAGTTCATTTTCAGGGCATTCAAGGTTTTTTTTTTTCTTCTCCATAACTAAGTGACTACTACTGTTGACACGGTTCTGCAAGACCATCAAATCTTGTTAGGTACTATATATAAGAGGAAATTATAAACTTGTGACCACATTTTCTCACTAACCTGGCACCGACACTGTCAGAACCCACACCACTCCCCTTACAAAGTCCTCTAGCCCTTTAGTTTTGTTGTAATATTAAGTTTCAAATGTGCAACTGGGATAGCCAGGGCTCAAGGCTCAGTGGAAATTTCCACTTCAGATTTAGACAGCAGCCTTTGTTCAGATGCAGGGGCTTGACACAAGTTGCTGGAAATTGGCTTGGGACTCTGTTTTGCGAAAGACAGACAGCTCTTTCCCGACATTAAGAAAAATAAACACAAACCGATAATGATAATAAAAAAAATAATCAACTTCTGGCAAAGCATGTTCCTGTTTTAAAGGGCTCCAGTGAATACAAGGATATTGAGTAATTCAAACTTTTTCCAGCCTTTAACGGTTAGTAGATTATCCTTTTTTTTTCTTTTTTTGGGGGGGAAATGCAGAATCTTATGCATTGCATAAAATTCCTTTGCCTTCCAATGCCCCCGTTTACTGACATGAAGAATAATTACCCAAATTAATCTCCCTAATATAGCCCTATTGGTCATGTTTGGAGTCTATCCGGCTGTTAAAAGCGAATGATCAGCTAGCAATGTTAGGTGGGGAGTAACGTTTGCTGCTCAGTAGGGGCATGTTTACAGTAAAAACACAGTTTTACAGTTCTAAGCCTTGAGATATTGAGCTCCTCCCTTGATGGTGGGGGGTATCAACTACCCTCCCTATGATGAAAGATTACCAGAAGCACTCGCCAAGGAGTCTTCTTTCTACTTGATAGTGTTCCCATGGATAACAGACAAGGTATCTTGGACTTACAGACAATCATGAGTATGTCATGTCGATTTTTATGGAAGTTACACAAGTTTTGTAGAGAGGTCAAAGGGTGGTGTCAGTATGAGTAATAGAGTTATTTTTAAATTTTTTAGTTGAATGGACTTTACTGTCTTGGAATGAAAAGCTGAATAAACACTTTACGTAGTCGTAGGTGAAATGTCCGGCCATCAGTTTGTGACCTCAAGCTCAAGCGCACTTGGGTTATGCAGCAGGACAATGATCCAAAACTCACTAGCTAGTCCACCTCAGAATGGCTCAAGAAAAACAAAATTAAGGTTTTAGAGTGACCAAATCAAAGTCCAGACTTAAATTCGATTGAGATGCTGTGGCATGACCTTAAACTGTCCATTCATGCTCGAAAACCATTCAATGTGGCTGAATTAAAACACATCTGCATACAAGAGTAGGCCAAAATTCCTCCACAGTGATGTGAAAGACTCATTGCTAGTTATCGCAAACACTTGATTGCAGTTGTTGCTGCCAAGGGTTGTTGCTGCCAATTACTTTTTCATGTAGGGCCATGCAGGTTTGGACAGCTTTTTTCCCTTAATAAATGAAATCATTATTTCAAAACTGCATTTTGTATTTACATGGGTTATCTTTGTGTAATCTTATTTTTTTTTTTTTTGATGATTTGAATCTTTTAAGTGTGACAAACATGCAAAAAAAGAAAAACACAGGAAGGGGACAAAACCCTTGCTGCAGTAGTTCTGTGTTGTTTAGACACAACGTTTGCTAGGACCTACTTTCTGATGATCTCTTTCATTCACTTTCATTGTGACACTGGTTTTCTTCCAATATTCTTCTTCACTGATGAAGTCTTGCCATACTTTCTGAATGCATTCATAATTGTAAAGACTGTGGTTGTTAAGGCAATTTGGCTGAAAAGTTTACTGACGCTTCTGCTAAACGGGCTCACATGATTTGTCGTTTTTTGGAAGTCCGACAAGTCACTGATTTCACTGAATGCTTGTAACTAACTGCTGCTGAACAAAAAAGAATGTAAACAACAAAAAGATATATAAAAGACAATCGCAATTATGTAATCACATTATTTTGTCCAACACCTGTTAAAAGTTGGATTAAAATGGAATATTTTACTCAATATTTGACCCGTATTTTTGCAACATGAACTCCGTTGCCATCCATTGTGAGTGGAGTGATGTGAAGTGTGCTATTTGTTTGAGTGATGAATTTGCTATGACTCTGATGTCCTGTGTTGGATGGTTCAAATCAGTCATTTATGTTGTGACGTGAAAGTTAGGATGCCTCTTTAATATTGTTTGCATGTCCATTTTAATGACATTTATATTTAATATGTTCGGGGCCACTCAGTGGATGTGTGAAATATCTATGCATTAACGTGTGCCAATGGGTCTTTAGCTGCCAGACGACATAAGAGAGGACATCATAAAGGTGTGTGCTGATGGTTTGCTTGACTGAGTTTCACAACATCTCTATGCAAACACTTTAGCAATCAGGGTTGCGCACAGAGCGTGTAATTATAGCTCTCTTCACTGTGATAAATGCTTCATTTTGCGTCTGTGCTGAGTGCCAGATTGAGACATTACTCATGAGCAAATGTGAAAATGAAGTTGAATGTTAGAAAGTAAGTTGCATATCCTGCACTGTACACTGTACAGTATATGGTGAACTGTCCTGCTGGCCTAAAGACAGAGAAAAAGAAAGTATCTTATTGTCTTTTCCAGAAATACCAGGGTGCTTTTTTAACCTCAGAAGGATTTTTTTGCTCTTACTGATAACAAAAATGGACATTTCCATCTTTTATAGTCAGGACTTTTTGCATAATGAAGACTTTTCCAGAAGTCATGAGAGTGGTCAAACATGATCTCTATTATAGAATTTGGCGATTAATAAAAAAAATTGTTTGTGTGGCCTACTGGTTACAGATCCTAACTGTAACCAAAAGTTTGTAGGTTTAAAAACTGAAAATGTCTCTGAAATATATGGATTGTAGTTTTGTTTGGATAAATAATCTGCTAAATGACAATAATGCTCAATTTTATTTTATTTTTTTACATATGAATTGTTTTTCTAACACCTTTTTGGAATGCAATGGACAATACAACACAAGTGTGCATTGCATACTCCGCTTTACCACAGGCTGTGCAATAGTGGACAAAATTGTATAAACGATAGTCTTCTACAGTCAATTTTCTTTTAGTTTAACTACCATCATAGTAATAGTTTGAAAGGTGTCTTGCAGATTAAGTTAGTTAAAGTCAGTTACCTACCTGAATAATTGTTAGCTGGCTGGAAAGCTGTTATTTAGGTTAGCGAGCAAATTAAATAATAGTGTCTGTTTAAAGGCACATACATTGGAAATGACCTAATTCTCCCTGTACTGAAGTTTTGTACTGTATTCGGGCCTTCAAATTAAAGTTTCTTGGGTTTCAGTGCAATATGTTTCTAAACTTTGTGCTCAAAATGTAGTATTTAAATTCAAAACCTTGTGCCCCATTTCAAGTTGGAGGCATCCTCAGCTTGTCTCTTTTTACAGAAGTCTGGAACTAAACTGTAGCTTAACACTAGTTTATTTAAAACCACTGCCACCTTAAGTGAACCTTACATATGTTTTCCCCAGAAGGATGTCAAGGGTGCCTTGAAAGCTTTGCTATGCAGATTTAGCATTGGCTAAATAACCATTGTGATTTGCTAAGGTGAATTATGACAACATAGATATTTGACACAAGTCTGTATTAACTTTAGCTAGGAGAATTCAGTGTATGTGATGTTCAATACACACTTCATTTTCCCCAGTCTGCTGGTGGGTTGTTCTCCCTTGGGAAGATTATTTGGTGGTTAATCAGGCATTTCCTCTGTTGTCTGGCATACTGTCAGTGTTTGCATTGTTCACATCAGGGCTCAATAGGTCTAGGATTGCGATTAGAGTTTAGCTAATGCACATAAATTGTAATGTGACACTGTGCCCAATGATCTTATGTAATAATATAGATATATGAGAGGAAGTGCATAGAAAGACAACAAAAATTGCTACAGTATAACAGTTGAAGCCCTATTCAGTTACAAATGGGTTTCAAGTGTTGAAACCAACATTTATTTGATCAATGTTAATGTTTACTAATGCATTTTTAACATTCCAAGTTGTGTCAGTTAATGAACTATGTATGATCATGAATTATTCATAGACAATAGTAATGCAAATGCTAAGTTCATGATGATAATATTCATGATAATGATTGATAATGATGATAATGTTTTTCAAGATTCAAGATTATTGTTAAGCCTGGCTTTCACTCCAGTGCAATTTCATTAGCACCAATCATAGATATTTACTAGTGTTGTAAGTCTTCTTGTAGGAATAGATTTGTTTCCTTAAAATGAATCCTTTAAGTGCTTTATTATATTTCAAGTGCACCAGTTGGGCTATTGAGACGTTTTGCTACTTCTCACTCCTTTATTCACACTGAAATTAAAAAGGAAATACAGGGCACTATAGAGTAGGTTTCTTTGCTTTGTTTTAATAAAACCAAAAAGTGCTACTGCTTAAGTGTGCATGGCTCACTGTACATTAATCATTGTTTAGTCAGAACCCTCTTTTAAGCCCAAGAGCACTTTTTATAACCCATCTGAGCACATTAAGGATTGTAAAATTGCACTTCTTCTCAGTTCTGAGAGTGACTCAGTGCACTATTGAAAAGCTTTTCCTCCTCAGTTGAGGTGAAAATACCATTTGGCAGTGTCGTTACAGCAAGCCGAGCATTGCAGAATGACCTTGTCTGGTTAGTTCGGTGACATAGTGGGAAGTAGGGGCTAGAAGAGACTAGATATTGCATCCTGTGGTACGGAAGATCAGAAAAAGAACCTGTTTAGTTTCACTTCCCTTCATTTTGGGTGGCAGCAATGGCCTGACAGACACTTAAAAACACCTTTTGTGCTTTGGGTTGTCTTTCACAGCAGGACAGTGGCTCCGGAATACATTTGGTGTCTGCGACTCACTTGCTTAGCAGAAGCTGGTAGGTGAAACTGTCACTCTGGTACACAGGGACTTTTCATTTGTAGTATCCCTGCTGCGACCTCTGCATGCTTTCCCTCTTCTCCTTTTTGAGAAGTTGACATGTGTTTCTAAAGCTTTCACACCATCTGACCTGCTCACTATTTGAGATTCCCTTTACAGGCAAGATTCTTGAAAGTTGCATAACTATCGTACTGCAGTCCATCGAGAATGAGACAGGAAGGAAAGATGTCTATTGCTCATTTAAGAAACATCATCACAGGATCAGATTTGAGGAAAATCCCTAACACTCCCAAGGTGGATTCTTGATATTACATGAGTAAACTAAAGGTTTTTTCCTAGCAGTGCCAAAAGATCATAAACTGTAATCAGTTTCGCTAAAAATCAGCGCTGCGGTTCTTCACATTTACGATCTGTTAAATGGTTATAAAGTCAAAATTGATAGCTGCTGTTACCTGGAAAAAGATTCAGCTTGTTTAAAGCTATGTGAGCCAGTTTTGTTTGAATGGTTCTGGACTAGACTCATAAGTAAAATTGGATTAAGAATTTTGCACTGAACTGACAATGTCGGCAGAAATGAGTTTGCAGAACAACAATATCCCTTCACTCAGTAAATTGTTTTGTTAATTACAAGATAAAACTTATTATAATGATACTAAAAATGGAATTACAGCCCAATATTTCAACTCGTTTGTTTAGTTTTACTGCGTCAGTGATGAGATCTGTCCATCGATTCATGACACATCTTATCTGTATGATGCTTCATCTTATGTTTATTATTATAATATTTCATAAAGTAAAGTAAATGTATCAGTGATTATATTAGCAGGGCAAGCTGTTGATTAATTGTTAATGATATTGCCCTAGAATTTCCTTATCAGTGTATATTTTATGATTGTGGTGGATTTTTTTAACCTATCAAAACTGCTTTTGTGTACTCAGTTTGCCCTCATTATGGTTGATTAACACAAATCTCAGTTGGAATGCTGCGACTGTTAACTGGGGTGAAAGTGATGTTGGGACAAATGCAAATGCACTCTCATACTTCGTTTTCTTGTCTCTGAGCCTCTCACTGTAACCTGACATTGACCTGAGACATGTTTCTTGAGCACTAAATCAGCATATCAGAATGATTTCTCAAGGATCATGTGACACTGAAATCTGGAGTAATGGCTGCTGAAACTTAAGCTTTGCACAGGAATATTTTGCATTTTAAATTATATTAAATAGTGGCAAATTTTGCTAGCAAGTAATCATTCAACAGACATGACATTAAAATGAATGTTATCACTGACACTGAGGGGAAAAGGAGGATAAGTACTTGCCTGCAGCCAATGGAGATTCTCATTCATTAATGCACTTGAACCCATGCCCAACCCCCTCATTCTTTTAATATGTAGGTCTTTCCGGATTCTTTTCCATGTCCTGAACTTGAGAAGTTTTCCCAAGTACATGCATCTTTGTGTTTGAGGGCATTAAAATGTCAGTGTGTATGTATGTTTTGGCTTTGTGACAAAAAACAGGCCACAAGAGCTCAGACGATTAATGGCTGTACAGCAAGAAACGAGAAGAACAGTGAACCGTATTTTGCCACAGCGGCAAAATGGCATTGTGTGCCTGACGGATTCAGACCTCTAACTTAGTCAAACAATACTAATGTTTACTAGTACATACTGTATCGGTAAGAATGAGGGATGCTGTTATTGATATAACTGTGTTTCTGTAAAGGCAGCTGGTTATTGATTTTCTCTTTGGATATTTACCCTCATCTGTCAGAACGCTTTGCATGGGTAAAGCTGTAATGGACACAGACAAACGAGGACAGGCAGAGACGGAGAGGTGAAGTAGATAATCTGTTGGTGGTCAGTAGGAATCTGGGTGAAAGTGAGAGCGTTTCCGAATGTATCAAAGGCCATCACATTCAGACAGGTCAAGGATGTCAGATGTTTATAGGGACAGTACAACCCCAACCCACTAACACCCAGCTGCATATGCTGTTACATCACACAGTTTTTTCTCTACCTCACCCGTTGTTTACACACATCGTCTCAACGTGTCTCTTGTCTACTAAAGGCATGTCCAGACATGCCCATACCAGGGGGGGGGGGGGGTGGTAACATCCTAAAGAATGTCCAGTGAAATCTCTCACTCTCACACATGTAAATAAACAAAGACCTACACACAAACACACATACACGTTTGGGATGTTCCACTGACTCCTGCTGTTCTTCAAGATTTTATTTAGACTAACCCTAAAATTTTATCATGGATTAAGACCTTATTTAGCAACATTTTGAGTTCTTTCTACTTCCAAAGAAACCTTTTTTATTATTATTTTTTTATTATTATAGAAGGCACTTATCTATTACTTTTGTTTTTTTTTATACTGATCCAAATATATTTTTTTACTGCATCTCCCAACTTTACCCTTAACCTCACAGAAACCCATTTGTACATTTTAAGGCAAGACTCTAGACTTAAACACAGATATCACCATACTCTCTTAGGTTGATTAATCATGGTACGTTAAGACAATTATTTGATATTAGTTTTTGTATAAGTTTTCTGAAATGTTAAAAGTATAAATGAGTCATCTAATTAAATATGTGCTAATTTGCACGTTTTTCTAGAACATAAATGTTAACATTGTATAAACAGGTTCAAAAGTGTCGTTTTATTGAAATATTTGAGTTAAACGTTTATTTTAGATCTTGGATTTTGGATCTCTTTTTATCACTCCATAAATCAGAAAATACTGAATAAAATGATAAAAATTAATAAAATTTCCTCTGTAAAAATCTTCAAAATATACAGTAGAACTGGAGAATTTGGTGTTAGTGCTATTGATGTTGAAATTTCTGACTTAGTGCATGACAAACAACTCATTTTGATAAAACAGCCTTCAAAGATATGTTGCATTTGAAATCTTAGTAGATAAATTGTAATATAACAAACACTCAAATGTGTGCATTGGATGTTTTATTTTGAAATAATTAGTCTGAAATTGCAAAATTGCTCAAAATCGACCAGTGCTTTCATTATTTTGTGTTTTTACTAAACGGTTTTCATTAATGCAGTTGAATTCATGTTTTATCCTTTTTGAAACATTTGCCTCTGGTAGCGTTTTACGTTTTATTTTTCTAAGTGTCCATATACTTTTTGGGGTGACTACTCCATTACTAAATTTACGTTTTGGCAAGAAAACGTATTCATCTTTCTGTTAACAGTTTTAGGGTTTAATTTTGAGTATTTTTTTCCAATCAGAAGTGAATATATTAAATATATAAAAAAACATGCTCATAAGGGACAAGTCAAAGCTGTGCTGACTCTCAGTAGATTAGTTAACACTAATTTCCCACAGACAGACAGTGTGGGTATTGCTTAATGACTCCTGCAGGACCAATGTTCTCAAATTCTCTCCACTAGAATATTACATGCACTGTCCAGTGCACAATTTAATGCATTAATGAGTTTATTCGTTGGTCTGTTGGGTACATAAGCAGTTGTTGTGGAAACCGTTCAGAAATCAAGCCAAGCCACATATCAAATCACAGTCATACTGACAAGAACATTCGCTTATACAAGCTTCGGTAGACAGGGTGATTATTTTCCTTTGAGATTGAGCTGACACAGCATAAATGGATTACTACACTAATGGGCATGTGGTCTTCTAGCATTTGCATCAGTGTTGTGATCAATAAATCACTCACTGATGTTTCTTTTTCTCTTTGCCCTCTCATTCTAGGTTATCCATGACCTCAGATTTACAGCATTACAGTTTCAGGATGCCGAATATAGGGTTCCAGAACCTTCCCCTCAATATCTACATTGTGGTATTTGGGACGGCCATTTTCGTCTTCATCCTCAGCCTGCTCTTCTGCTGTTACCTGATTCGGTAAGACCACCTGGCTCTTCTATGTGTGCGGCAGCAGAATGTGTTTGAACAAGCCTCAAAATGCCATACATTTGCTTATTTCTTCTCTTCAGTAAATTATACAGTTGAAAGTCTTGATTTAATCCCTAAACATACAGGCTACAAAATGGAACTGTTGTAATTAAACAGCTAACACACATTTAAATGTAATTTGCCTCATGATTTGTTTGGAAGTTGATGAAAAAGGAAATTCACCCAGTATGAACAAATGGGTGTAGTTGGAATGTGTGTTGCCAACAGGACCAATGTGCGTCAAGTCACAATTACACCAAAAATATAAAAGTAACATAATTATCTATGAACCTCATGTGCTGACACCGAACTGCCTTAGATTATGCCACAAATGCGTGATTGGTGTTCATCTAGACAACTGCTCAAAGGTAAAATAGAAAATGGAAGTGAGTTTAAAAGACTTCTGTGAGAGGATAGAGGGGAGCTGACAGATGGTGATGGAACAGAGAAGTTCTTTCATCTTCACACCGAGTTCATACCATGTGAGGCAGCTTTTATCATGCTTACTTTGAAGACTGAACCAACTCTGAATTTCAGAACCATACCTTACGTATTAGTGCCTGTCCAATACAGAAGTAGAGATAAATCAGCAAGTTTTATTGATTTATACTTTTGCTAAGTACAGAGAAGCTCATCCTACACATTAACACAGTTTGTGGTTGTTTGGTTCTAATAGAGCTGTTCAGTTTCAGAATAGGTTCCCTCTGAAATTTTGGATTTATGAGTAAATTAAGGTTGGTTGTTAATTTTATTAAATAGACTTCACTGTAAATTACACAGTCATACCGTAATTGTATTTATTCATTTATACTTTTAAAATACACATTAAAACCAACTGGTCTACAAACCATGTCTTGATGGCATGCCTGAACAGCTCTTTTGCAATGCAGCATTTTCTTAGGCATGGTATGTTCCGTTTGTAAATTAAGTCCTAAAATAAAAGTCCTTCTAAAATAAAAATAAGTGATGATCAGGAGGACAATTAGGCAACTGTATGGCATTTTGAAAGAAAATCATGATTACTTGTCCCTGAAATGGAAATGTTACTTTTAATAATTTTTGTGCATTCTCGATGCACTAACAAAGATTTGTATGAAGAGTGAGAAGGTCAAACAGCACAGTTTGGAGAAGCAAAGAAAACTACTGACTTGATAATCTGAATTGACAATAAAAATCACTATTACAAACTAGCTACCTGCTTGGATTTGGCTTGTAGTTTCAATGTAGTTGGATATATGGCTTCTTATTTTCACAATAACTGAACCCAAAGCAGCTTAGTTGCACAATTACAAATCAATGCATCTTCAACCTTGAGGTCAAACCCACATTGTGTCACCAACTTCCCTTATGGATTGAGTGAACTAATGAGCAGCTGCTTCATAACTTGAAGGACATTGTTTTTTTTTTGTTTTTTAACTTTTCAAGTGAGAATGAAACTGGCAGTGAAAAACAAACAAATAACCAAACTGAATACTAATGTTTTACAGCAAGCACATAGAAGTGGGAATATTTGGTCCTTCATGAAGCTTAAGATACTGAGCTAATGAGTTGTCATGTAGTCAGATTTGTCCTAAGCACTGTTGCCATGTGGTCATTCCTGGCAGCAGAGACACTGAAGCTTTAATGTGCAATTGTGTAGCATTTCTTATATAAGACAGAGAGAACCAGCGGCTCTTATCCAAATTCACCCTAACCAGTGGGGAAGATGGTAAGTTCTTTCCCATTTATTATATACTAGTTCTGTTTTATTTGACTTTGCCTCCCCCTTACTGCATTCTCAAATGTTTACATGTTTTGGTAGCCTTTTATAGTCTTAAATTAGTCATATCATTAAAAACACTGGATTCTTGAATGAAAAACTGTCAGATTACCAAGTCATTTATAAAAAGAGTTTGTATTTAATCCAGATTCCAGGTTTCTAAAGATGCAGGCTCCCTTGCATGTAATTAGTTCACAAATATTCATGACTTCCTCATTAAATTAACCGCCAAACATTTGTCATGCCCCCATGCACAAACAATATGTGGCCCCAGAAAAAGTATTTGGACACTTCAAGCGCACTTAAAAATGCATTACCGTCATTGCATTAATTGAGAAAATGTCAAAATAGCTGTTATTTTAGTTCACTACACAAGCATGCTTTTCACGTACAACATTTCACAAAATATGTTAGTGGGGCCACTGTGCATCTGAAAAGCAGCTCTGAAATATTTATACTGTACATTACACCAGCAGGTGATACTGGAAATGGCAACAATCGCAAATTCAGCAAGTACCAAAATAGTAGGCCCCTATTCTACCCAGCTGCATTTTCCACTACATTTTTAGCGTGCTAATTTTCCCCTCCACATATACCTTCAGCATCGCTGAAACAATAGGGCAGAGCGCAGAGTGCTTATCCACAGGTTTTTACATCATTTAACAGCTGCTTTTGACAGGGTGGAGACGTCCCTAATGAGAAGATCAGTATATGTTGTGTTTTAAATGCTGGTGGCCAGCATGGGATTTCTGTGTGCTAGTGTTACCCACATGGACTAGTTAATGCAAAAATACAAATTCTGTCTATTATTCACCCTCATGTCATTCCAAACCTGTATGACCTTCTTCCGTAGAACACAAAAAAAATATTTTTGAAGAAATATAAAAATAAGTGTTTTTTAAGGCGACAGTACATTATAAAAAAAATTTAAAATCTTCCCCTGTGTTCCACATAAGAAAGATAATAATGTGGGTTTTAAAACATGAGGGTGAGAAAAGATGATTGAAAATTCTATTTTGTTAGAACTAATCATCCTATAACTTAACTAACTAGTTATGAATATACTGGTCGACCAGCTAGACAAGCTTGAAATTGGTCTTTTCGGCAGGGATTTCAACGTAAAAGATGCTTTCCTTTTAAAGTCAACATGAAAGGACTGAAATCTGGATCTGGTCTCTTAAACTGCTATTTTATCCGGAAAATCAAAGACTGAACAAAGGACCATCAAATTGTAGTCGTGCGACTCTGTGGACATTCACGACATGAAAGACGAGAGAGTCGTGAGCTCAAGTGGACCTGTGAAGAACGTCGTGATTCAGAGCAAACATGCAGCCGCACGTAGCAGCCGTGTACAAGCTCTGACACATAAATGCAAAATACCCCCGTGAATAGCGAATAAACACTTGGAGAAGAAAACAGGCGGGTGGAGGAGTGTTTGTCTGGCGCAGTCGTCCTCATGGGAAGAAAAACTAAATTCGCACACGTATGAGATTGAGCACTCACTGCGACATGTTAATAGCTTTACTGGTTATTTAACAATGATGAACTGTAACACTAACCTAATGGTGCATGAGCAATCATGACTGCCTGTAACTTGCCAGACGACAGTTTATCTTGATCTAGCTGACCTCAGAAACTAGACCAAAACACATTGTACGATTTTGGCCATGATTATGAATATCTTATTTTGCATTCCCTTCACATTATGATTGTATTTTTGCTTTGAAGAACAAATGTTCCGTGATTACTTTCACCCAGCCACCACAGACTTCAAGTGCTATTTACAGAAAACTAATCTTTGCTTCTTCTATAGTTTACCTTTTGTAGGCAGACGTGTTTGTCCATTACACACGTGTCTTTGTACAGTGTCTTGCGCATGACATGGCATTCTAAAAAGGGATAGTTCACCCAAAAATGAAAATTCTGTCATTAATTACTCACCCTCATGTCGTTCCAAACACAAATTAAGATATTTTTGATGAACTCCAAGAGCTTTCTGACACTCCATAGACAGCAATGTAACTGAAATATTCCCAGACTCGTCTAAGAACATCGGTAAAATAGTTAATGTGACAAAAATAATGACTTTATTCAACAATTCTTCTCCTCCAAATCACGTCATCCACCATTATCGAGAGTATGCATGGGCTGTGCCTTGTTTACGTGCAGAGGAACGCACATGCATGCGTTGATGTGGCAGATGACGTGATTTGGAGAAGAAGAATTGTTAAATAAAGTTGGTATTTTTGATTTCATTATGTACAAAAAGTATTCTCATAGCTTTGTAAAATTGCGGTTGAACTACTGATGTCACATGAACTGTCCTTACTATGTTCCTGGGTCTGGGAACATTTCAACTACATTGCTGTCTATGGAGGGTCAGAAGCTCTCAGATTTCATCAAAAGCATCTTAATTTGTGTTTTGAAGATGAACGCAGTTCTTATGGGTTTGGAACGACATGAGGGTGAGTGAGTAATGATATAATTTTCATTTTTGGGTAGCGCTATCCCTTTAAGCTAAAAAAGTTCCCATTTTAAAAGATGCAAGTTTTTTCATACCACTGCCATTCGTTGTGCATTTTTAAATTCAAAAACACATTCATTTGTATGGCCCTTCAGACATCAACTTTAGTGCCAGGGCTTTTCTGAGTTTGATTGTTTCTGCATGCCAATGAGTCTAAACATAAAATTGTTTCTAAAATACCCATAGATCCCTCATCCTCACCCCTACATTTGCCCAAAGGGAGTATCTGCACCTTTACCTGCTGGTTTCTTTCAGAATGTCAGTTTCTCTCCTAGACTGTGCTGCCTGTTTTACAGGTCCCTCTCACTCTGCTGCGAGAGGTTAAGCTTACTTGTAATGGAGGTAAATTTTACAATACATGTCTCCATTTTTCTCATATCTATCCAGCTCTTTCTTCACTTGCTAAGTCTTTTCTGAATGTATACAGTATTGTCGTTGCTTAGGAGGTGATTGTAAGATACTACAGTATTGTATGTTGTGTTCATTTCCTTTGTACAGGAAGTAATATTGGTTGAAAGTATTATTTAATATCTAAATGAAAAGGGATTCAGCAAACAAACATTCAAAAAAGGCCAAGATAAAGCTATTGGATTAAAACTAATGTTCTAACAGCCCTGAAGACATTAACAGTCCAGTGCTCACAAATTAGTCGCTAAACATATTGTGTAAGGCGTTTGCTGGTTTTCTTTAAATAGTCTTTTTCTTACACTAGAGACTCTTCCATCATGCCTGATGCATTCCAGTTATTTTCCATCAGGGTTCCTCTCTCACTTTCCCTCTCTCTGTCTGTGACACACACACTTGCTCAAGATCAAAATAGTGTTAAATGTAGACTGTCCATTGCTTGGCTGCCTCCATTTCTTGAGTTCATGCCAAGAGTATCATATAGTTCTTTTAAAAGGTCTGGCTCCAGTCTGACAGTCACACTTCGTAAAGCATTGCAGTGGTGTGAGTAGGTAGTGCCTGGGCAGTCTCGTTCAGACATGCTGTTAAAGTGTGGTCAAGCTTGATGAGACAATACAAGACCCAAACTACTCAAGAAAGACTCTGAAGGGAGTTTTAAAATGCTAAGGCAGCTCACAGCACTGCTAGAACTGGACGCAGCCAATGTCAAGTGGATGTCAATGTGTTTAAAAGTTGAATTGTGTGATTAAGCTCAAATGTGGTGGATATAATCTATAGTATGTATGTTTAGAATGATTGGAGTAATGCCTTATGGGTAGTGAAGGCCACAATTTGTCAAATTATGACTGAAATATAAGATCCAGGCAAGTTTGACCAAATACAGCAGGAATATATAAGCTGAGGTCCAGACACAAATACAATGAATTTTTCACACCCATGAAACCCTGTGTATTAGTATCATGGTTCAACTTGATGATCTTGGTTTTGTTTATAATTTGGTATTATCAGTGTCTCTCCAGCACAGGTTTTTGAAAATGTTATGTCTGAATTAAAACAAAGATTTATTATGTCTAGGTTACGGCACCAGGCGCACAAAGAGCTCTATGCATACAAGCAGGTGAGCTGCTGACTGTATTATTTAAATGTACATTATTTACTGTATGATTCAACTTGTGTGTGAATGGGAGTGTCTCTGTTTGTTTCTCATGCAATTTCAAATGTTTAGGTTATAGACTGAGTTTCCAAATTGCAATTGAGACTTACTGTAAATGCATTTAATAACTGATTATGTTTTGTTTACAGGTTATTCAAAAGGAAAAGGTCAAAGAATTAAACTTGCATGAGGTGAGTTTTCCCTTTCGTCCAACTCTGCAGGATTTTTATTGATTGATTGATTGATTGAGATGATTACATGATGTATATTGGCCAGAAATATTTTTTTCTTTAGTATTAAAAATGTGCTGTGATGTAGCACATGAAACTTAAAAGACATCTTGCAGCAAAAAATAATCAATGAAAGTAAAAAGTATATACAAGTAATATAGTAGTAAAAATGAACAAAGCAATGTAAAAAAGTAACAAGGTTATATACTCTATATATAAAAAAAAAAAAATCCTGTCTAAACTGATTTACATTTTTTGGAGTATACTTGGGAAATGAGCAGAGAAACTATATATATATATATATATATATATATATATGAATCACTATCTTGAGTATTAATTAAATGGCCAAAACTTGTTGGAAAGTGTTGGAAAGACAAGTATTTTTAAGATAGTAAATGAACCAGTTCAAAAAGAAGCGATTAATTTATTAAAATTCTGGTATTTTGTGTATTTTTGTAGTTAAATTATTAGATGAGCACTGTTGTTTATCACTGTCTGACTTTACACTTGTCCATAAATATCAGTTACATTGTACCTTTCAGTGGTTACAGAATACAGACTGTTAAACCTGAACTACCCTTTGCCCTGAAAATAAGGACCTGTAAAAGGATTTGTTGTACATGTTTAATAATAGCATGAGTCTATGACGTGTTTAACATTCACCGAGTTGGTTTGTACATGACCGTGTTAATAGGCCAGTGTCCTGACTTCATCTGTGAGTGCTAATGAAATGTTAATGACAATATTAAGGTGTGAGGACACCAGAGCTCTTGTTGAATCCTCAAACTCTCCTGGAATTTCTTGTAGCCCTTCACTCCCCTCCTGTATCTCATAAGAGTTCATTATCGAGGAATAGTATCATTTTAAGGTTATTGTATTTTCAGTATTGTGGCTAAAGTTAGATATTCCTCTACAAAGAACAGGCAGATATTGTATATGTGGATGTGCATGAATACAATGCAATCTTTAAACAAAAAAATGACAGCATTGTGTTGTGCTGAACGGAGTTAGGCTATATTTTGTTAAAAAACTTGGCATCATGTGTCACATCTGGCTTTTTTTATTTGTATTTGATGCGACAGCACAACAGGTTTTATGCATGATACAAGTTTGTTCAACTGCAACACAATCAAAAGAGTTTGTAACATTTTATCTTGTAAAGGAACACAAAGTTCTCCCAGCCGCTGTATTTTCGTCTAGTACTAGAAGTGCTGGAGGTGTCGTCAATGTTAACAGCACTATCCATGATTTTATATTAGTCATATCTTTGAAACAGCCTGAAAACTGTCAGCACTGCCTGCCCAGAAGTGCCAAGCAAATGTCAGCCGCACTTGTAAAAAGAAATTGTAAACTTTTTATGGTATTTCTTCATGTTTTGTTGGACTTTCTGCACCAGCAGTCATGACACTCATTTGACAGACTCAAGGTTTTATATTTGATATAGATTTTTTTTCACATATAGCTTTGAGGAATCACCTTCATCCATGAGCCTGAGACCTGTTTTTTTTTTTTTTGTCAAAAGATGTTTTATACACCATTTGCCACCAGTTTAAACACCATTTGCAGGTGTTCCCATCTTTTTGTTTGGCAACATTGTCTGTTAACCAGGCTGATTTGATTATGCTTTAAATGACCAATAATGTTTTAGTACTCTCAGCTATTTTTAACTATATTTAAATCCATTCCACCATATAAAATTCTAAAGATTTTACTGCAAAATTACAGCATAAATTGTGCAGAAAAAAGTGGTCATTACATGTAGATTTTTTTTTCTTTATTTCTAAAGTAAAGTACAGCATATAGGAGCATTGTTTATAATGACTCAACAAGTTTAACATGTCAGGGTTATTCTGTTACATCATATATAAATATAAAAATTTTATTAAAATTTTATTAAACTTGATAAAATAAAGCTAATTAAAATCATAAAATTAAATAAAACTATATATGTGATTTCTAACATATTATATAAAATATTAATTATTATACATTTAAAATAAAATGTATTTGATAATCAGGATCATGCAATTTTTAGTTTCAGTTTTTCATCACCTCGTCCTTAAGCTTAAGATACAGTGCCAGGCGAGTGAATATAATCTCAGCTCTCGAAACATTAAGTATCCTTCCTATAAGGTGATTATATACACAGACACTTTGAATGGTAGTGCTTGTGCACGGATGATTGATGTGCAAACACACTGGTGCAGAAATCTAGCATATGTGCCAGACGGTAGCCAAGATATGGATCCTCAGATGGGAACCAGTGAGAACAGCATGGCCATTAATATCACCGCATCAGTGAGTCAGATTTATTGTGTGTAATTCCACTGCAGTAAAGCGGTCGGAAATAAAACTGCATGGTTTGTGTTTTATTACACTTGCACGTAGCTGCAGCTCTCTAGGTGAGAGATCAGACACATGAGAGCGTCAGTGTGAAACAGACTGAGAGATACTTATTTCCGTTTGGTAAGAAAGACCCCGGGGAGTCACCTTTAAACTGCAGAGGTGGTCCTTTCAGTTCAGAAGCCCAGCAGACAGGAAAACAAGAGGCCCAGGATGGTAATAAAACAGAAATGCATGATGATCCACGGTGGCATACATACACTGTTTAGACTGTTTAGGCCTCTCTATATTGATGGGAATCAGTGTTATTTCAGTACCATTGATATGGCAGTTAGATATTTAGAATCCTATTTAATTTTTATATTTTTTGTTTTCATTTTAATTTCAGTTAAAGTGTTGGTAATTTAGTTGTGTGCATTCATTTATTTGTTTGTTTGTGTGTATATTTAATGTCTATATAGCTTTATTACATTTTTATTACATTTTATTTAGTATCTTTGATATACTATTTTAGATTTTGTTAATATTGTGAATTATATATTTTTTTCTATCTGCTGTTAATTTTGGTTCAAATTCATTTTAATTTTAGTTTTACATATATATACAATATCTCACAGAAGTGAGTACACCCCTCATATTTTTGTTGATATTTTATTATATGTTTTCATGTGACAACACTGAAGAAATGACATTTTGCTACAATATAAAGTAGTGAGTGTACAGCTTGTATAACAGTGTAAATTTGCTGTCCCCTCAAAATAACTCAACACACAGCTATTAATGTCTAAACCGCTGGCCACAAAAGGGAGTACACCCCTAAGTGAAAATGTCCAAATCTGGCCCAATTAGCCATTTTCTCTCCCCGGGGTCATGTGACTCGTTAGTGTTACAAGGTCTCAGGTGAGAATGGGGAGCAGGTGTGTTAAATTTGGTGTTATCGCTCTCACTCTCTCATACTGGTCACTGGAAGTTCAACATGGCACCTCATGGCAAAGAACTCGCTGAGGATCTGAAAAAAAGAATTGTTGCTCCACATAAAGATGGCGTAGGCTATAAGAAGATTGCCAAAACCCTGAAACTGAACATATATTTAACAGGACGGGTTCCACTCAGAACAGGCCTCGCCATGGTTGACCAAAGAAGTTGAGTGCACGTGCTCAGCGTCATATCCAGAGGTTATGTTTGGGAAATAGACGTCTGAGTGCTGCCAGCATTGCTGCAGAGGTTGAAGGGGTGGGGGGTCAGCCTGTCAGTGCTCAGACCATACGCCGCACACTGCATAAAATTGTTCTGCATGGCTGTCGTCCCAGAAGGAAACCTCTTCTAAAGATGCTGCACAAAAAAGCCCGCAAACAGTTTGCTGAAGACAAGCAGACTAAGGACATGGATTACAGGAACCATGTCCTGTGGTCTGATGAGACCAAGATAAACTTATTCTGTTCAGATGGTGTCAAGCGTGTGTGGCGGCAACCAGGTGAGGAGTACGAAGACAAGTGTGTCTTGCCTACAGTCAAGCATGTTGGTGGGAGTGTCATGGTCTGAGGCTACAGTTCATTGAGGGAACCATGAATGCCAACATGTACTGTGACATACTGCAACAGAGACTGGGCCGCAGGGCAGTATTCGAACATTATAACGACCCCAAACACACCTCCAAGACGACCACTGCCTTACTAAAGAAGCTGAGGGTAAAGGTGATGGACTGGCCAAGCATGTCTCCAGACCTAAACCCTATTGAGCATCTGTGGGGCATCCTCAAACAGAAGGTGGAGGAGCGCAAGGTCTCTAACATCCACCAGCTCTGTGATGTCGTCATGGAGGAGTGGACGAGGACTCCAGTGGCAACCTGTGAAGCTCTGGTGAACTCCATGTCCAAGAGGGTTAAGGCAGTGCTGGAAAAAAAATGGTGGCCACACAAAATATTGACACTTTGGGCCCAATTTGGACATTTTCACTTAGGGGTGTACTCACTTTTGTGGCTAGCGGTTTAGACATTAATGGCTGTGTGTTGAGCAAATTTACACTGTTATACAAGCTGTACACTCACTACTTTACATTGTAGCAAAGTGTCATTTCTACAGTGTTGTCACATGAAAAGATATAATAAAATATCAACAAAAATGTGAGGGGTGTACTCACTTCTGTGAGATACTGTGTATATATAGTTGACAAAAACCATATCTGACCATATCTATAGTGTTTTTAAGTTTCAGTTTTTAGTTTTATTTTGTTTCTTTTGTTTATTTTAGTAGGCTACTTCAACTTAACATAAACAGAAATTAGAAATTTTGCCTTGTCAACTAGCTGAAATAAAATTAAAAATAAATAAAATTAGTTTATTTTATATATATATTTTATTTTATTTCAGTTAATCATTAGTTTATTTCAAGTAAAAAAAAAAAAAATCAGTTTTAGTCTTAGTTCTTAGTTAGCTTTAATATCCATGACGATTGGATGATTTATTATAAGCAGACTGGCCTTGGTTGGAGTATAAAACACAATAGTGAAGGCATTGTTAGTTTTGTGCAGGATTTAGCTACATGTTTAGTGTTATAAAGAAACATTCTGTCCATTGTTGGCCAGTTAATGCCATTCTTTCCTCACAAAACCCAACAGTGTATATTCAGCAGACAGTCTCTTGCGAGACGTGTCCTTGCAGTCTCACTCGTCTCAAACAGAGAAGCATTGTGTCTCAATAATTCGCCAGCCACCCCCTGCTGAGGGTCAATGACACCTAAAGCACTCGGACTGTATACAGAACTATATCTTGTTTTATGATACACACACAGAACAGTAAATAACTGTTGTGACAGACGCACATGTGCCCAGGCACATTTGTCCGAAACCACTGTTGTTCTCTTACAATTGGTACAGTTGTGCATTTCCCTGCCCCCTTATTTGCTGTCAGCAAGGTTAATGAAATATTTACTTTGTACACAGTTCGGGAAGATGTCCTGGATAACATGAGCTATGGAACATATCAGTTTTAACTTTATTACTTTATTATTACACATAGGTATTATAATTGTATTTATATTATGCATAATTTTGTCAAGGCTGTGTAAGTAATTCTGAAAATTCTGAATATATATACTGTAAAAACAGCAGCTGTGGTTGTCAGAATTTCAGCAACATTTTTTAATGTTTTACAGATTTAACTTAACAAAAAACAATAAAATAAAAACATGTATTCTATTAAATAAAATTATTAATTTACCAAATTTCTAAAATAAATTGACAACCGCTTTATATGAATTAATTAATTCATATATTTTTATTTTTGTCAAGTCACCTTTATTTATATACCGCTTTTAAAAATGCAAATTGTGTCAAAGCCACTGCACAATATCAAAATAGGAAAATAGTGTGTCAATGTAAAATGACAAGATTAAACACTCAATTTTCAGTTAAAGGTATTTCATTGAATTCAGAGATGTCATCGTCCAGCTCAGTTCAGTTTAAATAGTATCTGTGAAATCAGGTCGACGATATCGCTGGAAATGAAGTGTCCCCAACTAAGCAAGCCAGAGGCGATAGCGGCAAGGAACCAAAACTCCATCGGTGACAGAATGGAGAAAAAAAACCTTGGGAGAAACCAGGCTCAGTCGGGGGGCCAGTTCTCCTCTGGCCAAACGAACCAGCAGTTCAATTCCAACTGCAGCAAAGTCAGATTGTAAGGGGCTCCAGTGGTCTTTTCCCAATGGCTGTCTAAGTGGCGGGGTCCTCACTGGGATCTGTCTCTGGGGCTCATCGTGTCCTGGTCTCCGCTGACGTTCAGGGCTGTAGAGGTTGTCTCTGGGTGCTGATCCACCATCTGATCTGGATACAAACTGGATCTGGTGACTGCAGTGACCATCTGGGCTGGATCCGGACCGGATCGGGTGGCTACAGTGACCTCGGAATAAGAGAGAAACAGACTAATATTAGCATAGATGTCAATCTTCTTACGATGTAACAAGTACATTGTGTGTTATGGGAAGTGTTCCCGGTTCCGGTTGACCTAGTTAATGCAGCGGATTTGAATATTAGAAGCGTATTAGTGTGTTATGTGTACGCCATGTTAAAGAGATGGGTCTTTAATCTAGATTAAAACTGACAGAGTGTGTCTGCCTCCCGAACAGTGCTAGGTAGATTGTTCCAGAGTTTGGGCGATAAATAGAAAAAGGATCTGCCCCCCGCAGTTGATTTTGATATTCCAGGTATTATCAAATGGCCAGAGTTTTGAGAACGTAATGGACGCAGAGGACTATAATGCGATAAGAGCTCGCTCAAGTACTGAGGAGCTAAACCATTCAGGGCTTTATAAGTAATTAACAAGATTTTAAAATCTATACGATGTTTAATAGGGAGCCAGTGCAGTGTTGACGGAACCGGGCTAATGTGGTCATACTTCTTGGTTCTAGTAAGAACTCTAGCTGCTGCATTTTCAACCATCTGTAGTTTGTTTATTAAGCATGCAGAACAACCGCCCAATAAAGCATTACAATAATCTAACCTTGAGGTCATAAATGCATGAATTAACATTTCTGCATTTGACATTGAGAGCATAGGTCTCAGTTTAGATATATTGTTAAGATAAAAAAGCAGTTTTACAAATGCTAGAAACGTGGCTGTCAAACGAGAGATTGTTGTCAAATAGCGCACCTAGGTTCCTGGCTGATGACGAAGAATTTACAGAGCAGCCATCGAGTGTTAGACAGTGTTCTAGGTTATTAATTTTGGGGGTTTTAGGTCCGATAATTAACACCTCTGTTTTTTCAGAATTTAGCAGTAAGAAATGACTTGTCATCCAGTTTTTTATATTGACTATGCATTCCATAAGTTTCTCAAATTGGTGTGTTTCACCGGGTTTCACAAGTTGTTAGTACTGTGGCCTGAATGTAGTTTGATCGTATTTATATTTGCCTTAAAAAAAATAATTCAAATAAGACACAAACTGCAATTTGAAAATCTACAATGTCCCACAAATGTCTTTTGTTTTTGCAGCAAAAATATCAAACCATTATTCTTTCTGGAAATACATAACATTCATATATTTTTTAGCATTGTTTGCATCTGGTTTAATATCTTCACACTGGTATATCCTGTCTTGCTATTTTGGCTTTTCCTCAGACAACGTTTTTTTAATTTTCTTATACATTCTTCTGAATTTTATTGGCTACTTTATCAAAGGAACTAGCTGGTAGCCCTCAGCCTTCTCTGGAATAGCCAGTACCTGAGACTTTTGCCTGACTCCAGATTACATCAGCATGTAATTGTCCAAATGTTAACAGAATTCCACTCTCTGATGTGAGACAGATCGTTAATCAGAGTGTCTGACTTGCCTCCTACAGCACCAGGTCTAGACATGTTAGGCAGCAGTCAGAAAATCCTGCACTTCCACTGATGTCCATGTTTTTTTTTTTTTTTGCTTGACAAAATGTTATATCTACGCCCCCAACTACACTTTACTGCTAGATTGCAAAGGAAACTTCTCGAGTATTGTCCATTTCATGGCTTAAGATAGAAAAGCCTTATAAGATCGACATGCCTGAGAACATTTATTTTGTCTATCATAAAGTTCTCATGAATACTACATTACAACATATCTTTCAGTCTCACTGATCTTTGAAGGTGATATATCATCCATTTCTTGTAATAACTTGCTGAATGTATTCAATGGAACAATTTTCATCTTTGATGGCAAACATTTTTATATTTAAACATTTTATCTGTGTGTTCAGTGGAATGTATTGTTTTCTCTCCCTAGATTTGTGCGGTGTGTTTGGAGGAATTCAAGCAGAAAGATGAGCTGGGAATCTGCCCGTGTAAACATGCCTTTCACAGAAAGTGAGTAACCTGGCATATGTTGTTTTCTAAAAAGAGGAACATTTCTGCACCGCTAGCAGCCAGCACCAAACAATTGTAGTGGTAGTGTTGGACGCTTAAAAACGGATTGTTTTAGAAATCCCAATTCTGCTAGTGGCATAGATTACATAAAGTGCACACTTAAAACCTTAAATTAAATGCAAATTTGCAGTGTTACATGGGATCTTCTGCCATTGATCTAGCTGAAAAGTGTCTGACTCACCCATCTTCTCCTTCACCACTTTGCTGTATGTCAGAGTAAATGCCAAAGTAAATGTCAGAGCAATGCTTGGACATTTATCAGAGGGGTGGGGAGCTCTCTGTTCTTTTTAAACATTTCAACATTTGTAGTTTGCTTCGATGGGAAACCAGCCAATCTTTATAGCTTAAATGGGTCACTGAAGTGAAGTCAAATATTAAATGGTAAACTGGTAATGACAGCAGTTAATTATTTAATGAATACATTTTTATTTCTATATCAATTCATATATATATATATATGAATTGTATAATATAATAATAATAATAATATAATATATATATTATTTTTATTTATTTTTTACAATCAATGCAGTATGGCCATAATGTATGCTATAAAATTAGGCCCTAAATAAACTACATGAAAATATAATATAATGTGACATGAAATCACTTGATACATATAATTTGCATGTCATGAGCTGCAGGACATTCCCTTGAAAAATCCTCCTAAAATTATATTATACTTAAAGAAATAGATTTGAACTATTAATAAAGGACAGAAAACCTGTCAGTGAAATAAAAATATTAAAACTGTAAATATAAATTATTATTAAAATGATAAAATCATAAAAATGATTAATTGGATATATGATTATTATTATTGTTGTTGTTGTTGTTTGGATGCATATTGATTATAATGGACTGTTATTGAAATACAGAGAGGTGTCAATTAGCATGAGTCAATTGTGAAATAAACATATTATTAAAACTGTAAATATAAATAATGATTGAAATAAAATAATTATAATTATGAAATGGATCAAATATTATTGCTATTAATACTGTTGTTTTTGTTGTTCGGATGCATATTGATTATAATGGGCTGTTATTAAAATACAGGGAAGTTTAAGAGTTTTTTTATTTATTAGTATGATTAAATTGTGACATAAAAATATTATTAAAACTATAAATATGATCAAATTGATAAAATTCCTTAAAAGAACCCAAACTGCTCCTACATCCCAACTGTGCAAGTGGTTAAATGGGGACTTCTGTATCATAGATCTGTTTGTGTACCCAATGGGACCAACACAGCCTAAAATAGGACGGTGAATTATTCATCAGTGCAGAAATAGCAACATCTCACTCAGACTAACCCGAGATTCAGTCTCACATTCCACATGGGCTTCCTGCGAGGAGAAGACACACAGTCCTGAGACATCACATAAGATCACTTTAGACTTGCTGTCAGGAGCATTATTGGTAGTTTTGGTTAGCGGAATGTCTTTGTAGTGGAATACTCTACTGTGATCTGGGAAATTTGGGGCAGATTATTATCTAGTTGGCTTTTCATCTTCTAAATTGTCTTTGTATCTCTCTCAGGTGCCTTATTAAATGGCTGGAGGTGAGGAAGGTATGCCCGCTGTGCAACATGCCGGTCTTGCAGCTGGCGCAGCAGCAGAGCATGTCCGAATCTGTGCCCCCGACGCAGCAGCCTCTGCCCGGAGTGGAGAACCTGGTGTAGCCCCTCCTGTTTCTCCTAAAAATGTGACCACGACTACCTTCACACTCCCTCCTGTACAGGTACACGCTCATATCCAAGGAGAGAGCGCTGGATTTGTGCCCGGAGCCACGGTGACCTGTGACCTGCATATGTTTATGTCCTGCCTTGGTGGCTTTACAAAGGACCCCCCCCCCCCCCCCCCCCCCCCCCTCAAATTACAATAATAGATGATTTACTCAATCTATCTTATTTGGGTTTGGCTTTTTTTCCTGTGGGATAGTGAATAAGAATTAAGTTTACTTGGCCAAGCCATGATTAAAGTAACCGCTCCACACCAAAGCACTTTTTTGAGGACACCAGTGAGAGGTAAATAAAAGACAAGGACTAAAAAAAATTACATTAAAAATACATTAAGGAAAACAGAAATTTCTTTTTTTAACTACAGTTTTTTTTTTTTTTTTTTTTAACAAGCACTTTACCTAAACTCAAACCTAGTTGCTTGTGATAGTAGCAAGATCTTGTTTTATATTTTATGATTCCAAACTTTTTTAGAGCCACAGAGCAAACCATTGGTTTTATTTTCATTAGAGAGGGTTATGTTTATAATGTATATTAAAGGGATAGCAGCTCTCCAGTGTGTATATGTTTGTTTGTGTGAGTGTTTATATATTGACAGTCAGTATGGCTGTATCAATAGATATGGTTTGTAGTGACTTTTAGCTGGTGGCCAAAACAAATGTGAATGCAGAGTTTGTCTTATTAAGGTCAGGATGTGACCCCAGCAGTATTTGATCTGTGGGCGTCTTTATATTTGAAATGCTTTTTAACTGAGGGCTGTGTTAAATACACACAAATACACACACACACACGTCAGTACATTTGAGTTCAAGGCCGTATTCGATGAGAATTTGAACATAACCAAAAAGGCTAAAGCAAAAGAAACGACAAACAAAACAAAAAAAACACCAGTGGTCTGATACTAGGGCTGGGCGGTATATCGAGTTTGTACGATATATCGATATATTTTTTTTATAAGCGATACGGTATGAAGTAATACTGTTTATATCGATATAGTTGGAAAAATATCTAGGGAGGACACAGACTGAACTGCTACGGAGAAAGTGCGTAGTGCAGTTTGGTCTAAACATGTGACAAGCTTTAGATGAAGGGCTTTTAAAAAAAACTTGTAAGATATAGTAGCCTATAGCCTAGTTAAGTTTCAGTTCAGCGGCTCGGACAGAAAGGCTGCGTGTGCCACTGACAGAGACTCGCTGTTTAATGTGTTTGAGATGTGCTGTTTTCCTAAATGCATAACTTACATTTCACAGGCATATCCTCCATCTGTAAATGTTAGAAAGCCATGGAAATATTTCCATTTTGCCATCAGAAGTGCATGAGCCTTTTGCTTTGCGATTCTCCATGAAACTTCAGACTTCATTCAGAACGAGCAGAGCGCAATAATTCTGACTAAAATATATATTTTGCTGAAATATTTGTAGTTGGACAATAAATGTAACGCATGTAGAATTTTAAACCTACAAGTAAGTGTATTTGTATGATAGCACTAACTGTAATGTGACTGTAATGGGGTAAACAAAATTGCCTTACTTAGACTTTTAATTAGTTTGTGCTTTTTTTATTATTTTCATTTTTAGTTTAGTAAATTTAACTTCTGCTTCAAAATACCGAGATATATACCGTATACCGCAAATCAGCCAAAAAATAACGAGATATGAATTTTTGCTTATATCGCCTAGCCCTATCTGATACACATTATTGTCACTCAAACTTTAGCAGATGTTTATTATGCCGGCCCACACTTACTGCTCTAAACCCCTTCTGTTTTCACTAAGTCTTCATAGTTAAAGTATTAGTCAGTTTCTGGCTTCATTTTTCCCATCCACAGTCTTCTTTCAGTTTGTTCATCTGCAGAGTTTTGCAGATGTGTTATAGCACTAATGGAAATAGTTACAAATTAAATGAGGGGTTTTAACCAAATTTAAACTGAACAAAGTATTTTTGTCTTTTATGAATTATTGCGCAAATCTGGGGCTTTATGCCCCAGGTACTGTTGAGACTTATCATATGTCCCTAGTTATTACATATCTCACATGAAGCTGTGGCTCTATGCAAAACAGCCAATGTGTGTGTGTGTGTCTGTGTGTGTTCGTATGGCTCTCATATTGTGCTACATAGCTTTCTGAAAATATACTTGGCATAAAGCCCCAGATCTGTCTCCAAGAAATATTAATAAATGAAATGCATCTCTAGTGAGGCAAATCAAACTAGACAGGCGACAGAAACAAACTGAGATTTGACCTGAAGTTGCATACACAATCTAGTCTAGTATCATTCCAGCATCTTTCAGTGAATCAGTCCAGCACAACATAGAATCCTCAGCCATTAAGATCAATGACCAGCAGGTAGATTCAGTCAGCAGGAAAGGCCGTTTTTTATTCTCTGTAATATAATAGAAGCTCTGGCTCTTTCCTGCTCTATTATACCGCTATTTTGCAGGTCATCCCAGCAACCTGCCATAGGGTCCGACTGGGTCTCTGAGCCCTCCATGTTAAGCCACTCTAGAAGGGAAATATGTATGATATTATGTATATGGGTTGGCCACAACACCACAAATGATGCCAGATGTGAAAACTTCATTTTGATGCCAAGCAGAATTATCTGACGCAAGTAATGTTTTATCTAAACCTAAACTAAATCAGCACTGGTTTGGTTTAAAGTGCTGATTAAATGGTTTACTACCCATTCATTGCCCACCACATTCTGCAATGTATCTTCGTGTTTTTGAAAGGCTAGATACAGATTGTGAATTAAGTTGAGCTTATTTAATTTTAATTTATTTGAATTTTTTCATTTGCATATGCTGAGTGTATGAAGCAATTAAAATGCATTTATTTTGGCTTTTTATGTTTGGTTTGCTCTGGTACTGTCTTAACAAAATGTAAAACACTGAGGGTTTCCTTTAGACTTGTAATTCCATCTCATGGACAAATATTGTTGAGTCCTAAATTAGGATGTCTCCTTCATCTCTGTGGCGTTTGTAACACAGCAGGTCTTAAAGAGTCACGCTGATCACAATTGTAACTGTGTCAATATAATGTGAAAGTAGTTGATTGTGTCTAAAATCAAGAATTACTGCACTTTTTCATATTCTTCCATTCTGGTGCCTCTCCACTGAGGCAGAAGTGAAATGGGGCAAAAAAAAAAGAAAAAGTTATTTATTGTGTGCTTATGTTTAAAACCCGTAACTTTTCAGTAGTACTAACAGCTCTATGTTAGTGCTAATGCAGATTAAGGCTTTGTGGAGATTGTTAAAAGCTATTTCAAAATCCACAATCAGTTTGAAAACATATCTAGAAAACTGGAGGTCAAATTAGCGTTTATACTGGAGTGATAGGTTACATTTTTGCTCAATATATTCAAACTAATGTTTTGTACTGATCATTACTCCGAGTGCCATATTTGGTTGACCAGTTATATCTTGAAAAGGCAAAATTACGATTTCAGTTGTAACTTCTGTATGTTCCTAACAGGCATTTTAGACTAGATTCAGATTTTATTGTTGGAAAAAAGGCTGTTGGGAATATATTGGCAGTATTGTTCTGTTGTAAAGTAGTCGTTTCATAGAATGTGGTCAAGAGTCACTAAGGCACATGACGCAATTCAAACATTTTTATCATTTCTATCCAAACTGCCAATGTATCAACTATCCCAAAGTCATTGTGAACCACCATGACAATTGGACATTGTTTCAATTCCTCACCACTCTTTTACCTCATTCTGAGATAACCTAAGCTTGCTCCACCCCTCACCATTGTGACCTCACAGATGTAAACATGAGCCCCACCCCTTCTTACCACAGTCTTGTTTTAACACTGCTAATGTTTGTGAATCTCACAAACATGTTTGTAAAAGTAAGAATTCTGCAGCAGAATATTTTCTGTACAGTATTTGTAAACTATATTTTTGTATATTTAATCAACATTTTGAAGAAAAAATATAAAAAATGCAAAGATGCTTTTTTTTTTCCTTTTGCTAATTTTGTGTTATATTCATTAAAATATGTTGCATGTGACTGACTTGAATTGTAAATAAAGTTGCCAAGTTTTTTGAAATAAAGAATATTTGTTGTCATTCTTAAAACTAAAAAAAGAAACATTGAAGAGCAGCATTACAATAAATATGTAAGAGGCTAGTAGATAGTTTTACTTAAGTTGTCCTCTAAGCAAGAAATGAAATCAAATATTGAAACTAATAGCAGTTCCTGCATTTGGATAAAAAAACATTTGCACACTTGTATTGATTAGTGATAGAGAAAAATGTCTGATATATTTAGAAACATTTATATGCATTAAATCATTTTTAATTTTAAAATTCACTTTGATGCAAAAAAAAAAAAAAAGTGTCATGTTTATCACTTTTCTTGCACTTATTTTAATCACAGGAAACTTTATGGGCTCTTTAAGTAGGCATTAGATCTTGCTTCACTTCTACATTTTCCCCCCTTTGGACAATTTGCATACATTAATTTGGGACTGATTAAAATTTTTGACTTTTAATTAAAATTATGACTCATTTGAATAGGCCTTTATCACTAGTCCGCGTGTCGTCACATCCGGCTCTGATTAGTAGCCTGCTTTGTCAATGGACAGACGCCAGTTTTGTGAAGAAAATTAAACTAATTTAGTTTAGTTGAACATTGACGCAATAAACGTCAATGTTAAAACTGTGTATTTATACCGATTCCATACCATGTATCATGTCATCCTTCATTGTAATGTGTAACATTAGCCAATCTGAGTCTCGAGATGCAAACCAGTAATGTTTTTTCCTAAGCACATTTATAAAAATTACTTAAATGTCCGAATTGAGGCCTAATCCTGGCTTGGTCTAAGTCCTGTCTGTGAAACAGGGCCCAAATTTGCCCTAAACCTTTCATTTAATCCTTCTATACAGCCTTTAGTCATAATTCATGTTTTAAGCTTTGGCTATTTCTAATGCTTATTAATGTGATATGTTGTTTGTATAGTTTTCTCGCTGTTCTGTAATGAAATAAGGTGATCAGACAGTGAAGAATTGCCTATACACAAAGTATGCCTCGCGCGCTCCTGTTTAAGTCACGAAATACGCATCGGGATATCGTGACAACATATTCCTTCGTTTCATAATACTCACTTAATTGTTGTAATCTGAGATTGGTGTCTTTAGAAGACATATATGTGCTGAATTCTACATAAAGAGTGTTATGGGCACAGCCGTTGATAGAGGCTCCAGTGGAAGTTCTTTTATGCTACTATGTGATAAAGGCACCGATTAATATCAGTGGATAAAGGCCTATTGCGACTCATTGCTCTCAAGAACCTACTTGAGTGGTGTATTTTGGTAGGATATTTTTTCAGCACTACACACTCTCTGAAGACTATCCTTTCGTAATGATGAATTTCAATTTTCAGATCTGTCACCAAATAAATAATGTGTGCATCTTCAGTGTTATTTGAAAAATGCTCAGCAACTTCTCGTCGTCTGTTTTCCTTTGCACAAAAGAAGGTCAAGGATATAGATTCTGCAAACATCTGGTAATTTTCTGCATACGTAAGCTTTATGTAGTAGCCTATACCTGCTCATTCTCTTCTACGTTTAATAGGGTGGTAAGATTTTCCCCAACCCCGAAACAGGCCTACTCCTTACCCAAAAACACCCATTGCATTGTGCCCCCGTCACATTTTAATCTGAAAATGTAAACATCTAGTTACCAAATAAAGTTCACTCTTTATCCGAAAGGCCAGTAACCCTTTACTCTTTACATATTTACTCTGTTCTCCAGCCTACTGACCCACTAACTAAATCTCGACGTGTTTCGCCTGCTACCACCACGTGCCTAAGAAACACAACACAATTCTCTAGTGATAAACAAAACAGGAGAAATACAGCTATCCGTTTCTTGAATTGCTCCTTACACACACACACACACAACTTCCACAGGCACTAAACTAAGTGATAAAACAACGTTTACACATAAACAGTTATATACTTTGTGTATGTGTAACTAAAAACCTTGAATCATTTACTAAATCCATTCGAAAGCCACGTTATTTTTCGCTTGCTTACACGGTGCACTACTGACCTCTGGCGGACATGCTGTTTTTAGTGTTCGTGAAATCAATCAAATCGATGTGAAGTGAAAATTACTTACATTTTAACGACTAAAGACGTGTAAACACAACAATGCACAGCAAACAATGGGCAGCCCTAGGCAAAAACACTTGTGTTTTTAATAAGAAACATTTGTTGACAATGATTTGGTCCAAATATAATAAAAGCACCCTAAATGATGCTGCCTGAGGACACACTTCACCCCCATTCCATTTTATTTGGCCTACAATTATACTTCTCACAGAGGCAGCTGCGTGTAAAATCCATTTTACCATTTTTGGTAACATTTTAGAATAATGGTCCGTTGTCAGCAAGTAACTATGCAGGACGTAATAGGTTAACACTGTAGCCTACTAATATGGAAGCAAGATTAACTAAGCAGTAAGTAATTGCAAATTTATGACAAAGGTAGTTCCTTATTAGGTATTCAATAATTACTAAATAAAAACATCCTCACTTGCAAGTTAAACAACTTAACCCCTCACTAATACTCAAGTGGGCTGACAAGGTGATAGTTAGTGAGGGGTTAACATGGTTTTCACTTCAAAATAATGGTCCAGATCACTATAGTTCCTGTGGACTGACAAGGTAATGCTTGTGTATTTACTAAAGGGTTCACTTGTCTTTTTTTTTTTGGGGGGGGGGGGGGGGGGGGGGGGGGGGTATAATCACAAATTAGTTTCCACAAAGAATCCATTTGAGATGCAAGCTTCTGAAGAAGACTATGTTCAGAATAAAAAAGACAGTATGCTTTTTAGACATGTTACTGCTGTGAAAAAATAATTGATTGTTCCTTATTAATTTGTCATGTTTAGCAAGTAGTTCTAAATGAGGATATTTTTATTTAGTAGTTATGGAATAGCTACCTAACGAACTACTTTTGTCCTAAATTTGCTATTACTTAATGCTAAGCTAATTTTAATAAAGTTGTTTTTCCTGTCTTCGGAGTGACTATTTACAAAGTGTTTGAAACTTGTAACAAATTGGTGCAAAAATAAATAAATTGTGCTTAAAAGCTTTTTTTTTTTTTTTGTCATTCCCATATATAATGTAACAGAGTGCATGTAATACAAAGACCTCTTCACACAATATGAGTATATGTATCAGATTTTTATTATAACTCATAGAATATGCCTGGAACAAAATGGCATGAGATTTTGGAATGTAATCGATTCCATCACACATTTATACTCAACTTTTCGCAAACTGGGATAACCGGTCAAACAGACAATAAGGAATGTTAATAAGCAGGCCACGACAAAAAAAAAAAAAAAAGGAGAAAAAAAAAAAGGTCTGCAGCTGTTCCCACAAGCAAGAAAAGAGTTTAATCATGAACATTTTCCAATAAATATTAACTAACTTCAGGTGATGAATTGCCTTTTTGTGCAACGGCAGAGAATGTGCAGGGCATTCATTAAATAACGTCTATGCAATCTGTTGGTATAAAAAAAAAAAAGCAACACATTCAACTTGTGTTGCCAGAAGATGTTTGAGGTAATGCATGAAAGCAGTTCAGACAGATGGGCATAAAATACAATCATTCAAATGAGACCCAAGATGTAATGACAAGCCAAGAAGTATCATGGCTAAATAACATCATGGCACAAAGCTGAACATTGGAAAAGCAATATATATTGAAAAATCAAGAACTGAATGCCATATTCACGGATACAGTAGCAGAAATAAATAAAATAAAACAGATAAATTAAAGGCATTTAGATGTATACATTGTTATATAATCATTCCAGGGCTGTGGAGTTTGAATATGGCTGTTTAGATTGTGAATTATGTTTCTATGTCGAGGCTACAAAACTTAATGGAACAAAAAGCTAATACTCCACTATTAATAAATCATCTGTTTGTAGATTGACATACTTTTAACAATAGGTAATTGCTTTGATTGTTACAATTACAGCTACACATGAACTGTCACAACATCTGGCACCTAACAATAGCTAACACCACTATAACTGATTGTTTCAAGAAGTTCTGCTTAGTGGTACAAAAACAATGGTTATGCTTATGTTAAAGTTATATTTATCTTTCTGAGTGCTTCAGGTTTTCGGCTAACGTGGCATTCTGTGATTGTTCCCTTTTTCTTCCTTCCCAAGTTACAATCAATTTCAATATCTGTCAGTTTATTACAATCTGTTCAGATGAATTCAGTTCCAGGTTTGGGTTGGTCACATAGTTCACAAACTCTTTTAGTCTATTTTTAGTCAAATAAAATGTAATATTCAAAGTGCTCAGTCCACACACTATTACCCGGCACCACTTACTTTAAAGCAAATCAAGTCAAAAAATAAATAAAAACATGATTAAAAGTTTTTACATGACCAAGCAATTATATTTATGTAGCTATTTATTTTTATATTGTCTGTTATTGCTGTGCATCAAATAAGACCACTGTGAGGGCTTCATAAAAAAAAAAAAAAAAAAAAAAAAAAATCACTAAAATTATTAAACGGACTGATCACATGAGGCATGGAAAGCTGATAGTGCAAAGATTAGGAAAAGAGGAATTACACATGAATTATACGAAACCAACCATCACAGAGCACTGGAAGTGCTCTGATAAAAAAAAGTGCATTACATATGTCAGATTCTTTATGAAGGCTCGACATTAAACAAAATAGAACATCAACGGCTTAATACTAAGCATTAGCAGTTACTTTTTATCATTATAATGGTGCAACGGTTGCTCAGTCTAAAAATGAAAGGCAGCAAGCAGTAATCCAAAGCACTCAGATCTAATAATCTAATAACATCTACAGCAGAACAGTTGAAAAGGCAACATGATATATATATATATATATATATATATATATAATGCTTTAGCACAAACATGCCATCATCATAGACATCTCTTTTATAGAAATAAATAGTTGAAATAAACTGTACTCTGTTTTTAAATTATTTCCATCTCTATAGGACTCTGATACACATTCAATATAAAGCATCTATCATACACAGCATACTGCAAATACCTTTGAACTCTGAAAGTCATCTGGTCAGTACGGCCACCACACGGGGAAACCACTTGTGGGCGGATATCCGTTAAATGCTTCAGGTTATCTCTTTCCTTAGGTTGCTTTTCAAATATTTACACCGTTTGTAATTCCTTCCTATAGAAACAACATATACATACAGTTTTTTTTAAAGTCTTCAGAAGACAAGAGTGCCAGCGCACTCGAAAATTCATGGTGTGGGGTTGTGTGTGGAGTAGGTTGCCCTCTTCCACATCTGCAACTTCTTTCTTGAAGATGGTTTTGCAGTTTCCATTCTGGTCCACATTGTCTCATTTTAAACAGCCATCCTAAAGTAAACCCAGGCAGTTCGTTTGAATACCCATAATGTGTTTTAAGACAGGAAGTAGAACGTTGCACCATAGAAGTGCTCGCCTTGACTAAAGCACTTAAGAGTAGAGAATTTGGACTGTGTGATTTCAGCTCAGACACTGGCCAAGGGGAGCAGCAATGCCTGATGGGTAATGATACAGCACTGAGACCAGTACTTGTATCAGTTTTATTGCATCAGCATGTTTTTTTAAAAAAGAAACTTGATGAGAATGGCATTTTCTAGTTTCTTTGTATGACTGACTTCCAGCTAAAACGCATTTAAGTGCTTTATCACTCATTTCTAGAGTAAACGTAGAGTAATACTCCAACAGAAAGCAAAACCTGACATGTCATACCATCTACTTAAAAACGCACCAACAATATACCGGCATAAATTAAAAAAGTTAACTCACAACACTGGCCTTGACAAAACGAGGCTATAAATATTGAATATTTTTTTTCATTTTGTAGTCTGACATGGCCTAATATGGCTATTGATAACTAATTTCATATTTCCAACAAAGAAACAAAGCCAAACCCTAACCTACACAGGTTTTGTAGATTCTGTAAAGAAGCTGTATATATTTAGTTTTTAACCCTTCTATTCGATTGTGCAGTGTGTACATTCAGAATTCTCCATTCAGCACCGTCTACCTTTAGAACATGGAAAGTAGCATCTGAAATCAATAGAGCAGATGGAGAAGTGATCCATTCAGTTGCACCAGCCCGAGTTCCACAGAGAAGTAAGTGATGGAAGAGATGGCGATCTTGACATCTGCGGTGAAACAGTAGGGTTACATTGGAGCTTGTCTCTATCCCTCACTATTCGCCCTTAAATTCCTTTAGGTAAGTGCACACCTTGTAGGGTATGACTTAACACCTTTTAGACTAATGGCACATTGGGTATGACCAAAATTCAACCTTAAAAACTAAATGTCGGAGCTATGGATGGCACATTATGGAGAAGGCATTGCAAATCTGTCTGGAACAACAGATCCAATGATGAGAAACATTCCCTTGCCAGAGTGACCCTGGTCATGGGAATACGGCTAAAGGACTGGAGGGTCTGACACAAACACAAAAAGCTTGGCTTCTTCATTCGGTTTCAACTTGCGCTTAAGGACACAAGATAACTGCAATTAATAGTAATTTCTGTGGAGACATGGCTTCCCCTACATATAGTCTCGGTAAGCCATGTCTGAAGCTGGTGATTATGTTATGTTGATATTTGTCCTAGTAATATAGCATCCAGTTCGAAGAGTGACACTCTTAAGTGACGACTATTGAATGAATGCGTCTCTTTGCTGAACATCGGGGGAAGCAATCGAGCTGATCACACAAACACACACTCCCAGATTACTAATTCACCCATGTGCATTTTCAATTTGTGCTGTTTGGATTTCACGTTGATTTTATGATTCAGGTCAATCTCGAATATGAGACTGCTCCCTCCTGCAGCTCTGTGCTCTGAAGAGAGACGTCATGTTCTCTGAGATCTTATTAAAAGTTTAGTGCGTTTGGAAAATAATTGGGTAACTGCTGGAACGGCATCCATGGCAAGTAATTATGCCTTCTCGTAGAGTTTGTTCGTATTGTCTTCACAGACTCTACTTGGTTGCGTCATGTCAAATCTAACAGATGCGCCCGTCTTGGAGTGGTAGATTGGTGTTTAGAGTTCAAACTGAAGCGGAAGTGTTTGATTCTTCCTCGTTTCTTCGAGGAGAGAATGACTCGATCAGGTTGAAATATTCGGTGAACCTTTCTGTGGCTCTGGCCTCAACACAGCAGTTAGCACAAGCCATCAGCCTTCACATGGAGGATTTTGGAGAAACCAGGTCTTTTTCTGAGTGCCTGAGAGGAGAAGACAGAAAGGATATAAAGGAACAGGGGTTATATTTCTGTAAATATGTATAAGTACAGTATTATGTTGGGTACATGTTGGGCACTAAGGAAAAGAGTAAACAATGTAAAAAAAATTAAAATGAGAAAATACAAGAGTCAAGTCAGGTCTGATTTGGTGAGACATTTCAGGATTACATCGATCGCTGCTCTGGCGAAAAAACAACAGCATAAGTGTTGTATTGTGAACTAAAACTTCAAAATTGTTTTTGGTAACTGAAATATTGCCGAAATAATAAGTATTAAATGCTAAACTTAAGACTATTTATTCTGGTTAATTAGCAAGGCAACATTTCTAATTTTTACTTTTTTTCTATGTTTAAGTACTAAAATTACTAAAACTAAAACGAATATAAATGAAGATAAATATAAATGTAATTAAAAAATAAAAATAAAATAAAAGATTTAAAAAGCATAAAAGCGTAAAATAAACATAAAAATGGGAAAATATAAAAAGGCTGATTAAAAATATGAATAAACACTATAATAGAATATAAATAATACTACAATAACACTGAATTCTATGTTTCAGCCATAGTTGGCAATACAGAGATCAACATTCCATAGTATATCTTAAAATTTGAATTACAATTCTGCATTCTATTGCTACATCAATTCAAATCCAATTCAGAAACTGGAATTTAAAGGATGAGTTTTCAGCTCAAGGTCTGCATTTAAAGTCACACCAGAGGTGTTCAGCTGAGATTAGGACTTTGCTTTATGCAGACCAGTCAAGTTCTTCCACACTGACTGAATCAATCATTTCTTTTTGAACCTTGCCTTATACACAGAGGCGCTGTCATGTTAGAATAGAAAAGGGTTCTGTCCAAACTGTTGCAATAAAATTAGAAGCACACCATTCCCTAGAATATCATTATATGCTAAAACATTAAGATTTGTACTCATGGAAAGTCAAACCTGTTCATTAGAAATACTTTTGGCAATATAGTGTATCTCTGAATACAAAATGGAAAAAATGCATGGCAATGCAGCATTAAAGTTACATAATCTGAGATTTTAAAATATCTCCTGGTAATCATAATCTACGCGTGTATCTCAATGGGTTTAACTGATCCTGTGAAGTGATTAAAGGGTATTTTGCTTTTTACAAACTTTCATCGGCAGAGCCACATGGAGGAGCCAAATCACTGAGAGGATATAGAGCTGGACATTTGAGGACACTATAAATTGCTTGCACACTGATGGTGGAAATAAACCGTGGGCAGTTTCTGAACAAGTACTGTACAAAATATTTTTTGAGCCTCTTATGGAAATGATATATGATGAGCAATGCACTCTGTCATCTACAGCAGCCCATTTCAGCACAGCTTGTGTAAGACATCCTGCAAGTAACTTTAGCTTGAGTTTTCACGTGGGTGGGTGTAACCCCACTTCCACCTTCTCTCCCAGCTTATTATCTATAGTCAGAACAGAGAAGAGGCAGCTTCCTGCGTCCTCAAAGAAAGCAAATGGATGAGATGAATCACTTGCATTTGACTCATGGCTCCCCAACACGACAGCTGTGAGAGGTTCTTCTGCTTTCACTTACTCATCTTTATCGCTGTCTCAGACAGGAAACCCCATGGCCTAAGACTAAATTACTACCGAACAGCTTTAGCAGGTAATTTTAGTCTGGCAGTGGATAACCAGATATGGATGGGTCACATTTTTTGATGGCCTCAGATCAGACAGTCTCAAAAACCTATCTATGGCAATTATTCCATACCTGCAGCTTGTTCACCATTTCATCAAAGAGTTTTCTGGCTTCGGGACTGTTAGGGTCTTCAAAGTAATCTTCTATACCGATCTGGACTACAATAGACTTCAGGTTACGGCACACACCTGTGAGTAAGAGAGTGAGGGCAGGGAGTCATTTTTACAGGAAGAGCGGGCGTATTTCATGTAATTCATAGCTCCAAATCTAAAGATATCACCAAATCCCACGTTTAATCTGAATTTATGATCACACTCATTCACTGCAGAAGAATATTCCTTAGTTATCTTGCAATCCATTAAATGCTAATTAAAAATGCAATAAATTATTAAGAATTAAATTATTTAAAAAATGTTATATTAATAAAGCATGATTCAAAATCTCTGCCTTTGAAATCAGGCTTCCACTGGTTGATACTTGGTTTAGATGTACAAACTGAATACCTATTCATTGAAATACAATAATAATGAATCAGGATCTGAATCAGTGAGTGTGGACTCACTGTTGAAGTGAAGCAGAGCTTTAGGAGTAACAGGAGTGGAGGTGAGCACCAGCATCTCCAGACCCTTCAGTCCCTCCCGGCACATCTCAGCAGACACTTCCTGATTGATCTCACTGACGTGGTCCAACTCTAGCACCTGGAGCCTCATGCAGTTCCTTGCTGAAGATAAAAACACACAAACAGTCTATTGGCACACTGGTATACAACTGCATTAGTCATGGAAAAAAACAACAGCAAAAAACTTGGCTCCAAAACTACAAAAAGCACAAAAAAAACTGATTGTGCACTATATTTAGGGGCGCACAGGAAGAGAACAACTCACAAAACAGATGCAGTGCTTCTGAAAAGAGAGACACTGAGGACAGTAATTGGAAAAGAAATGGAACAAAATAGTTGAAAGGTTTGAGAGAGAAAAAAAATCTGTTTAACTTTCTGATCAAGTTCTTAAGTGGTCTATGTACGGCTGAGATGATTTGTACATAGCTAACTGCAGTCTTGCGATTCAGAAAGGTTAAACCATTAAATCTAAATGAGGATGGTACAGTAAAGTAGTATAAATAACAAGCAGAGTACAAAACGGCTCCTCTGCTATTTATAATCTATTTATAGTAAAATTGTATAGCATAAACATGCCTCCGGTTTACTCACAGCAGCATGTTAAAAGTGTCATTTCCGAAGTCTCTTTATCCCAGTTTTTAATGTGAATAACAAGTTACACTTGAGTGATGTTCTCTAGCAATGCTGATCTGAGAACAACTGTAGGGTAGTGTAATAATTAGATACATAAGTATTTTTAAGGGATGCTGGTCATAAATGAGAGCAGAAGAGGTGTCAATAACCAAAACATATGTATTGCTTTTGAGAGAAAAATGAAGTAAAAACGGATAAAAAAAAGAAAAAAAGAAATACACTATAAAAAAGTTTCCTATTTAAAAATGTTTTTTTTTACATAATTCGTGACAAAGCTGAATTTTCAGCAAGCATTACTCCAGTCTTCAGTGTTACACGATCCTTTAGAAATCATTCTAATATGCTGATTTGCTGCTCAAGAAATATTTCTGATTATCATTGTTGAAGACAGCTGTGCTGCTTAATAGTGAAATGTGGAAAATAGGATACATTTGTTTCAGGATTTGATGAATAGAATAAAAAAAGAATGTTCAAAAGAATAGACTATTTAAAATAGGCATTTTTGTAACAATGTAAAAGTCTTGACTGCCACTTTAGGTCTTACTAATTTGCCCTCCAAAAGTATTGGAACAGTAAGGCCAATTCCTTTATTTTTGCTGTAGACTGAAAACATTTGGGTTTGATATCAAAAGATGAATATGAGATGAGAGATTAACATTTCAGCTTTTATTTCCAGGTATTTTCATCTGGATCTGATAGACATCTTAGAAGATAGCACCTTTTGTTTGAACCCACCCATTTGTTGTCAAACCCAAATGTTTACAGTCTACAGCAAAAATAAAGGAATTGGCTTTAGTGTTCCAATACTTTTGGAGGGCACTGTACATGCATATCAAGAAATATTAAATCCTGTTATTGTTAGGTCTGTTTCCTCCAAGTTGTAAACTGAATGGCAAACACACTTTATTTTAAGGTCCCATTCTCAGTATTAACACACCATTAGCTGCGACTTTTGCCTCAGTAAACTGAATTTGCTGCTTATTAATAGTTAGTAAGTTAGTAGTTAAGTTTAGGAATTGGGTATGATTAGGGATGCAGAATATGAGCTTTATAAGTACTAATAAACAGCCAATATAGTATCAATAGGAATGCTAATTTAATAGCAACTATTTAATGGTGAAATTTGGTCCCTATACTAAAGTGTTACCGCAAACACTAGTTTACTTTCACTCACCCAAAGAAGCCAATCCCTGTATGCCACAGCCAGCTCCACCCACACCCAGCGCTCGCAGATGTGGCCAGCATCTGCCAATGGTCTGCAGGCACCTGTTACTGAAGCGTGCTGGCTGCTGGCTGCAGAAAGACAATTTGCATTTCTAATATCAAAGACAAATTCTCAGAAAGAAAGATCAAATCACTTTTTATTGTCACATCACCACAGCACATTTGCCTTCGTGAGTGAAATTCTTGAGAGCGTGCTCCAGACAGTGCAGAAACAATTTACATATAGACATTACCATACATATGTACAGACTTATACAGATGACAATGTGTAATATACACATACATATACTCAGTACACACAGTGTACTATTAGACAGACATACAGATGATGTTGCATTTAAATTTATACAATGTTTAAGCTATAAAGCCATGTATAAACAAAAATCTACAACTGCCTATGAAACAAGTAAGTGTATTTCAATCCTACCATGGATGCAAAGGTGCCACCTGTAGTGAGATGATGTCTCTACAACCAGCTCCCAATGCCCAGATAACTTCCTGTCCAACAGGGTCTGTCGCACTCCTACAACATCATCAAAATCAACATCTGAGAAACTTTCTCTCTCTGCCTTTGCAAACCTTGTTATGGCCTGGCAATGGGAACTAAGCAACCAAATACACTGATTAATATCTTTATTTTTACTCTGACCTGTACTGCCCTTGGACATAATAAAAAAAAGAAAAAAAAAAGAAAAAAGCTTTTTTGCTAATATACAGCGGTGGCCAAAATTATTACAACACTAGTATTTTCACCAACTAAAAATAGTTTTAAGTCAGTTATTTCTATCTTTTGCTGTAGTGTGTCAGTAGGAAATATCAGTTTACATTTCCAAACATTAATTTTGCCATTAACTGTAATAATGACATGAAGAAACAGAACAGAGACAGACTAAATCCAGAAGATTTGTGGCAACGTCTCCAAGATGCTTCGAGAGACCTACCTGCTAAGCTACACTACTGTTAAAAGTTTTAGCCACTTGTGTAAAATGCTGTAAAATGAGGATGCTGTCAAAAACAATGTCATAAATAGATTTCTTTATCAGTTAACTTCTATGAACTAAATTAAATCAACATTTGCTGTGACCATCCTTTGAGTTTAAAGCAGCTTTTGCCCTCGGTGCACTTTCACATAGTTTTTCAGGGAGCTTTGCAGGTATGTTTCTTGAAGCATCTTGGAGACGTTGCCACAATTCTTCTGGATTTAGTCTGTCTCAGTTTGTTCAGTTGTTATTCCAGACAGACTGGATGATGATCAGATCAGATCTCTGTGTGGAGCACTGGCTGTTGTCTGACAAAAACCTCACTGGATTATTACAATTAATGCCAAAATGATTGGTTGGAAACGTAAACTGATATTTCTTACAGACACATTACAGCAAAACCATTTTTTAGCATTTTTTTATATTTTTGACCACCACTGTATGTATGAGTTTTATTATATGTGTATTATTGCATGTAACATAAGGATGTAAGAAGGCCAAAAGGATGTCTGCATCCTTAAGGGATAGATGATATAATTTATTACTGCTCACTGAACAAATAATTAAATATGCATTGGTGTAAATTGGTTTTCTAGCACAGTGGCTATTAATAGAGTTTAGGATTCATTATATTTAAATGCTTATGTATTCAAGTTTTATGAGTGAATGCAGAAGCATTGAAATAATTTTTTTCCTCCCATCTCATTTTTTAAATGTGAAATTATATCTAACAGCTAGTTAGTCGTTGTAAAAAAACTAAAACTAAAGATGTTTTCATCCTTAAAGCATACATCATCCAATTCATTGCATGATTACTTACTGAATTAATAATTAAATAGATATGAAAATTTAATTAGAGTTTATATGACTTTCATTAAAGCCTTGTAGTAAATTGGTTTCCTGGGGACAGTGCTCATTAATACAGTTTAAGAGTCATTATACAATAATATCTGCCTGTAAAATGCTGCAATTGACCAATCAGAGTCAAGTATAACACATAGTTGTGGAATAAAAGGATATACTGACAAAAAAAAGACTAAATAGTGCTCCCTTGTGGACCAACCTGTATGTGACAGCCTGTAGAGCCCTGCAATAACAGCTCGCCAACCACAGAGAGCGATCGGTCAACAGATTCGGACAATGAGACGCCTTCAGGATGAGCAGATTACTGCCAGTAGCTTTCAACAAAGCCTCCAGACCCTCCTCAAGACAGCCACTAAACACAAAAGAAAGAGAAGCTATTAACACCATCTATTAGCATGTCAGATTATACAAAATATATGGGCACTACAGTGACCAGACGTCTTAATAAAGTTATGACCCACACACAAATGTAATACACAGTACGTACATATGTTTTTGTTTCGTAATATATAATATGAAAATGTACATGAAATCTATTAGAAATTGGAAATATTTTATATATTGACATCTATGGGCCAGATCACTAACAGCATGCGCCAGCGCAAACGTCTTTTTTGGCGTTAAAATAGTACTGTCAGGATTTACTAAAACGTGCAGTGAAGGGCCTGGCCTTATTTAATATGCATTTGTAGGAGTTTCCCTTTCAGATGCAAAATTTATGGTAGGTGAGTATTAAAATGAATCACGCAACACGATTTACAAATGTTTGCGCTCGTCAAATTACTAGTGTTTGCACCATTATTTAACGCCAAAAAAGCACGTCTTGACCTATTTTGCACTTGTGTGGTAAGTAGATCACCCGCACCTGATGAGCATTAGCTCTGCTTATTTGCGACTACACTAATTTGCGCTGCACTTGGTATATTGCGTTAGTTTTTACTGTATGTAAATGAAATGCTGCATCTGTGTTCTTTAATTTGCACATTGTCAGTAAATCACCAGCAGAAATTTCCACGCTCATTGGCGCTATTTTGGAATTGCGCTCTCGCGCTAATTTGCCCTGTTAATAAATCTGGCCCTATATCTAACCCATACATATACTGTATGTATGTATAATAAATATGTCATTTACATACATATCCATAACATAAACATTAAAATGAATTGTCTCAGACAGGATATTCTAACATTAAAAAATGAGGCACTTTCAGGTTTAAATACGCAAATACGCAAATTCTATGTTTGTCATGTGAACCCCCCTGACGAACTCTTTGATGAGGTTTTCGACTGGCACTCTGGTTGAGGTGATTTAGCAGAGCAATTAACAGGCTGTTCCCTTCTCACGCTGGATCTCTGAACAAGCGCTTCACAGGTGTCAGACTGTGTGAGCGAGTGAGTGTGTATCTGTTTGGTATGAAAGAGTGATGAGAGGATCAGGGAAGAGTGCAGAAGGTAATAAAAGAGCGATGAGAAGAGGAGGAGGTGCGTGGAGCTGTGGGAAGGCAGTAGCCACACAAACAGCAGGGTCAGTGTGGTACAGTAAACAGCGGGCGCAGTGGAAGACCATGTTACCGTGTGCTCTTCAGATACTCCTCCTTTGTCTCTTTTTTGCCCCTCTGCCGGGGTTTGAGGTTCTGGAGGATGAGGGAATGCGTCTGTGTGCACCACTGAGACAGAGTGCACAGGAACTAAACAAACGCAGTGAAAGACAGAGTTAGAAAACTTGGCCTTTTTCAGGACTATTAGCAGTTGCAAAATACGTGGGCTGCAGATAATTTATGCTATACTTTTTTAACATCTCATTCAGATCTGTTAAATGTCTTTTGGGTCACTCCTACAATGCAGAACATTTTTATCTCGCCATCATACATATATACATCATAAATATATATATTTATTATAATCTTTAATAAAATATTACAATCACAATTTTTAAAGTTGACATAAAAATGATGGAAATCATATTATTATTATTTCACAATCATTTCACTATACTTATGTTTGTGCCACTTGCCTTAACATGACAATTTATTACTTATATAAATATAGTAATATATAGAGCAACTTCATCAAAATATTTTAAGCTAAATATGTTCTTTTCTTCCTGTGAAGCTCAATTATTATTTTTTTTACCAAAATACAGAACAAGCATATTATTAACTCTTTTTTTTTTTTTTTAAAAAACCTTGCTAGCCAACGCCAGCATTTTTGATGATTTTTACCTAAATTTGATGGCCTTCAGAATATTTTCTGCTATATATGGACATATTATATATCAAAATAAAGAACCGAGCATCTGCTTTAAAAAAATATATAATTTCTATATATATATATATATATATATATATATTTTATTAAAATATACCTATTTTATGTGTTCATGTTTTATCACAACTTGAATGCAGATAGGTTTCATCAGAAATACAACACTTTGGACAAAAAAAATTTGAAAAATGCATTTTTATCAAAGCAGTGCATTTTCAAGCAATATATTTTCAGATGTCATACTCTTTCATCTGTAAATAATTATATGAATAATTGAAATTGCATTCAATAAACAGAACAAACAGACACACACAGACATATACACACACACACACACACACAAACACACACATATTTATATATATATAAATATTGGCACCCTTGGTAAATATGATCAAAGAAGGCTGTGAAAATTAATCTGCATTGTTTAAGGGTGCCGATATTTTTGGCCATGACTATATACGTATACACACATATACACACACATACATACATATACATATTTAGATTGAGGGGTTATCGGTCTATCCATGACACGACTAGAGATGTTTCTGTGTCTATAAAGGCATCTCCCTCACTGACGACTTCGTCCCGATCAGATTCTAAATGGTCGAAACATGATCTACATATATGATCTACATATACAGTTTGATCTACATTTTCTCTTATCCTTCCGTTTATGCTGATCGTCTTGTATTCGCACCCGCAAGACCCGGGAAGTCCCATAACTCATTCAGGATATGCGCTAGGACTTTCCTTACCATAATTAGGATTGGGTACCGTTTGGGTTTTTTCGAAACCGGTGCTAAATCGACATTTTTAAAACGTTAACGGTGCCTAAACAGTGCCTGAACCGATACTTATAAAAACAATAAATAAATGAAAATGACCAATTAATAATTGGATTGGCCATTAGCACTAAATACATTGTCTTTTTCATTCATACTGGATGCCAGAGGGTGCCCTCTCACATAAAATCCACATATCCAGTCACAGAAGTAGCAGAACTCATGAAGCTCCAGGGATATGGACAAAGGCATTACTATCACTGAGTAAACAGAAGATATAAATGTTTTGAATGTTAAAATAAATACAATAAACACTCGACTACGACAATGTATAGTTTATCTGTGTTATTCAAGCCATCTCTGGTATTTTCACAATAATTAACTATATTTATAATCCATTGCTAATCGATGTATTAGTAGCTTATGGAGTAGTAGTATCTTAGCTAGTTAATGGAAGGCTACCTGCTGCCGTCAGAGCAAGTGTAATTTCTGCATTCACACGCTCCTCGGATGCTCTAATTTCCCGAGTTGTGCTTTTAAGTTGGAATGTGAAAACAGCACACTCGTGTTACTACAAAGATTTGTTGGACTTGTATTGTTAGAGCTTTCCGAATTGAGTTCACGTGCATTTTCTCAGTCGGGAAATTATTTTTCACGTGCGTTGCCGGTGATGATGCTTCTTACGTCCATTTCGGAGAAACAAAGGACAAATATTTCAATCGATCGCTCAGGCATGGCACCAAAATGAGGCACCGAAATCTGCGTTCTGATTCGGTTCTAGTATATACCGGCTACATAGGTACAGGTGCCATATTGGTACTGGGTTTCGGTACTCAACCCTAACTCTAATACACCTAGAACACGGATTGCCGTAAAAACTCAAGCGTTGTCTCTTAATTGATGAGATATCTCGTCAATGGCGGGGAAAGAGTTAATATTATTATTTAGTATTTATGAATTAAAAGGTACTGCATAACAGGAATGACCCTTTTAATTCATTAATTTATTCACAGTCTACTGAAGGCTTAAAGGGGTCATCGGATGCAAAATTCACTTTACAAGTTGTTTGAACATAAATGTGTGTTGGAAGTGTGTGTACACATCCATCCTATAATGATAAAAATCCACGCAGTGTTTTTTTTTTAAATCCCTATCTTAAATCAGGCTGTTCTGAGGTTCCTGTCAGAATGACGTAGTTCTGTACAGACCCCTCCCACGATAGTTGACTGACAAGACCGTCTTACCTTAGACCCGTCCTGAGTGAGCTAAGAGCTGTGCAGGGGAAGACAAGATTTCTCCGATTAAGCGACTGAAGTGTTTGTTGTTGGATGTAATAATCAATATAGCAGTCGTCATTTACTCCCGACATCTGAGCCGCAGAGGATTAACTTCAGCCGCGAAACTGGCTAACTAGCACATTATTAGGAAAGGCGATTTGCAAAGATTCATAAAAACCCTTATACTCACTTCTTCTGTAGATAAAGCTGGATCACAAATGATTCGGGTGAACATAGATGCATTTATGTAGATCGGGGATCGGCGCATTCTCTTCAAAATTAAAGTAATGTTAATCCTCTGCGGCGCAGATGTCGGGAGTAACTGACGACTGCCATGTTCATTGTTACATCCAACAACTAAACACATCATTCGCTTAATCGGAGACATCTTGTCTTCCACTGCACAGGGGAAGGGTTTAAGGTAAGACGGCCTTGTCAATCAACTATCGTGGGAGCGGTACAATTGTACAGAACTACATCATTCTGACAGGAACCTCAGAACAGCCTGATTTGAGAAAGGGGGTTTTAAAATAGGGATTTAAAAAAAAAAACACTGGGTGGATTTTTATCATTATAGGATGGATGTGTACACACACTTCCAACACACATTTATGTTCAAACAACTTGTAAAGTGAATTTTGAATCCGATGACCCCTTTAAAATGTTCAAGACCACAATTATGGGTAATATAAGATATAAATACTTATTTAAAGTCTTGTTGTAGTGTTAAAGCATACAATTCCAAAATAGCATTTTCTAATAAGAAAATACATTAAAAAAGAAAATCCAGGCTAATCTGATTTCATCATTTATTCATTACCAGTTTGTTCATTCAAGAACGCGTTCTGTATAATGCTGTAATGTCATTTATAATGTTATTGAAGTTGGTTGATTTGACTCAAGGCTTAGATATCTTTATTAAGAAATTTCTGAAATGGCAATGGAGAAAATAAATGAACCCCAGGCTGCAGAAAAAGTAGGTGGTCAGGTCCTAAATTAAATAGGAGTACTACTGTAAGAGTGTTTGTGTGAATGGTGTTAAAACCTTTGAAGAGATGCGAGCATTCTCCAGCAGCACTCTGGTCCACACCGCTGGGTGACGCGCCACAAACTTCCAATCCCGGCACACCTCGGCCGCGCGCAGGAGTGTCTTCGTATCCAGGTAGGTAAAGATACAGAAGAGAGCGGCACGTATCTTCAGCACCTCAGGACTGATCACCTCGTTGACTTTAGAGGGGCTTTTCTCATGACGACAAGGCTTGTATCCCCCTTCAGAACGACCTGTCGATACGAAGAATAAGAGATAAATGAAGACTTGCTTGACAGCTGTGGTCACAATATAGTTTTTCTGCATGTAAAAGAGAAGACCTTCAACACACTGAACTCACACTGACTGAACATGGGTGAGTTCATTTGTGCGTGAACTAATCCTTTTACTGGCTCCATTACCGTACATGTCCATATGGTGGCGCCTCAGTCCAATAAAAAGTGCAGCTATTGGTCTGTTTGCTCTTCTCACTGCCTCCTACAGGATCTGAACATCCTCCAAATCATGCCATCAGCAGGCCATTTCTATCTCACAGCTCCAGTTTGACAGACTCTAGGTCTCTTGAGTCATGCACGATTTGCTGAAGATCTAATGAGATTGAGACTAAAGAAACAGGTGTTGGCAATTTTTTTTAAAGCAAAATCTGCCAAAAGCTATGACTCAAACAGGCTCTCAAATAAGTGAGATGTAATGGTGATGACAGGATAGACTGTGTATGGCTAAGATATGGCTACGGTAAGGAAAGATTGGCCTTTACCTGGATAGGAAATAATGTTTATGCATTTAGTTAAATTCAAATGCTGGCTGGATAAACTAGCCAAACATTAACCAAATAGTGGGATAGGAAAATATCACTCTGGATCAGTGGATGCATCCCACATTGTCCCCCTGCAGGGATGGTCTTGATTTCTGAAATTTTTACAAAAAAAAATATGCAAATGTTTAATTAACATTAATTAATACAATAAAATAAAATAAAAAAACAATATTATTGTTAAATAAAAATACACAGTTTAACTGTGGAATAAAAAGTATTAAATTATATCAGCTCAGCATTAAAAAAATGTTTATTCATATGTGTACAGATATTTTATAAAATAATCCATTAAATAATAAAACAATATATAAAATAAAGTTACATTCTGCATTTAAACACTAAACAAGTCTGGACTTAAGTGGATGCAGGCAACTTCATCCCACATTGTTTGCTGCAAAGAAAAATGTATTGATTTCTGAAATTATTACACAATTTTAGATGTTTAATTAATTAATAAAATACAAATAAAACAATACTAAAATATGTCAATGATAATCATTTAATTAATGCTCAAAAATAATGATTTAATATTAATCAATCAATCCAGTCATTTGTTAAATAAAAATTATGCTAGTATTAGAAATGAGTTAGTCCAAATATGTGAAGATATACCAAGAACAAAAATTTACAAAAATAATAATAATAAAATAATGATAATTACATAAAATAATAATAATAAATATTTATTTTTTTAATTGCATTCATAATCTACATTTAAATAAATTCACAGAATACATCAACTTGATCTCTCCATTAGATTTTATAGCTACTTTTAAATACTTTTTGAGGCTGACACTGACATTGTTTGATATGAAAGGCATATGCATCATTCAAATATTAAGGATTTCATGTTGGCTTCTGTATGATATGAAGAAATCTTGAATATATTTTGTTAAATCCCTTTAATTTTTTCATTATGATGTGAGCAGGCCTGCTGCTGCCCCTACATTTTCCTGCCACATAATCTGACAGCCAAACAAAGGAGAGGTGACATTCTGAAAAGCACAAATGAGCCTTAATTCATGTAAATGAACTACGTACAGTAAAAATCATGAAGTCACACTCTATATGAGAGCATATAGTGCACTATTGGTTACTCATTTCCCTCTTCCCACAATGACCTGGAGTCAGTAGGTGGAAAATTGTGCTCATTGCTCATGGCTTTATGACACACTCTCTCTACTGCCCTCTGGCCTGTGATCCTGACAGCAGCTGCATTCATGTGACCTAATTTTCCTCAGCCAGCGTCCTGGTCCTCTGACCCGACTGTCCCATCATTATTTGGAGAGTGGGTACTGTGGCCTCGGGCCTGACAAACTGGTCGACAAACTGTTAACTCACAAACTTACATTCTGCGAAATGACATTTGCAACCATAACAGCATGTGCTACAGAGCTGCCCTTTTCTGCCTGCCCCAGATTATATTTTAAACGACTGACAAGCCAAAAATGACATTTACATTTATGCCTTTGGAATTGTGTTCCTTGGGAAATGAACCATGTTCTTCCACCAACATTTGGAAAAACAAAATAAACCCCAGGACAAATTCTTCGCTCGTCCTGCCCACGCAGGTCAATGACGCACCTGTAGCTAGTCTGTATCCTCCTCGGTTTCCCCCGTGCTGGCTCTCTGCTCTCCTGTCTTGCTCCCACATCTCTGCCTCGGACTCGGTGGTGCGGGATCCTACGTCAGACACGTCGCCTTCCTCTCCCTCCGTGCTGTTCCGGTATGGCCGGCGCTGCCAGTTCTGGATGGCCTGTTTGCGGAGACCCCAGCTCCGGAAAGCAGCCGCCCTTTCGTATCCTCGTCCTCCTCCGCCTCCTTCCCCGAGTTGGCACTGGACGTGGTAGTACTGAGCATCAGGGCAGTCCTCCAGAGCATGGAGGTCCACACTGTCACTGTCGTAACCTCCTGACCCCTGGGACACAGACTTCCCTCGTCCTGATGCGCTGTTCAGGAAGAGCACAAAGGGAAGCATGGAGAAAAACACAGGCACAATACTGTGGTTAATTCACAGTAATTTATAAAAAGAATTACTGGACATCTACTGGCAGTATTGTTCAATGTACAAATATCAAATATCATCCAGGTGGATGCTGCACACTGGTGGTGGACGAGGAGACACCACCCCTCACAATGTAGAGCGCTTTGAGTGCTTAGAGAAGCAGAAAAGCGCTATATTTATTAATGTAATTAATTATTATTATTATTATTAAATAATCATTAAACTAAAACACTGTAAAGAACTAACACTGTTCTTTCTAGCCTACAGCTTTTGTTAATTTACCTTTCAATTATCAATGCTGCCTTATCAAATAACTGAAATGAAGTAAAGCTACTAAAACTTAAAATTAAATAATTAAAAAACATGTTTAAAAAAATACAAAAGCACATAAGAAAGTTACCAAAAAATTAAGGCAAAATTAAATTGAAGCCTAGAAATATAAAAAATAAAAATCTAGTGCCGGGGAATGATTAATCGCAATTAATCGCATCCAAAATAAAAGTATTTGTGTACATAATGTATGTGCGTATATTTACTGCGTATACTGCGTATATTTATTATGTATATACAAATACACATGCATGCATGTATATATGTAAGAAAATTAAAAAATTGTTTATATATTAAATATATATATATACATATATATATACATATACATGTAAATTTTTTCAAAATATATACTGTATGTGTGTCTTTATATATCCTAATAAATATACACAATACGCACACACATATTATATAAACAAAAACGTATTTTTGATGCAATTAATCACGATTAATTGTTGCCCAGCACTAAAAAATACCAATACCACAATACCAATATTTTTACATTTTGTGGTATAAACAACATAGCATTATCTCTAATGATAGATACTTTATATAATCGCCACAATACATATCTACATACAGCCAAGCCCTAAATACTACAATATAAACACTAATAAAATAACACTGTGTGTTACACATGAAGATCTGTCTGATCTTCTAGTATCTGTGTCTAACTTCTAGTAAATTATAAATATGTGTCAACAAAAGATATCGGAAATACATTCTGCTCTATTTTCAAATTATGCCTATTTATTTTGCTATACTTACTACGCACAATTATACGAGTAGTTGCATTCTCTAATTTGCATTCCATGTGCCCATCTGAGCAGACTTGCTAAACATTTTCTGGTTCAAGAACCACCAGTTGCTTTAGGATACAGGGTTTGTGTTAAAAGAAGTGTGTAAAAAGAACAGTGTGAGTTAACCAGGAAATATGATCAGATCTGTCTAGACAGACTTCCTACAATACACACAAACACACACCCACTAATTTAGAAACAAGAGACTCTGCTAACTCACTTTGTAGAAAGAAAGATTGATCATTTACAAAGATTAATCTAGCAAATATTATTTTTAAGCCTGAATGAGTAATTGGTTATTTCCTTAATTGCACATACGAGAGTGGCTCTCAGTTGTTTTCAATCAAAACATTCCTCAGAAGATTCTTCTTAGCACTGCACTCAGAACCAACACTTTTAAGGGTGCCATGCACTTTTTATTATGCACTAGTGTCAGTCCTGACTCAGATGTGACCAAAAGGAGAGGGAATAGCTGTATATATTTAATCAATAAATCTAGGTTACAGAGGTTGTCAATTCATTTGCAACTTTATGTAACATACATGCAGGTATATATGTTATTATATTATACAGAAATAAGCAGCCCTGACATTTCATTTTGACATCAATTTAAAGAAATGATCGGAGGAAGCAGTGACTCAATTGGGACAGACTCAGTTTAGACATGTAAATGCATTATTCCTGATTCCTTTTTAACGTCAATAATTATGCAACTTAATTTTCAAAGAGTTGCATTCTAAATCTACTGCTCAAAAATCGCATGGGCATCAGTTTAAATGGGTATGATATTACTGAACACTTCCACTACACAAGGCCTTTAATCATTACAAGAGAAACCACTAAACTCAGGCAATAGTTAGGGCATTCACATAGGATTATGGGTAAGGAATGTTCTCCTCCATGGCTTAGCAGGGACTGAATTTCCACTGGGGATTCAAACCAGACATTTAGTCACTCTCCAGATGTTACAGTTGAAAAGTCAACACTGAGCCTTAAAGAGATACTTTGCTACTGCAGTCACTAGTCACTGTAGGCTCTGCTGCAGGCAACTGACTACAATCACAGACTTTTATATTCCACTGTGGGCTGAAAAGCAAACGACCCACTAGAGATGAAGCTGGGACACATTATTACCTCTTACACAGAAGGAAGGTGTAATGCATGGCTGGCTATGGCAGAGATATCAAAAGTCATTTGTAAGATAACACACAAAGGCTAAAAAGAATGTATACGTAAAGTAAAAAAGAAATAAAGACATGGAAGAAATGTCAGAAGATGAGAGTGGTTTCTTTATCATATTACATAGTTTTCTCAACAACCTATATATAATTATAGTAGAATTTATTAATAATTTTGTACATTCATATATTGATTAATTACTCAGCATATAATTAAATTAAGTTTAATTAATTTGATAAAAAAATAATAATACGATTTTCAAAACATTTACTGTATGAAGCGTATATACGGTACACAAACATTCAAAACTTTTGAGGTAAGATTTAAATGTTTCTACAAGAAGTCTCTTATGCTTCCAAAGGCTGCATTTATTTAATAAAAAAATGCAATGAAGAAGTAATATTGTGAAATATTATTACAATTTAAAATACCTGTGTTCTATTTTAATATTTTAAAATGTAAATTATTTCTGTGATGTCAAAGCTGTATTTTCAGCATCATTTACTTCAGTCTTCAGTATCACACGATCCTTCAGAAATCATTCTAATATGCTGATTTGCTGCTCAAGAAACATTTTTTTTTTCTAATGATCAATGTTGAAAACAGTTGTCCACAATTTTTGTGGAAATGGAGAATTCCTTGATGAATAGAAAGTTCAAATGAATATGCCACTTGTTTAATAAACGTCTTAATAATTGACACGGATGAATGATGGTATTGGTGTCATAATGAAGGAACAGCAGTGATCATATGCAGTCTGGTATTTTAGTCCTCTCTCGTCTGATTCACGAGGAAGACCTGTGGAGTTTGTGATGTCAATTTAGGGACAGCAGACTCCAGGCAAACCCACGCTGCTCCTTCCTTCCCTCAGAGCACCAAATGGTTTGATACGGCCCATGCGCAGACGCACACACACAACAGATGGACAGTGATGTCTCACTCACAGATCACAACCTTGTTAAAAGAGCAGCCATACAAAGGTTATGGCATGTTATGGGGAAATCGCTTAAGATGAAAATCTAAAAATAAAAACCAGTGTAGTTTGTTTGTGATGCGAATTAGTCATGCTCAGTGTCAGATGGTGACTGGTTGAGACAATTTCACTAGAATAATATTAAATCTTAAAAATAGTGATGTTCACAATATGTTCAATTTGTCTGTTACAGCTTCATTAAACACAGCATTTATAAAACAGTATTTTATAATCCTAAAAAAAAAAAACATCTTTAGATTTCCATTAAGACTTTATTTCATTTGTGTATTACAGTGATGCTGTAGTTTAAACAAAAATGAAAATTCTGTCATCAATTCGGTCAAGAATGTAGGTTTTACTAACTTTGGACATTTGGTCTCCACTCTATGTAGGCAAAATCTGACCTGACACACACATGCTCTCAGTCAGTACACACACAAAAAGTGTTCACCACTATCCTTCAAAAGGCTTGGGTATGGTTGTTTTTGGCCTTGTGCTTTTAGGCATTTTAGTTTTGCCACACACAGCAGTATGTGTGTGTGTGTGTGTGCGCGCCCAACAGGACTCTTTCCGCATATCTTCTGTATGGCTGAGAGATTACAGACTGGTTTAACCCTGAGGCAAATACAACAATCTAGCGATTTTCCCAAGACACATACACACCAGGCTGACTCCAAAACACCCACCGGTGAGAGTAGATAAAAGAAATAAACATGCTTCTCTGCCAAAACTTCTGGTGCCAAATTTAATGATACATTTAATACTTTGAAATTCGAAGTAAAACTACACTTTCACCATGCATAAAAGAAACATTTGGTATCTTTATATCTTTATGAGCGAGTCACTGAATCAGCCATTCAACCGATTGGTTTAAACGCATCATTCAGGAACAAAACAAATGACTGTCATTCAATGATTAATATAACTGATCTGTTAAAAACTAATTCATTCAGCAACAAAACATCAGTAACACTACTATGAAGCATTTCATTGTTCTCTCTATGTAACCTGATTTAAATGAAAATAAAAAATCTGATCTAAATAAATAAAAACATAAACAATTATTTAAAGGTGTACTTCACCCAAAAATGAAAATGAGTAATAATGTTTTCAGTTTCTTGCACAGACCTATTTTTTCACTTCATAAGACCTTAATATATCGTTGGGAGCCAGGGGTATTCATTATGTCTTACCTGTATATGCTTTTGTTAGTTCTAAGTGCCTGTAGCAGTTGACTTGCATTTGAATTGATTATTATTTAATAAATAATTATTCAATTTTTTTGTACTTATAAGAAAATTCGGCTGATGTGAAAACAGTCATGCAGGCAGAATTCGGCTATTCTGAGACTTACGCAGTGCTGGGGGAGGAACGTCGATCGGACACTTGGTACATTCCCCTCGATGCCCCAGAGATACTGGAATTTCTCTGTGAGAAAAAGAAAGAGAACAAAGGGAAAATGTGAGCAAAAGATACTCACTAACCACATCTGAGTTACTGTAGCTCAACATCATCAGGGAAATACAAACAGAAGCAAAGCAGATTGACAGGTAGGGCAGAAAACTATAGGACCTGTCTCAATTGTTCAGACATGATCTAGACTAGAGAGATACTGTACATGGGAAAACAAGTCCCATTTTCATCAGAACGTTAGCGTCACCATTCATCCATCATGAGGAATAGGTTATGTCTAGGTCAGCACTAACAGTTTCAAAACTCCTTCAGTCAAAAGTAACAGCACAGCCAACGAGACAGCAGATTGCTTTGCATCACTGATTACTCATCTTACAAATAACTAATTTGTCATTTAGCTGCTTTTATACAAATTGGCTTTCCATACACTTATTGCATGGACAATCCCTCTAATGCAACCTGTGTTAAAGTGCTTTGCTGAAAGACACTATCAGGTCAAATAATTGGCAAAATTGCAACAAACCAAATTTGTTTCCCAACAGTCATGATCACTTGATCGATTGTGCCATTTTAACACAATAAGCCTTGCGAAAGAATAATGAATATTTTATGTTTTGTAAGTTTTTAAATAATTTGTACAATTGTGTTTAATTTCAGCAAATTTGCATCAGTGTTTTGATAAACTATTACAGTTTTTGTTCATATTTTATTTATTTTTCATTTTGAGTGTTTTCAATTTAATTTTAAAGTGTCAGTAATTTTGTTGTTTTGCCAATTTTTATTATTGTTTTTTTTTATGCGTGTATTAGTTTCAGTTTATTTAGCTTTAATTAATTTAGTACTTAAAGTTACAATAAATGATAATGAGAAATGTCACTTTGGCTCTAGCTGATATAGAATACTTAATATTTTAAGTTAACTATAATAACTCTAATCTATGTAAAGCGTATTTTGATAACAATTGTATTTAAGAGCTTATTTGCAAAATATAGGGAGGGAAATATGGATTTTTTTTATTGTTTTTATGATTTTTTATTGATTCATTTTTTTATATAAGAGAAAACCTTATCCCAGAGAAATGAAAGTGAAAGTGAAGTGACATACGGCCAAGTATGGTAACCCATACTTGGAATTTGTGCTCTGCATTTAACCCATCCAAAGTGCACACACGCCCAGAGCAGTGGGCAGCCCGGGGAGCAGTTGGGGGTTCAGTGCCTTGCTCAAGAGCACCTCAGTTGTGGTATTGAGGGTGGAGAGAGTGCTGGACATTGACTCCCTCCGCCTACAATTCCTGCCGGACCTGAGACTCAAACTCGCAACCTTCGGATTACGAGTCCGACTCTCTAACCATTAGGCCATATCGGTCAACTAATGACTTTTATTTGTCAGATGTAAGTATTAAATGTGCAGTATTTAAGTTTGACAGCTAGCGGTTGAAATGGGTACTGCAAAAACAAAGGCATTCCGCCCCGGAACGTACATTTCAGAGTAGAATTACTGGCTAAATAGCATTATTTTTCAGAGAAACAGGTATGTAAACATAACATGTTTCCTCAATATCTACAAACTAAATTTTTTGGCTTTAGACGAGTCAAAAACTTACATACAGCACCTTTAAACTCATACAGGAAATAGGAAAACTGTGCCTTTAAATGACTGCTCTAGTTGGTAAGGTGATACACCCAAGAAAATATGGGCCAAGAAAGGTGCCATAGTGCTGACAAGGCACACACACATTGAGGAACACACACTGGGCTTAGTGCCTGCAGAAATGGGGCAGAAATAGAAGCAGCAGCACCATCGATCTCACTAGCGGTTCACAGCATAAAAGACTGGCTGGAATTGAGGAAAATGCTTGAGATGACAACAATAATTTTGCACCTCTATATTTTTCTTTCTTGCTTACTTTCCTGCCTGTGCTGCAATTTAGGCCAAATGTCCTGAATCACAGCATGCATGCTCCTGAAACACTCTTCTTCTGACATAACTGAGTGTACTTCCTCTCCAGATAGTAGGAGACTGGAAGGCTGTGGCTGGCATTTGGGAACACAATCTGTGTGAGAACTCAAACTGAGTCAACAGCACTGTGTGCAACACACTATATGAGTAAATGACAAATGTAGATTGCTGTTTCCATGGTGACAAAGGGGGTCCCCAATGATGTCAGAGGGTTGATAGGGTGCTGCCTGAATGTGCCATCCGCTGTCAACAAGACCTAAAACAGCAGTGTGAGTAACTGTGTACACTTACATAGACACACTGAATTTTGCCCAACCGTGACATATAGACACAAATAAATGTACAAAACACAGCGTACATAAAGTGTACAAAACTTTTATATTTTCTACACTTTCTTCACTATTATTAAAAATGACTTAATTTTTTTTTTCCTCAATAACAGAACAATAATTTATTTGTGATCCGAATGCATTTACTGAAGTCAGTTATGAAACCAATTAGTAACCAATCACAGTTTAACACCCTCTAGATCTACGAAAATGAGACTAGTGTACCAGTGCAATCTTTTAACATTTTAAAAGTTCTCTGGAGGTTCACAGAAATGAGGTAAGCATTGATGAGTATTCAGTACGAAACACTTCCTGAGTTCTGCATTAAGATGTATTTATCTCACAGAAAATTGCAGACAGAACTGCAACCTTAACAAAGCACTTTCAGACAATTTCCACCGCATGCCCTCAATCTGTTATATATGTTGATGTGCTCATAGAACAAAGACTTCTTTCACTACATTAACTCATATTATAAAGCCATCTTTTTACATGTCCACACAGTCTATGCACTTATCAGGATAATGCTAATAATCAAAGATATTTGGCTTGTTGCATTACTATTTGGTTAGCTACTCATATACAGTACAATTCTATTCAAACGTTTGGGATAGGTAATTTTCTAGATATTTTAATATTTTGAAGTTAGTCTATTTTGCTCACCAAAGCTGCATTTATTTGAACAGAAGCATAGTAAAAAAGAGAAATGTTAATGTGAATAATACTAACATAAATAATACTGAAGCAGCCATTAATTTAGTCTTCAGTGTCACATGATCCTTCAGAAATCATTCTAATATGCTTATTTGATGCTGAAGAAACATTGGTAACACTTTATTTTAAGGTGTCCATAATACAGAGTAATTAACTAGTTAAGTACTTAGTAGTAGCCGTTGTACTTGCATGAAATAAAATGTACTTACCATGTAACTAAGTTATGGAACAGCCTGTACTTACAGTTTGTAATTATGTACATGTAATAGGCAGCTACTGTTACACATATGTAAAAGGCTGAGTCTGTTACACAGTTTTTGCTGATAAATGTATTTGCAGAATCTGTGATGCATTTTTTCAGGATTCTTTGATGAATAAAAAATGCAAAAGAACAGTATTTATTAAAAACAAAATATATAAACTCTTTACTGTCACTTTTAATCAATTAAATGCATTTTATTATTGCTGAATAAAAGCAATAATTTAAAAAAATTAAATTAAATAAAAACTTACTGACTACAAACTTTTGAATGGTAGTGTATACCTGAGTGCTCTGTGAAAATATGCAAATGACAAAATGTTAACTCAAATTCATACTTATTTAAACTTGGTATTCATACATGAATCAAACAATTCACAGTCTGTTCATTTTGAAAAATGCTATTTGTTAAGGTAAAATGTGAATGTGAAAACCTCGCAGCTATATTAGGACAGCTGTATACCTTTTTGGCACCTACTATATGATTGCTTGGGATTCAGGAACACAGCAAACATTATATCTATTCAAATATGCAACACCCTAACAAATAAGACCATTAAATCCACACTTTGCAAGTGATCAATCCATTGGAGTTTTTCAAGAGTAACCTGAATGCTTTATCCCATGCAGATACTGAAACAGTAAACGATTATGTAGTAAATGACTACAAATTTCTCTTAGTACATCGCTCCAGTGTCTTTTTTCTCCTTCATCTCTTTCGCTCAGTCACTGTACCTGTCTTCCATTAGGTTTGGATCCCTGCAGACTGCAGTGTCCCAGGCTGCCGTTGGGGGTGGTGGCACAGCTGCTGATGATCTGGAGCTGTTTCTCAGCACGGTCGGCCCGGTCCAACAGCTCCTCGATGAACTGTTGAAGACGCACTTTAGCATTGGCTTCACGCGCAGCTGTTTCCTGCAGAAACTGGTCGATCTGGGCCACCTCTCTGAGTGAGGAGGAAATTAACGAGAAGGAGAAAGAAATGAGGATTACTGTGAAAGGATCGAGTCGTCTCAGTGGCGACTTGTCAGTTGCTCTTGATCAATTTTGTAATGAGTATTAAGTGTGTTAAAGAGTAATAAGCATGTAACTCTAAAGATATGGTGGCATATAGATGACCTGATTCATCACTACCAACAGCATTTTCTTTTAAAGAAATTAAACATGAACATCTGTCAACCTGCCACACCTCGACAAATGGGAAAAGGGCATCTGATACCACTTTCTCCCTCCCATTTGTCCCTTTTCTCATCCTTGTTTATCTTCTCTAGCATTCTGCAAATCCCTGGAGTATGCGTGCAGCCAATGAAAGCACGACAACTGTTATTTCCATGTAGGAAATGTCTCTGTACACAAACACTAGCTTGCACCTCTGTCGACACCATCACCTCAGCTATTCTAAGCTTCTCTCACACTTATAGTAGATTCTCAACACAGTTGTATTTTCATACACCAACAAAATGATATTTTGAGATACTGACATCTTGAGTATTTCATCAACATAGGTTGCAAATAACGTCATAAGCCATAGTGAATATGCAACAGTTCCTGTCCTCAAGGAAGAGGCTTTAATTATCCACATGAATTAAAAGCCGCATTCTAGAAACGAGGAAAATGAATGTGCGTAAATGTGATCTCAATGGCATTTATGTAATTGTGTAATCGCAAAGTAAATAACTATGATAAACATCAGGCTCTATTAAATTATCATGTAAGACAGACTGTAGTCTGCACTGCTGTCTTTTTATAATTTGTGGATCTGGTGTATATCATGTTGGTATTATTATTTCCAGTATGTTTCTCTTCTTGTGCAATAATTGATCATCACCAAATCAAGACTTACGTCACTGATCAGTAATCAGGGGACAACAAAAAAAAAGGTTTTATTGATAAAACTAAATTATTACAAAGCTAAAAACTAAAACTATTTTTAAAATAATTGTTGGCATCTGAAATAAAGCTGAAATAAAACAAAATATAAATATTAGATGAGTTTAAATAATGTAAACAAATATTAGAAATGTTGTCTCTGCAACTAACTGGAATAGGCATGAGTTGAAGTACTAAAACTAAAATAAAGAAATATATAAATATTTATTTTAAAAAAGCACATCAAATTGAAACTAAACTTAAAATTAAAGCCTGAAAATATAATAATAACAATAGCAGTCCTCTATAGGGCCATGACCCACGGGTAATAATATATTAATAATACTGAAATAACACTGCTTGTTATTGCAATAAAGTTATTGCGGACCACTTTTATGGTCTACTTGTGTGCTATTATGCCCTATTCATTGTTACTGCAAAGAAAAGAACATTAAAGCAACCAGTACATTATTTAAAAAATCTCCTTTTGTGTTTCAAAGAAGTCACACTGGTTTGGAATGACATACAAAACATTTTCTTTTTCTTTTTTTGGGGTGGACTGTTCAATTCAAAACAGTCATACTGCAGCTTATTCAGTTTCTTGTGTATTTACTTCTTGAATGACTGCTCTCTAGTCACTCGACTGCAGTGTTCTTTCTTACTGGGTCAACAATGTTTTTGTTTACTTACAACGGAGAGAATGACAGTCAATCAACAGTGTAAACGAGACTAATTACAGGCCCAGTAATGTGGAGGCAGGGCAGATCAGCATGTGTTCACTGTGTGCTATACCCCGTGCACATCCGCATACATTACGTCTGCTTTAGCCCCTCATTGCATCTTGAACCACAGCAGTGACTTTTTAGTAATTAAAGGGCTGGCACCTAATTTCGTTGGTCAGCTTGATATATTTGTTTATCTACCCACAATGTGTGGGGTCTCTCAAGGAAGAGTAGCACTGTGGATCAATGTGTGTTTGTATTAAAGACCCCAGGAAATCAAAATTGAAGTTTTGTGGATTTAAGTCCATGTCTATTTGCATTGAGACTGTCTCTATAAGAGCAGGCCTATACACCTACATATGCAAATGTATGCATTTTTACTAAAATAGTCTTTATCTCTGAAAAAAAAAATACAAAAAGTAATGATGACTCATGTTGTATGCAGGGGTGTATGCAAATTTTAGATAATAAATGCTAGCAACTTTTAGCAACAATATATATATTGATATATCCTGCCCCAAATTCCAGTTTTAATACTTCCAACAATATGCCCGAATGAATGGTTACTTTTGGCCGTTAATGAAGGTTATTTTAGAATTGGATGTAGTTATAGCATCTAAACAGGAAAAACCTTGACCTCTTAAAGGGATAGTTAATCTAAAAATGAACATGTTAATCTCATGTTCCAAACCCGGAAGACCTTTTTTCATCTTTGGAACACAAATTAAGATATTTTTGATGAAATCCAACAGCTTTCTGAGCCTGCATAGACAGCAATGGAACTACCACGTTCAAGGCCCAGAAAGGTAGTAAGGACATCTTTAAAATAGTCCATGTGACATCAGTGGTACGTTCCATTGCTGTATGTATGTCTGCAGCCAGTTTTGTATTTTTCTAATTGTGCACTTTGAATTTCTTGGCGCTAATTATTTTGTCCACATGGTAGCAATAATGGCCTGGGCTGATGTAATAAGTACCTACAACTCTAAACAAGTACAAAGGCATTTTTGTTGCTAATAACTATATAGTTATAAATATATAATCAGGGCTTGACATTAGAACCTGCCAAATCCAGGTGGATTTCAGTAGTGGCATGTAACACAGTCACTCCCGCTATAGCCACTTTTGTGAGCTGAATCAAATAAGTTTCAAATTTAAGGTCATCAAATGTCTTAAATGGCTTGAAGGGTACAAGAAAAGTCTTCATTATAATGTCAAGAGGTCTTAAATTTGGGGATGGAAAGACAAGAATCATAATATGGATATGGATATATGACGATTAAACTTCAAAAGACTATGATTTTATTGAATAAATATAAGCTGCACATTTCAAAGTCAAAACATGCTGCGGGTGTTATTATATCAATGGTTTTTGCTTTGTTTTTTTTCTGAAGGGAACCTATACTGCCTTCAGAAAAGTTTCTGTATTTTTATTTTATCTTGCCTATCCACATTATTTTTCCCGTAATTGCGGGCATGGCCATTTGTAAATTTTATGGGTCTGGCTTCTGGTGTCATTGGCTTCCATCTATTTTTAGTTGTATAAAACAGCTCATTTTGATGCTTGATATTGCAAACAGGTGTGTCTTACCATATTATTTTAATGTATTATCTTAATTATGAACACACTGGTTTGTAGTGCAAACATTTTTGCTATTTACTGCACTTTGCAATTCTTCTTGTTATTTCCCTATAGCTGCTAATGAACTGCTGTTTTTGCTCAGACCAATGCAAAAATTCACCCATATCTTTACGCAGTTGTAAATGTGATCCAGTGGATTGATAAGAAGCTAATATGACCCAATATGTAACATATAACTAATATATAACATAATTATTCATAACTGCTCATTTTACTAGTGTTTAAAGAAAAACATTTCAGTGGAAAAATATCACTAATCTCTGGTGGTGGCATCCAAAGCTCAAATCAGATCAGAACTGCTGCACATGCATATGAATAATCTCCACTGGAAATTAATGATTCATGTTTGCCATTTGTTGGAGATAGTGGAAAGGCAGCTTAACACTTGTCCAAGCAGACGCAGTTGCAGAGCAAAAAATGTAAAAACTCCTAATGCTGGCCGATCGATTGGCCCGGTCAATATGTATAGGTTTAAAGTGAACACAATTAAGCAGCAGAAGAAAGCATAGACAATTAAGTGGCTGAAGCAGCATGACATATTACAGCGTGTCTCCCGCTGTCTGCCCTAATCAAAACTCTCCCAGTGTAGCTTACAGTCCTGGAGCTGACTGAAGCTTCTTCACAGGGGAACATGAATACAAATAAGACCTCCAGCCCAAAAAGCTGATATCTAAATTCCAATATGCTACAAGCAAAGCACCCTGGCTTTCAGATTCACACTGTGGGAATAAAAACAAGCTACTAAACCTAATAAACATAACCTTCTCTAATGAGCACACACATACACCTTCACAAGCAGACAACCTCTTTATAACCGAGTACAAATAACAATTTAATATCTCAACCATGTATCATGTATGAAGTCTGAATGTAGCGCAGAGAACACAGTGTACAGACAGACTGAGTGTGTGATAACCTGTTTGTCTGCTTACTTTCACACATCCCTTATCTAAAAGCAACGGATTTCAACTGCTCAGATATGATGCTGCCAGTGTTCAAAAAGATACATTCTTCCCAGAAACCAGTTGTGCTTGGACACCAAGCAGTAGCCGTTTGTAATGCCTGATCAACTACAAATGCTATTTACATGGATAGCTGGTTGTAGCTAATCAAAAAATCCAGTTATGCATTTGTAGCAGTTGTTATCTTAGAACAGGAGATGTTAATAACGTTTACATAAAGATATGACAGAAAAACAGAATAATCAGGTGCTAGATTTTTGAGCATTTTTGCATCTGGCGTAAGTCTTAATGTGATTTTTATTTTTATTTATTTTTTGTCTTTTTTTTTTTTTTTTTTTTTTAATCAAGCACCAAATAAGTATGTCTGGTTACATCTGACGTCATGCATCACTATTTCTAAATCCAAATGGGTCCAAAAAGCAAAAAAAAAAATTATAATAAAAAAATGAAAATTGAAAATTAGACAAAAACTTTTAGAACCCAACTGCTACAATAAAATCATTTTAGCTTCTGGCGGACTGGATTCTATGATGGTGCTACTCAACCTTGCAAGACACTGTTGCAGCTGGCATACTGAGTTCAGTTTGTATTCAGACAATTAAAAAAAATAATAATAATAAATATATATATATATATTAATATTATTTTTAAAAGAAACCTTGGTCTTTCAATGACTACAGACTGTTTTCCAGACTGGTTTCCATGGGAACAACTGTTGGTTGGCTGTCAGATATGTCTTTAAACAATAATGCTTTTTACTGCATTATTATTAACAGTGCACCGAGAACATTTTTACTTAAATTTAATAAGCCATTTCATTCAGATTGAAAAAATGATATTCCATTCACATAAGGTTAGATGGCTAATACAAGATGTTCTGAAATATTAGTTGCGCAATACAGAATGAAATGAATTAAGTACAGATGTGCATATGAACTTACATTTCACTGCTGGTTATACTCTGTATAATTGTGTATGTGACGAATAAAAATCTTGAAGCACTATGAAAAAAACCCCCCATAAAAATAAATCAATATTTTTCTATATATATTGCATACTAGATTTTAAAAATTGTATGATATAGTACAGAGTATACAATATATCGGTTAACTACACGGAATGACTGTCACAAGGGAAAACTACATCTGCATTTTAAGCACCACTAAGACCACTAATTCAATGCATGAAAATTAATTTTCTCAGCTGAGGCAAATTGTCTACAATTTATGAAGTGCAATTCAGAAAAGTCTACATTTCATGATTATGCAAAGGCTGTTTGCAAACACTTTGCGATAAGCCGATAAATCCAGATGAATCCAATGCAGGGCAGACATGGACAGATGAGAAACAAAGACGTCGCCTGGAAATAGGAATCTGACATTTAACACTCCTCTTCACTAATGCAGTAACAATTATTTCAAGTGCACATAAAAATAGCAGCAGAGGGCTAATCAGCAACAAACTGTATTCAGAATAGTAAATGATTATGTAACGCTGTAAGCAACACAGTCTCCAGACAATATAAATGATAATTAGATGCAAGAAACAGAAGAAACAAGAGTGGTTAATGAGATGAAATTAGAGGAGGGCAAAAATGGGGTCTTGGAATGCTTGGAAGTATTACAGATTATTAGTGTAGGATAGGTCACAGACAAAGACAGAGACAGCTGAAAGAGAACATTAGCAGAGATTTGTATGCAAATGCTGAGAGGTTGGTATGAGCCCTCTTATTAGGGCTGCACAATTAATCGAATTTCTAATCGCGATTACGATTATGGATGCCACGATTACATAATCGTTCAAAGCCGCGATTACAAAAATAAATAAACAATTAAAAATGCCCACTTTATTCTGTGTGCTTAAGAGGTGTTTGCAGTGCGTGGTTTAACAAACTCAAACACACCGGATAAAAGACATTTTGTCTAACTGATAGTAGTTGTCACTGTTGTGCATGATAAAACACCAAACGTGTTAAAAGCGGAACAAAATAGCGGTACTCGTTTGAACTGCGCGCCACACTGACCGCTTCGCCTCAAAAGAAAACAGCGCAGCGCGAGCTTAGAGCGTATGCGTTTATTATTTATTATGCGTTTATAAAACCAATGTTGTACCAAGGTTTTCAGCCTTTTTTTAAATATATATTTTATATAAAAAATATGGCATGCAGCTTCAAACAATGGCATAAATCTGTTCAAAGTAATCGTTATTAATAATCGCAATTACAATCTCAAGGGAATAATCGACAATTGTGTCATAATCGTGCAACCTCTTATAAACAGAATACTAAACACACACACATATCAATCTGTCCTTCACACTTCTGCCCTCTTCAAAATGGGTACTATGGCATCACAGAGGTACTCTAATTGCAAGACAGATTAATTAATCATGATCTACAAACCTAAGTTTGCATAATAATGGAAGCCATGGACATTGGATCTATCCATTCACATTTCAAATAGCTGAATAGGACATTGTGACACAAATGAGCAAGCAATGAATTCAAGCATGATCTTTGTTTAATTCGAAGCATTAAAAAATTGCTATGCCACAACAAGGTAGTTATGTTGCTAATAAATCAAGTCAGGCTTGAAAATGTTTTTAAAAGCCTTAAAGTCTGTAAATTTGTTCGGTTAGAAATGATAGTCAGAATAGTCTGAAGATCTGCTTAGCTTGAAAGCTCCAGAAGACATACATTTAGGCAAATAAAGCAAAAATCAGCAAATGAGAGAAGAAGCCAGAGTCTGCAGAGGAGAAACAGAGATCAGCTGGGATATGAGACACTAGCGAGATCGAGGTGAGAGAGGGAGAAAAGAAATGAGGCCTCTTGCTTTCTACCTGCTAGCAGTGCGTGAGCAGTTTCTCAAGAAAGCTCTAATCCACAGGCAGCTACAAATCAATCACAGTGGGAGTATATTTCAGATGAAGTCCTGCTGAGAATATCCCACAGCATACGCGTCTCTACTCAGACCACTCCCAAAGCTCAATTGCACCTCTCTTTTGGATTTCTATATCCAGTATATGAAACAAAATCATTTTGGGAGAGGTGATATTTTATTTGAATGGCTTTAACCTGGGGCTTTATATACAGTAAAGTATCATTTTAGAGTATTTTTCCACTTTATTTTTCCCTATTCATTCTTGACAACTAAAATACCATTTACACTCGATTAATTTTATACTTTAATACTCTCTGATATCTGAAAACTGTCATTTTCTGGCTTTTTGTCAAAAAGGACATCAGATGTTATGAAATTGAAAATACTTTGAAAACCATAAATTGGAACTGAAAAGGCTTAGTGATATACAACCTTCTAAAATACATTATTATTTCATGCCTTCACACTGCTTAGCAATCAAAGTTAAGCTCATAATATCCACTGAAATACAAAGGATATGATGGACTCCATTTTTCACTTTCCCTTTAGGGTTCCTACTATGACAAAAAAATCTTGCCATGATAACATGAACACGTATTTGAGACTACAGAGAAACACAGCTAGGAAGTTGGTGCCATTGCCATTATGAGCGCAGAGCGGACTGGTAAAAGAACAAGCAATTAGAGGCAATGGCCCATAGAGTGTAGGGTAGTTCATCAGCTTGAAAACATCTGCAGATCACAGGAGCACAGGTCTCCAGAAAACAGCATTTAAAGGAATAAGGGATCAAAGAATGAAAATTCTGCTACTATTTACTCACCCTCATGTCATCGCAAACCTGGACAACTTTCTTCTGCAGAACACAAAAAAAGATACTTAAAAAAAAAAAAAAAAAAAAAACTTAAACGGCACAACTTTTCTGTATAAGAAATCTTAACTGAGTATATAAGAATGATTTCTGAAAGACTGAAGTAATGATACTGAAAATTCAGCTTTGCCATAATAGGAATAAATTACTTTTTAAAATATATATAAATTAATAATCAGTTATTTTAAATTGTGCTGTTCACAGTAATGTTTTACAGCATTTTTAATCAAATAAATGCAGCCTTGCTGAGCATATGCAAGATGACATCTTTCAAAAGCATTTAAAAAATCTTGCCAACCCCAAACTTCTGAACACTAGTGCATGCTGCATTATTGTTCTGCTTTGTTCTGCATCCAGATAAGCTATACAAACGTACAAATGCTTGTCACGCCAATAAAGCACACTAAACTGTAACAACCATGAACATGAAAAGCCTGCCATAGAGCAGATAAAATGTGACTGGAAACATACTACAGAGATGCTACAGTTGCTGGTTTGTTAACTGTCTTGTTCAATTGCCTTGTCTAAATGAGGCTAACCCATGGAGCTGTTGAAAACAAATCTAGCATTTCTTCTTTTGTAAAAGCCCTGCTTGCTCTAACAAAGAAACTTCTGTTCTAGAGCCCTAGAGTGAATCAAGCGTTTGAGCAAAAGCAGCAAGGTCCAAGCAGTCAAGAACATTTCCCATAATTTCTTCAATCAAAGCCACTTTTTCCTCATTAGAAATAATGAGTTAGACTGGACAGACTGAACATGGTGTCGGTTTCATACTGATTACTTTATCACAGAACATTTGTTTTCGATAACACTTACTTCATTTGAAAGCAGACACTTCAGGCTTTCTATAGATATAACTCTCATGTTTCTGTGTTGAGTATTCGCTGAGTTACACTTCATTTTAGTGACCCGTTACTATAAACATATCGCGGAGACGGAGAAGACAGAGAGCGCATCCTGTTGGTTTTCTTTTTTTTTCCAAAACCACAAAGTTTTGTTGTAATCGTGAGTGTACTCAAAAAAAAGTAGACACTTAACAGTTTCGATTGATGTATAACACTTATTTGTGTGACCAAAATCAACAGAGTACTTTTAGTGTCTTTTGCACTTATCGTAAAAAAACCGAGTTCGTATCGCCGGCGATACGGCGGGCCCCAGAGGATCCTTCAGTGGATATTATGAGCTTAACTTTGATTGCTAAGCAGTGTGAAGGCATGAAATAATAATGTATTTTAGAAGGTTGTATATCACTAAGCCTTTTCAGTTCCAATTTATGGTTTTCAAAGTATTTTCAATTTCATAACATCTGATGTCCTTTTTGACAAAAAGCCAGAAAATGACAGTTTTCAGATATCAGAGAGTATTAAAGTATAAAATTAATCGAGTGTAAATGGTATTTTAGTTGTCAAGAATGAATAGGGAAAAATAAAGTGGAAAAATACTCTAAAATGATACTTTACTGTATATAAAGCCCCAGGTTAAAGCCATTCAAATAAAATATCACCTCTCCCAAAATGATTTTGTTTCATATACTGGATATAGAAATCCAAAAGAGAGGTGCAATTGAGCTTTGGGAGTGGTCTGAGTAGAGACGCGTATGCTGTGGGATATTCTCAGCAGGACTTCATCTGAAATATACTCCCACTGTGATTGATTTGTAGCTGCCTGTGGATTAGAGCTTTCTTGAGAAACTGCTCACGCACTGCTAGCAGGTAGAAAGCAAGAGGCCTCATTTCTTTTCTCCCTCTCTCACCTCGATCTCGCTAGTGTCTCATATCCCAGCTGATCTCTGTTTCTCCTCTGCAGACTCTGGCTTCTTCTCTCATTTGCTGATTTTTGCTTTATTTGCCTAAATGTATGTCTTCTTGAGATCCCGCCCCCTCGTGTTCACATGCAAATAACCACGTGACGCGCGCGCGCGCTTGGAGACGCCCAACAACAAACAGTCACGAGACTCTGTTGCTGCTCGTTTCTGGAAGGAGACGCGCTGAGTAAAGGCTGGATTTACCTCAGAAGAAGTGCAAGACTTCATACAGAAGATCGATCTGAGTAAGTAAATGCTTCTTTTTTGCATTAGTTAGCGTGTTATTGTGACAAACTTGAACGCGTTTAGTTAGGTTTTTCCCAACCGACAACATGATGAATGCTACGCATCTAAGAATGAATATTTGAATATTTAATGTTCACAAATAGATTTAATAGCGTGCTAAACAATAACAATTAGTTTCTCAGATATAAAATATCCTTTTTTATGGTACAAAGTACATGCTTTTGTGGTTCACAGCATACTTGAGTCTAGTGCTGCAGAATCATAACAGCTAACGTTACTATAAAATCATGCATACTAGACTATATGACTACAAAATCATAGTTGTTTTTTCCCAAACTGTAATTCCACACTACAGTGTTTGAATATGATGGACAATTTATTGTATTTAAATTTCTTATGGCAGGATGATGTTTTAATGCTCTATATAAAACAATAAAAGTAATATGAGAGTACATTGTAACATGATGAATGCTACGAGTCTAAGTATGTTTACAACATGTTTATTATTAATAGCCTACTCTGTTCAAAATAGATTATAATAGCATGCTAAACAATAATAGTTTCTCCGATATAGAATATAATTTTTTATAGTACAGAGTGCATCCTTTTGTGGTTCACATCACAGCATACTTGAGTCTAGTGCTGCAGAATCATAACAGCTGCTATAAAATCATGCATACTAGGCTATATGACTACACAATCATAGTTGTTTTTTCCCCAAACTGTTGTTTTCATGCTCTATATAAAACAATAAAAGTAATATGAGAGTACATTGTAACATGATGAATACTACGAGTCTGTTTAGAACATGTTTATTTTAATTGCCTACTCTGTTCAAAATTAGATTTTAATAACATACTAAACAATAATAATTAGTTTCTCAGATAGTATGTATGTACCTTCATTATGTATGTTTTGATTATACTGTGTTGTAAATAAAATACAAATCATTTAAAAAACCAATTTTTTCAGTCTCCTCACACTCTCTGTCTTACCTGCCTCAGTCACAGTCACACTGATGGGCCATTAGCAGCTTTAGGGGAGGGCCCTTTGTCTCTCAGGTGAGAACCACTTAATATTCAAGACCATTTCCACTCCCTCGCATATTGGCTTTAGATCACAAAACATGTCTTTAAAAATTTAAATCAATATATTGTTTTCTGTGAATGAGTAAGCAGAATGATTTTCACATAATTGTGAAGTAAATATTCTAGCCTACAAGACTGATTACTCAAAAGTCTTATTCAGGACGATTTAGTGTGGCTTTTATGGCCTTATTTCAGCTACATTATTTTCCCCAAAACTTACTAACCACGCATAATGTTTTTTTTCTAAGAAATGCAGACATGTACATCCATCTTGGTCACATATTATTGTAGCACAGTTTGTGCTGAATACAAAAAAAATTACATGTTGGTCAATAGTATGATTTAAGAAGCTGAAATAAGCACAAATATCAGGGCATGTCAACACATCTCAAGGGCCCCAAAATGACCTCAGACCCCAGAGGGTTAAGGATTGATCATGAAACAAGGTGGGACACTTGTAACTTACTGTTGTTTGTGTGAGAGCTCCTGCTCCTTGTTAACCAGATCCTGCTTAAGGCTGGCCAGCATGTCCACAGACACATCCACTTGCCGTGAAAGCTCAGTGGCCTTGTCCTCCAGGTCTTGCTTCTCCTGACCGAGCCTCTCACTCTCCACCTTTGCCTTTTCCAGCTCCAAGCTTTTCCTCTCCAGCTCCGCCTGCAGACGGCCGACACGTGCCGCAATCTTCTGCTCCACCTCCTCTGACAACTTCTCGAGCCTCTCGTCTAGCTCAAGCCTCTCAAACGCTCGAGCTTTCAACCGAGCCAGGCCCTCCTCATAAGCCGCCTCCACCGCACTAGCGGCCACGTTAGCGGCCACCGCCACGGCGTTGTTCCCTGTGGAGGACAAGGCGTCGCCGGAGCTCATGGCTGTCTTCACCAGGATCTCGCCCAGAGGAAACTCCACATTGGGCAGGTAGCAAGCAGTAGATGAAGGCGCAAACCTGAGCTCTTCTCCAGAACAGGGTAGTTCGCGGTAAGGAAAACGAGATTCGGCAGCAAGGGCTCCGTCGGCCACTAGGGGGAGCAGCGCAGCGGCATCGCATACGCTGTTGGACTTGGACAGCACATACAGGGTTTCGTAGGTGTGGTTGTACTCCAAATGGGCGCGTAGAGATGACAGACTCCGAAAGCGCTTGTGTTCCCCACAGCGAGGACAACGGTACGGCAGGTCCAAAGAGGCCATTCCACGCTCCCGTGGATGCCAGGATGGAGCAATCTGCTCACGCCACCAAGCGCTGCCAAGAGCAGGCAGGGACAGCGGCCGGGCACCACAGAGGACCGCTCATCTCAGACACGCTGGGTTTGCTGCAGGCTGAGAAAGGAACAGAAGATTATCACACATGCTCCCTCTGAGTCACAAGTTCTTGATTTAGTTCTTCAATAAGGTCTTGACTGCTGTTAGGCCTATTTCTGGCACTTAATCGGTTTTCCTCACAGTCCAAAACGTTTGTCCTAGTAAAAGAGAGAAAAGACACACAAAATGAACAAATATTAAAGCTTGCAGCTCGGGGTATCTGCAGTTATCAGCACTTAGGATTTATTACTTTTTAATACCATTTTCAAGATCTTGAAATATTTTCAAGGGGTCATATGCTAAAAATAACATTATTTTGTGTATTTGGTGTAATGCAATGTGTTTACGTGGTTTAAGGTTAAAAAAACATTATTTTCCAGATACTGTACATTATTGTTGCTCCTCTCTGCCCTGCCTCTCTGAAACGTGTCGATTTTTACAAAGCTCATGGTTCTAAAAAGCGTGGTGTGCTCTAATTGGCCAGCTATCCAGTGCATTGTGATTGTCTGAATACCTCAAGCGTGTGATGGAAATGGTTCGCCACTTACTATATTTGAAAACACAAAGCGTCTCCACGACATTGCGGTAGTGGCAATAATACTACAGCAAGAATAAAAGTTAAAAGTTGTAAGAATAAAAGTTGTGTAAATATTTGTAAATATCTGTGTAAAACACAGTGACATAGATACACTGTATGTTTTACATTCATCACTGATGGGGAAAAGACACAAACGTTTCAGCACAGGATGTGTAGACATGCTTTGCTTGCAACCTGACAAACATAAAAGCTGATATCAGCTCACTGGAGGCATACATTTATAATTGTGTATTGCAATTAGCTGAATAAAACCATGGATTAAATATAAACTCCTGTTCCTGAAATCTGCACTGAAAATCATTCCTACCCTACTTTTTTGGATAATTTCCATTTGGCTGAGTGTATACTAAAATGACCAGCGCATGGAAGTGTAAAACAACCACAGGACAATTTAAAAGCAAGAGTTGAGAAGTCAAAGATTTTAAGTCGACTAATCTCTCTGAGTGGCTTCAGCCTCTAAGGAACTGAGAATGGACTTGCATGGAGCTGTTTTAGCTGAAAATGCATTTCAATGCACTAATGGAAATGAACATATTATGTCCAGGCCTCTATCAAGTAAGTATATCTTTCAATATGCCACACTACAAGGTGATTACTCAATGTAATGTTTGGCAACAGTTCAAGGAACAGTCTCTTAGAAGCTTAAAAACACTGCAAAGGAGGTCCCTATTGTGTGAAATTATTGGTAGTAGGTCACGTGGCTTGATAGTTCATCTAACTATTTCCAAAGAGGTACTTCATCAACATAAAACAAGTCTTAAAGTGTAATTAATCCCCATTAGTGTTCTCCAGTCTTTTATACTGTTCCAATTCCCACCCTTTTTATTTCCACAGTATTGCGAACACTGCAGATAAGAATGGGCATGAAACTGTATTTATTATTTAGAGTATTTATCCTGCACACTTGATCCTGGAATGAATTTCAGGCTGAGACTACATTGAAAGAGCCAGTCATATTCATTCAACTGGGGATTAGACGAGCACAATTCCCCAAAATTAATCCAAGATACTGAATCAAATAATCTGCCATAGTAGGTCATGCAGAGTGCATTTAACCAGCAATATTACAGAGTAGAACGGAAATCGCTAAATTGTCCAGCAGTCTTGGCTCCGGAAGTTTATTTCCTGTTCGTGTTTTCCGAACAGAATTTCTTCATTAATTATATTTAAGCCAATCAATTTACAGATGAATCACAAAATATATTTGATTCCCAGTATTTGACAATAAAAAGACTGTGCACTTATAAAGGAATAAATAAGCGGTCATTCATAATTTAAGGAAACAAATCACCAACGATACAACGTAAAACGATAAATAATAATTTTGTAACAAAAAATAGCAATTTTAAAAGATGAATATTAAAACAAAATTCATGCAAATACATCACCCTACATTCCAAAGTTTGAAATCAGTAAGCTCTAAATAAATTAATACATTTAATCAGCAAGGATGCATTTAATTGATAAAAAGTAACGGTAAAGCATTTTACATTGTTACAAAAATATTAAGCCGCCCAGGTATTTTCAATATTTATAATAAAAAGAAATGTTTCGATAAATCACAAATCTGGTTGCCATTTTTCATGACTATCATTGTCTGATTTGATGGTTTTAGACTTGTCAGCTAGTCAGTTTGGGAGACATGCTAAACCTGCTTAAACCAGGTAAGACCACCTTAGGCTGGTTTACGTTGTTACTATTTACTGTATGTGACCAGTGCAAGAAGCACTTAGTCTGAGGTAATAAACGGAGTGTGATTTCAGAGAGAGCGACATTGAGTTGGGTTGGCTGGACCATCTCTCACTGCAGAAAAAGTGAAAGAAGGAAAACAAATCTGACAACATGCTTAAACAATCATGTCAAAACCTAGACCGCATCTGCTGTCCTTGGCTCATCAAATCACGATGGGTGACCGTAGTGGTGTTTTTCTCCCACTGGGTACAAAACACGGACTCTTTCCCTGAGGGTGCTTGCTGATTTAAGAGCATCATCATTATATCATCTATTGTGACACACAATATAAAAAGCAGAATCGCATGAGAATCTGTGCAATCAGTTTCATTATGTGGATGTCTTCATATGTCATTCTGTCAGGAGTGCACATCATTATAGGCACTTGGTATCATTCTTGGTCTGTCCCTATTGTGCCACAAATGATCTCTGTCTGGCTTTGTCTCTCTCTATAACCTCCTTCCTCCTTAGCTGAGGAGACAGAGAAAACCTTTTCATTACTAATGGGGCTTGAAGACTCTCTCATCTCAGATCTGTAATGGGATAACAAAAGACTTTTGATTAAGGCCTTCTTAGCAAGCATTAGCAGTAAAAACATAACTAAAACCATTAAAGGGTTCTTTTAACAGTGGCCATGTAAGCCTAGGAAACAGCCCGGTGCTATCAGAGGTTATTAAAGAGCGCTACGATCAACATTCCTGCAATCAGCTCTGACTTTGATGACAGAGAGCCGTTTGAGTCTTGCAGACAAACTGCTGCTTCCAAGATGGAGGTTTATTGTTGCCACGGATACAAGCTTAGAATGTGAAGCACAGTAATAAATGGATACAAACAAGCCAGCCAGTAATGATGAATCATCAGAGAGAGGTAACAAGGAGAGGAGGATGGGGAGAATAAGTTAAAGAACGCAGGAAGAATGTTGGAATGGACTGAGAAGAGAGTGAAGGACAGTGGATTGTTTTTCGTAGAGATGGGCGGATGCAGGGAACTCCAAGTGAAGATGCTATAATCAATTAAAGAATTGTAAACGATAAAGAAAATAATAAATGACATATATATTGGTTAACTGATTGATTTTTTTATTTATTCAATTTAATTCTATATTTTTACATTTAGATTGCCTTCGCCGTCATCTAATGCTCACTTAAAGGAATAATTCACCCAAAAATGAAAATTCTGTCATCATTTATTCACTTTCAAGTTCCTCCAAACCCGTGTGAGTTTCTTTCTTCTGCTGAACACAAAATAATATGTTTTTAACAATATTGGTAAACAAGCAGTTGCTGGTAGCCATTGACTTCCATGGTATTTTTTCCATACTATGGAAGTCAATGGCTACCAGCAACTGTTTAGTTACCATCATTCTTCAAAATAGCTTCTTTTGTGTTCAACAGAAGAAAGAAACTTCCACAGGTGTGGAACAACTTGAGGGTGAGTAAATGACAGGATTTTCATTTTTGGGTGAACGATCGCTTTAAAGGTATTCTTTAAAAAAAATGCTAATAATTTTGTAATACTGTTAAATATAATCTTTAACAAATCTTATTTTATGTTTTGATGCCTAAATTCACTTGTAGTATTTAAAATGACTGAATTTAAATTTTTTGTTTATTTTTTTTTTTTCAATTGATTTTCAAACAAAAATATAAAACAAAATTATAGACAAAATATAGTATTAGTATAGATTAAAAAGTTTAGATTTTATTATCAGTTCTTTTTTTTTTTATAATTAATGAAAAAAAAAATTGCATTGTTTTTTTTTCCATGTCCCAGTTTGACATTACATTTTGTCTTAACCATATGCAACACACAAAATGAAAAGCCACGGCCATTCCAAAACTCATTGGGGCTCCTGCTTATGAAGTTATTTTTTGAGAAACATGAGATATTACATGACAAATCTAACAGGATTTGTGAAAGCAAGGAAAACCATAAAAAGGATGGCATCTAAAGGATCAGGGACATTGTGAAATTGTGTGTTGTGTGAAAAATCACACAAATAATAATGTCTTATTTTTAGTGATCTGATTGGCTGTGATGTCATTGCATCACTTTAGCTTTAAACATTAATGGGAAAAAAAATCTTATGGCATTGTTCCTGGTTAGGACATGGTGTTAACATTTTACTGAAAGATTCATACATATGCAAATCACATGTGTCTACGTCATTGTGCATTATTATATCAGGTCATGGTGAGCCATGTTCTCTGTATTTCTTGCCAAATCAGTGCATTACATAATTTTCATGATGGCATTTGAATTCTATTCATGGAATAGAAAGAGGCTTTTTACCCATTGAGTCAACACAGTAACATTTATTTATATACAACTTAAGTCTAAAATGAACTGAAGTCAAATTATTCTATGATTAGGCCAAGAATAAGATTTCGACTGATCCTTGTTACCTAAATGTATAATGCAGTTCCATGCATTTCACTTTTTTAAGCCACATTTCACAAGTCTTGAGCCAGTGAGTGACTTTTCTGAAAATAGATTTGCATTCATTCTCATCTTTGGAAGTAGTGGTTTCTCCTCAGTGAGTAAAGCCGGACGTGCTAGCATGATCACACAATGCCCCTGTGATTTAATAGTAGTAGCCAAAATAGCTCAGCTCTTAGAGTCCATTGTGTTGTTTCACAAAAGTGTCACAACAAGCAAATAACTCAGTCTCTAGTAAAGTTCTATTAACATGCAATAAACATACTGTTATGCCTTCGTTTTTTTTTTTTTAAAACATACTTGTTTTTTGTAAAACTGAACACATGGAAAAAATCTATAGCATTACTTCCTCATCTAAACTTTCAGTTTAAATAATAATAATAATAATAAACAACAAGCATTTTCATTGGGTTTTGAAAGGAATTTTAAAGTAAGCTCAGTATGCAAATTTAGGGCACAAATTATGTGTACCTGAAATCCCAATTTGCATAATACATCATTCATATTATATATTCATGGTTTTACCATGGACAATTCATCATTGGTGCATATTATTTTAAAGTAAAAAAACTATTATTTCCAATTGCGCCAAGCAGTCTTATTTTTCTAATCAATCCAATCTATTTTCAATTGATAAAATCAAGTTCTGCCTTATGGGTTTGTCTCATTAAATTTCTTGTTACACCCAGAAATGCATTACAAAAGGGTCAGTCCATCTGAAGTTTCTCGACTATTTATTTTAATTTTCCAAAGTGATTATTTCTATGTATTTGTATTGCAAAACCACTTTTTTAAAACTTGGTTTAACCACGTTTGCCAACTTTGTGTCAAGGCCCACAACAATTTTTTTGTTATATAGACATTTATATTCTTGTCTTGAGCTTCTTGGAACAAAAACAAACTTTTGACCTCCACTTGACCAACTGAGATATTAACCCAGAAGTAAAACGGGTTGTGAATGCCATTTCAGGCAAGCAGGTGCAAGTCACTGTATGAACATAACATAAAGGAGCACAACCAGAAGAGACAGCTGGCGTAGTAGCAGAATCACAAGGACAATGCTAATGCTTGTATGAAGCATGCAAAAAATCCTGGTAGCTGTCTCAGCAAAACCGAAGACAGTGAAGTCCAAGGCTGCTCAGGATGGTTGATTCCAAAAGTTGAAGCTCCACTGGTGAAAGACTCGTCTGGCTCCTATTGATCCATGGGATTTCACTGAGCGAATTATCCCTCATTACCCACAGCTCATCACATGCCACTAGTCTGGGAAGACATCCCAATAAAACACTAAAGGCCCTCTCACACTTCCCTTTCTGTACCACTAGCTGATGCAGGCCAATCGATTTCACAATTGTGTTATTTTCCACACAGGTTAGCAAACATTCCCATCCACTTAGTGCACAGTTTGCTGTGGTTCAGTTGCTAGAAAGGAGACATACTAAATAACGTTATTATTGTGTTAACAGATGCAATTAACAAACATAACTACAGCATTATCTCGCCTCTGTGTGCTTTCCATTTTAATATTTGGGTTTAATCAACATCAGTAGCCTGTAGTCACTCCTCTGTGTACTTTAAACACATTCACACTGCTGGTAGATTTGAAGCCTTATATGGATTTGTGAAACACAACTAGGAACTCCATGGAATTACACTTTGTGCAGCTCTGCTAAACAATAATTATTCCATAATTGTTCACCAACCAAATTGATTTAATTGAGTCTGCCAGGCTTCCTAATCAGCTGTCTAAAGTGTCATAAATACAGTACTTTTATAACCCTTTTTGCTAATTTCCATTTCGAATGATCTGATCACAGATGGCTATGCTAAATACACAAAATCGGGGTCTAAAATGTTCTGTGATCTGATCAGTGAAAAACTTGCGACCACATAGCATTTGTAGTGTAAACGTTCATGCATCCCAGACAACCTGAACATTTCATCTACTCACCTGTCAAACAATCATCACACTACAATAATGGTTTCAAACTTTGCATAGGGCCAACTGATAAATGTGTGACTCCGCGTCAAAGGCTGACACGGAAGAGAAGAAATTGTTGAATAAAATAGTTATTTTTGTTTTATTTGCACACAAAAAGTAGCTTCATAAAATTACGGTTGAACCACTGATGTCAAATGGACTATTTTAATGATGTCCTTACTACCTTTCTGGGCCTTGAACTTGGTAGTTGCATTGCTGTCTATGCAAGGTCAGAGAGCTCTTGGATTTCCTCAAAAATATCTTAATTTTTCCTCCGAAGATGAACGAAGGTCTTACGGGTTTGGAACGTAAGTTAATGACAGAATTTTCTTTTTTGGGGGAACTAACCCTTTAATGCATTTTGAGGTCAACAATAACTATCAAAAGAACCCCTGTCAAAACACTGCTCATTACATAATTTAAGAGTCTTGCATATGATGTAAAGGTTTATAATGCAAATATTCTTTCTTAATTTTAGAAAGCAACTTGTTACACATTTCCCAAACAGAACTCATGAAATCTGAGAAAACCAGACTCCACACAGGAGGTAAACAAACCAGTCCCAAGCATGCTCGAGATCAATAGCAGATCAGACACAGGGGACCACCAATGTCTGAAGCAGTAAATAACACTATGCCTCATTGTCTATTGTCATTAATTCTTATTATCATCATGCAGTGCTGAAGAAAGAGGCAGCATTGACAAGCCTGGGCTTCTGTACAATAATAAGGGAAATTACATCTACAATAGCTCTTCATCAGCTTTCTTTTAAATTGGTTGAAATAAGTGCATCGAATTGCTTTGACCAATATTTTAACAATATTCACAATTTTCTTGGTTATTGGTTGTATGTTGGGTCTACCAAGACTACCATTTCTTCAAGTCAAAAAAAAAGAAGAAGTGAGAACTGCATGCATTTAGCATATAAGTTAAAAACAAGGAGATAAATAAATTTGTGACCATCTAGATCAACAAACAATATTATTATTATTATAGATTTCAAATTATGCAAAACGCAAGTTTTTAGTGTAGCAAATAGTTTATTATTAGTGTAGATATTGTAATAAAATAACAAATAAAATCACATCTGGATATTTGTTATTGGACATTTACAAAAAAAATTCTGCTCATTTGTGAAAACAACTAGCCTGTATCAATCAATCTTCAGTCATAATTATAGACCAACTTTGATTTTATTTATTTTTTTCCAGTGTACTTAAGACAATCTTAAACCATAAAATGTAACTATCCATAATAACCTGTCAGCAGCCTACTCAGTGTATTTGTATTTGGGGAAATGCCTTTTATGCCAGCTATCAAAACAAAAGTGTAAAACAAAGTGTTGTTATACTGATTAGCCTGTAACTGGACACATCCAGACAAGAAAAAGGCCGGCGACATCATGGCTATGTTTACGTAGGCAGCTAAAATGCTGTCTAGTTAGGCAGCTCAGAGCTCACTAGGTTTTGAGACACGACCTATCATTTGACAGGGGATCTCTCCCTAAGTAATCAGGATTGCTCTCCGTGTCATTGACAGCTGATGCGGTCGTGGGCAAACATGTCATGTAAGATAAGGGTGGAGGCACTAAATAATCAGAAATGGAGCTCATGCTCTCACTCTCTTGGGTCCGTGGATGTGAGAAATGATACCGCATGCGGCTCTGCCGCGTTTCATACTAACCATGGAGATGTCACATTTCATGAGATACATAATAATAATGCCAAACGCGATTCAAGCATATCGGTCACGGGCATATATTTGGAGGTATGTTACCTCGCTGCAAAATCGTGCCTGACGGCGCAACCACGGTTCAACAGATTTTCACCATTTTTCTCCAATAACGTAGGCGAGTCGCGGTAAAAATCCGTCTCCTCGAGTCCCTCACATGGCCGCCGCTTGCTAACATCAGCAAACCCGATGACTAGAAACACGCAGTTCCATTGTCACCATCCAAACCATGTTACATGTGTCAGAAAGTGTGCCTCTCACCTCGCAGATCTGTGCCCATTTTCCGCCCGTGCCCAGCAGCCGCTCCAGCAGGATGACGTCACGAGCGCCACTCTCTGCAGCAGAAGACGAGCGCGAACCAGCACGCGTCGCGCGGCGCAGGGAAATAAAAAAACGGGCGTGTGTGACGCTCACCGCAGCGCGCAGAATGCATGCCCTACTTGTCCTGCTTGGAGTCGGGGTTTTAAGTAAGGTGACTGTGATTCCGCTTTTTTAGCAGTGTACTGAGGATAAAAAAAACATTTATTGCGGATGGTTTTGACATCAAGAAGGTACGCCACGCAGTGTACACTACATTTTATGTTTGTTACATTCAGTCATATAGATCAGAGGATTTCAAACTTTTTTTCTTTTTTTTTTAATTGAGATTTATACTTCATCTGAAAGCAGAATAAATTCAAGTTGTTTTTGTTTTTTTGTTGTTAGGATATAGGACAATATTTGGCTGAAATACAACTATTTGGAAATCTGAAATCTGGGGGTGCAAAAAAATCGAAATATTGAGAAAATCGCCTTTAAAGTTATCCAAATGAAGTCCTTAGGAATGCGTATCACTAATAAAAAAATTAGGTAGTAAATTAGGTAGTAAATTAGGTAGTAAATTTTAATACAATGTATTGTTGGCAATTGTTAGTTATACCCGTGCTACTTATGACTGGTTTTGTGGACCAGGGTCACTTTTGTATAAAGACCTTTACACTGTGCGAAGAAAATATCAAAAGTTTTATTATAAAATACGAATTTAAATATCGGCTTTTCTATTGATATTACACTAGAGACAAATCTAATTATTAAAATATTATCTCAAAAATATTATTTAAATATTTTCTTATATGAAGCCTACTTTGTATTAAGTTTTTTTGTTGTTGTTTTTTTCTACTCTAGTTAAGAAGACAATGAATTTCCAGCTTTACTTCCCAACCTGGTCAGACAGATTAAAAAAATAATAAATAATAATAATAATAATAAAAACCTTCTGAACCGAACAGAGACATTTCTATCTAGTGCAACCTACGTCTAAAGAAAAATGGGGCTCTAATATAAAGCAATTACTCATTAACATGCTCAGATCCTGTTGGCTTAATAATTGTGTTTGTGCATAGAAAAATCATGCATCGCACCTGTCTAATTTGTGGTGGAAATAAATAATAATTTTAGAACTGGCCTGCTGTCCAGAGGTTTTGTTGTTTGGCAGTGTTAAACACCTGATCAAATGTGTAACAAGCGCAGTGCAGTCAGTGATTGAGAAGCAACCTTTCAGTCTAAACCCTTAAACAAGTGCAGAGACTTAAAGACATCGTTACAGTAAAACATTACCGCCATCTTGTGGTTGTATTGTAAATACACATGAGGAACCACAGTGAAAACCTATCTAGCTACAGGGATTGGACAAAATAATGTCAACACCCATTATTACAGGAGTTAAATCATTTTTGTAGGCTACAGTGAAATTGTATCTCTGGGTTGCATATCAGTGTAATATGTGTTCAGCAGTGTTTAGTACAAGCTGTGGGTGCCCTTACGAAAATTAGCCGTGGTTTTATTTTGGGAAAAGTGTAGTAACCATTGTTTTTTGCCATATAGATTACCATTTGTATAACCACAGCTTTACCATAAATACCATGGTTAAACTATGGTTAGTGTAGCAAAGCCATGGTTAATTTGTGGTTGCCATAGTTTAACTATATGCTTTGTTTTTTGTTTTTTTGTTTTTGTAGTAAAACCACGGTTAAATGGGTGACTTGTTGGACTCTATCTATCTATCTATCTATCTATCTATCTATCTATCTATCTATCTATCTATCTATCTATCTATCTATCTATCTATCTATCTATCTATCTATCTATCTATCTATCTATCTATCTATCTATCTATCTATCTATCTATCTATCTATCTATCTATCTCTAAAGCCACTACAGTTTGGTCCCACAATGAACACAGCATGTCATAACAGACATGACTTACAGCACCAGGAGTTTCATCAGAACTTCATCTGTTCCCTCACAGATAACAATGTTCTATCTTGTTATCTGCAAGGGAATATTACATGGCCGTGTGCATTCTGGTGTCCTCGAATAGACTTTAATGAGACCAGTAATTCCTAAACACCGGCTGCAGATGAAACGCTGTCATCTTCAGCACAGCTCAATTAAAGGAAGTTTTTTCCCCTAAGCCTTCCACACACACACACACACACACATACACACACACACACACACAAATGCATGCACACACACATTCTCTCTACAGTCTTTTTAATTCAGACATTTCAAAAAGTGACAACCACACTATGGGCTAATTGCTAGCCTGTCATCTACCTTTGTATTTTGATGGATACCATTCATGATGTGCTGTGCTTTTCCATAGCTTTTTAGCAATAAATGCTTACTGAGGATATTATTAGCTTCTGTTTGCTTAGCAACGATAGCTTGTGCCTGAAATGTGTCGTTTTTTAATTTAAACACTGAGACAGTGGAGACGTGCAGTTTTGAAGCAAAGCAAGAAATGAAATCTCTCAGCTACACTGAAGTTGATTGCGTATCTGTGCAATGGTATGTTCCCAATAATAAAAATAATAAGTGCATTTCTATTAAAGCCAAATGGAAATCAATACACCTGCAAACTATATGCATTACTCACATCCTGTATTACAAGAGTACTATCAACAGGGGACAGCAAAAGATAGAGCTTCTCAAAGGGGCAAACAACTGCAGGCACTCCAAGCAAAAAAGTACTGTTGCATATCACTGAAATATGAATATGCACAGAGTACAACTACTTCAATATTGTGTGCTAATTTATTTAATCAACACAATTGTATTACTCATTGGCATTATATTATATTTATTGCAGGAAAACAGTTCCTTATACTTCATAAATAAAATGTAAAAATATAAATGTAAAATATTTCTGAAAAAAAACCCTGCAATATTCACATCAATATTTGTCATAGGCCAGCCAACATATATACTGAGACACCTAAGAAGCCATTAAAATAAGATATAAAAATAAGATATATTAGATATAGATATAATAAGAGATATTTTTTATATCTAAATAAGATATAAAAATCAACAAGAATTCAGTTCAGATTCTGAATTGGCTGCACTGAAAATGCAAACAAGTTTGTTTTCTCTGTGGAATTTTGTGTTCAAACAATGAAAAAGCAAGTATGTGCTAATAATACGACTCAAGTGGCCATTGAACATACTGAGAGGATAAAATGAACAAACAAGACCTAAGTGAAGGGGGTGATTATAATGGGCGCACAATATGCATATCAACCTAGATTAGGCACTAAATGCCACAAAAAGGAATGTTGGCTTACTGAAGACTTTGTAATTGCACAGGGAGACGATTTTTAAAACTAACACATCAAGTGAAACTTGTGCACAAAAAAATCTAGTAATCTTTCTCTGTTAATGACACTGTGCAGATAAATGTGTGAAATCACGTTCAGCAATGACAATAGTACAGACCTCTGCATTCTTAGCTTGAGCCACAGATGTTGCCATAGTAACAGAGTATATCTTATCAAGTATGGCTCTTGTGTGTGTGTGTGTGTTTCTGGAACTTATTTGGGCTTTCAGTGTAGGTATGACAACAGGCTGTTGAGTTGTTACACTGATTTGCATGTTAATAGATTTAACAGCTATGGTGTGTTTGTTTAACCCCTAGCAAAGGGTTGCAACAATTGCAGTCATATAGCTTGAATTAGGATCAATATGGGCTTTTATGTAAATGATATAAGATACTTGTAAGCTAAAAATAAAGCCGCTTCAGATGGGAGCGAATCAATTCAGCATTGGGGTGGATATGGTTGCCAGTGGTATTAACTGTACATCGAGCCAGTACTTTCGCAATTTTTTACACCTCAGAAAAAAATGCATCCAGTTTCGTAAAGATTCAAATTTTGCGCATCCTGAGGGAACTGACATTCCAAGGCAGGGATGATTGACAGGTGAAACTGTTCCAATCCATGGCTTTGACGCTCATGCAATCTGCCGCGAGCTGTAAGGCGACGTTCATGAATTTCCCCTTCTTACCCCTTAATTCAACAATCTCTACATAAAACAAGACGGGTGGCCTGTGGTCCTTGTTGCATATCCATAAAGACTGAATTGTTTGAACCTGTTAGACTTTATAGCCCCCGCTCAGCTCAGGGAATCGCCTGGCGCACATCCCATTGTCAAATATAATGAGGGTGTTTGATGTGAGGGCACTGTGGTACATAATGAGGTGTGCTGTTCTGAACACATAAAAGTACATCTGGCCTATGCTGGACCGCTGCGGGAGAAACTTTGAGCCCTGTTGGCCTGGACAAAAGATTTGGGTCCATTTTAATGGAGATCTGTATAAACTACATGTAGTTATGAACTTTGTATTGTTTTTAGAAGAAAAGGATCTGCTTAATTGAATGATTTCCAATATATAAAAGAAATGCTAAGGGATCTCGGAAGATGATGTTGAAGAAGAACACATTTTTGTCCATAAAATGAATGCTAATGGGGTCAAAATGAATATATATATATTGTTAATTGGTTAACTGTAAATTACATAATGTGGGAAAAGTGGTTTAATATCACATTATATGTCATTTTACAAGTGTTTCCAAAATTATGGTTTTTGGAAAGAAAAACAACAAATTGCCATGTAATTTACAATGAAAACCTGATTCAAGCAGTTATATACAGAAGCTTTATAAATCTGGTCATCAATATTTCTGCCTGTATAACTTAAAACTTGTAATTGTCTTTTTTTCTGCTGAATTTCTGGCAAGCACAGCTATAAATTTAATGGGCTATATCTTACAGTGTTCAGTTGTAAACAGTATATCTATCAAAGCTTGTACATCGTAAGTCAAACGGCATGATATAAGAGTATCCAGATCCATCACAGGCTGCTAGCGACTTAAATGCAGATATCTATCAGTGTAGAAATAAAGATGGACGACGAACGTCATGCCTATAGTGACCTTTGACGTAGTCAATTGTTAGGCCGAGCCAACAGGATACCCATAATTTTTACCACTGGCATCCTGATACACTGTATTTGGTTAATACTTAACCTGCACATCCTGCCACCAGCCTGTTAGGCACAAAGAAGCAAAAAGGGTAGAGCATCTCAGTGAAGGAATGGGCTTCCCTCACTCAACTGATCACCAATGGCAGTAGGCTGACACTTCATGAATGCATTAAGCCATCAATCTAGTCGGCTGTCGGTGCTCACTGAGAAAAGGACGAGAGAAACAGGATTGAGTTCGGTCTCCCATTGACTTCTAATAGATCTGAATGGCCAGCTGACTCTAAGAGGATGTAAACGGTATCGAACAAGTGGTGAACATCAGATCAAAGGTGCTCCTGCTGGTTGATGTATGGCACCCCTTCATGTGGAATATCTTGAGAACAGAAATAATGCCCAAGCCTCTTTGATTTGTCAGCAAAATGAACTAGATTAAAATCAAACTTGTGAAAAATACCTCGATTGTCCTTACTGTGAAAAAATATCACATTTTCCTAGGTGAAGATTGTGTTGTGTCCAGGGAGTGACAATGTCTTAGCTGGCTATATATATATATACTAATGTAATTTCATACAGAGAATGGAGAAGCAAAATCTCTATTGGAAACACTTCCTCTCAGCAGTAAATGCTGATAATTACTGTAGAGAAGAGACCTCATGTGTCTTCCCACTGGTTCACAAACATCTCACCTTACGCAGCCTCGTGAGGATAAGAAAACTAGGTTTTCTAAAAAGAGAGAGCAACTATTGTTTCCTGCTCTGCTTTTAAAGGTAAAGTCCTATTTAATTTGCACATCCACCAAACATCCAGCCTATGTCATTTCAGTAATCAACATGCTTTAGATGAAGTCGAATAATTATACAATTTATAATGGCCTGCTAATTAAGAAAATAATGACAGGTTTTTCTAAGTGCTCAAGCACTGCAGGATACTAGCGGAGGTCAGTTTCATCCTCCATCATGGTCTTGCCTACCTGCTGGTCAAGTAGAGTCCTTAAAGAGCTACTGTGTTTTCACAGCGAGGTCCCCAGAAAGACAAACCACCTCCCACATTTCATGGCCCCCCCTTCGCTCTCAGTGACAATCCATTTTCAGTAAAAAGCCACAGTGGGAGGGAGAGGGGGTGGGGAGTTACAAGCTCAAATGCTCAAAAAGAAGAAGGAAATCTTAGTTTGTTTCACAATATACCCTCCGAAGACCAATAACAAATAACACAGCTTGAAAACAAGTCCAAAATTAACCAGATTAAACAAAGAATTTAATATTTCTGGTCATCAGTGTGCAGCAGGGACGGTTAATGAGGTTCTAATGGTCCTACATTTCCCATATAATGTGTAACACAGATGAGACACAGTTGGTGACTTCTGAAAAACAAATTAAAGTAGAAGATTTCAGTTCATTATATGGAAAATATGAATAGTGTAATGTTACCAAGACGCACACACACAAACACATATGTAATGTAATGCAATTTGGATTACTTAATCAGATTCCAAAAAATGAGTAAGCATAATTGGATTATATTACAATTCAAAATGTTCATAATCAGATCACAGTTATACTTTTTATGGATTACATGATTACATATTTTTCACACAATGGTAGTAAAATATGAATAATTTATTGATTCTCCTTAATTCTTTTTTTGGTCCGACTTTATATTAGGTGGCCTTAATAACATGTACATACCTCAAAATATTGATGTAACTGTATTGCAAAACACTTTTACTGCTATTGAGGTGGGAAAGGGGTAAGGTTAGGGACAGGTTTGGTGATTTAGGTAAGTTTAAGGTGGGAATCTATTTTATTTCTCTTTAAAAAAAATATTAATATGATATATATATACAGTATATATATATATATATATACAGTATATATATATATATATATATATATATATATATATATACTGTATATGAGTGAGTGTGTGAGTGTGTGTGTGTGTGTGTGTGTGTGTGTGTAGGCTATACACACACACAGTTGCTGTAGTAATTAACGCCCTTGGTAAATATGAGCAATAAAGGCTAAAAATATGAACATACGTCTACCAGTTGTCATGTTGCTATATGGTTATGTATCTATATGTACTATATGCATATAGTTCAACCCAGGGATGTTTTCATTCATTTAATTCAAGCCATATATAAGTTTCGAGGACATAAATATCTTATTGAAACTGTTTTCATTGCAATATGTGCACATATAATGTTAACATTTAAGTGATAGTGCATTTAATAGTTATTATATGCTTGTATCACTTTTATCATGTTTTTAATTCTTTGGAAGTTTTAGATGAAAGTCAAACACATCGATGCTTAACATACATAGCTTCTTATAAACCTATTCTTTGACTGGTAAAAGTTCTACCTAACCATAACACAATCCTTAAAGAACTATTTAAGAGTGCACAGGGGGCCACTGTCAAACATACTTTTATGTTTGTATGCTATTTTATGTGCAAGTCACTTTGCAGTGTTTCTACAACAAAACTGTCAATTCTCAAGCATACACCAGTGTGAAAATGTCAGCATAAAATGCAACATGTCTGTTCAGACACAAATGATATATGTGCATACAGCTCATGCACATATAACGGCACCATGATTCACAGGCAGTGTTGAGGAATAGTACAGCAAGTGTATGTATAGACTACTCCTGCTGAGCCCTGACAGTGTGAGTTAAGCACAGCCAACCCACTCATTTGCTAATGCCCTTTTGGAACAGGATTTCAACTATTAAATTCTGATAGTGTGGGGGTGGTGGGGGTTGGGGGGTGGTATAAAAAAAAACGGATAAACATGCAGGAATCTATTGCCATATAGAAATATAATCTACAAACAATATTAAGCAAAAAATCTATTAACCCAAAACGCAGAGGCCAAAATAATAGGTTAGAAAATAAATTTGTTGGCAATGATTATAGTGCCACAGCATTGAAGCCTGTTTCTGATAGTGGATTCCAGTGTGTTCAGATGTGGTAAACTTCATTTGAGGTAACTGTTGCCTCACTGTGGCACTCAATCGTCTGACACGGCATGTGAAACCATTGGCAGCGGTGTGACTGACCATATTGTTTCCTCTCTCACGCTTAACAACCTCAATTTCTCTCCATATCCGAATACATGTCATGCTGTTTCTTTCTTTTTATCTTAGCCAATTTCATCCTCTCTTTCTCTTTCTTTACCTCTTCCTCTCTTTCTGACACACGCTGACATGGGTGGCCCAAAGTGACATAGCCGTTGCTGGCCAAGCCTCATTACCTCGGCACAAATGTCAGCCACACCACAATCACTGTCCCGCTGAGGACAGGGTAACGGCCTCTACTCAAGCCTTTTTTTTTACTTTTAACTATGAATGTGTGCTATGGATGCATGGGTATTTTTGCAGCTTAATGTGTTGAGTAACCGGGACCAATATCTTTATACTGGGCTTTAATAAAGTATACAACTTGTACTATATATTGATAACAAACTGGAGCTGTTATCCAAGTGTCAATAAATTGATGCATCTTATCAAATTTGGATTTCGACTAAAAAGTTCAATCAAAAAGTTGGTTGCATCAGTTGCACACTCACACGTTTATGTTCAATCTGAACATCTTTTTTCAATTAAATTTTAAATTAATATGCTAACAATGGCATTCACAATCATTACCGGTCTATTCTTAACACTGTATCCTGTAATTTAACCCCACATCAGATGCATTGCCCAGGTAGGTGTCAGCAGATAGACACAGGACACAGAGGTAAGTGCGATACAATCAACAGGTTTATTGAGTAGTAGCAGAGGGGAATGAGATGAGCAGAATCTCCAGGTAATCAGGCGGGGAATGGGAATGTCTCTAGGGGCTTATCGTGAATGTCCTTTTTCCTTTTCCGGAGGTAACGGTGGAGAACTGGAGCGGTGGAGAATAGGGATAGGAACACTGGAGCAACTGGTAAGTAGACAAAAGGTAAGTGGGTCAGGTTAGTCAACATGGAACGTTTGAGACCAGACAGTGAGTGAACTGGAGGAGTGCAGGGATATAGTGCTGCTGAAATCAGGGGATTGGGATCTGGTGAGTGTCGTTGGTGGAGACTGGTGACTCTCTGACAGTAGGTCTAAAATTAAGGCTTAATGGCTTTAAATCCTATGTTGCATTATTCAATTTAATAATAACTATTGGACAGTTCTAACAGTGTTGTAATACACAAGTCAGGTCAAGAGTCCTGGCCGAGTCTAAATGCTCTTGAAAATAAGGTCTTAGACTTGGACTTGAGACAGACTCAAGTATTACATCACTGTCTTCTACAAAAATCAAAAGTCCTACCTTAAATTTAGTACATGCACTCACTTCTGTCAAGCAAAATGAATTAAATCTGATTGCAGATTTCAAAAGTAGTTTAGATTTACTCTAATTTTAGCAATCTGACTGCAATATTAGCTTACATGCAACTTACACATATTACGAGCACA